>NW_006780838.1:1188441-1204076 GCF_000442215.2 Lipotes vexillifer | reverse complement strand
GGGGTATGAGTTTATTAATTAATTAATTTATTTTTGCTGTGCTGCGTCTTCGTTTCTGTGTAAGGGCTTTCTCTAGTTGTGACAAGCGGGGGCCATTCTTCATCGCGGTGCGCGGGCCTCTCACTATCGCGGCCTCTCTTGTTGCGGAGCACAGGCTCCAGACGCGCAGGCTCAGTAGTCGTGGCTCACAGGCCTAGTTGCTCCGCGGCATGTGGGATCCTCCCAGACCAGGGCTCGAACCCGTGTCCCCTGCATTAGCAGGCAGATTCTCAACCACTGCGCCACCAGGAAAGTCCCTGTATGTTAGTCTTAACTCATAATTAGATTCAAATTTCCTAGAGGGTAGAAACCTTGCTGTCTTCTTTGTATGCTGTATGTAAAATGAAGTATGCATAATTGGCTGGTGATCAAGAAATACATGACTAACTGAAAATTGTCAAAGCAATTTAATTTACTTTATAAAAAGTCTTCATTTTAAATCTTTCCCAAACTTGATTTTCTTGAAAGAAATCAGTGTTATTTGTTAAAACACCACAGTAATATCTTAAAATAGATCAATGTATACATCCCATTCTACAAAAGCAGAAAAAAATACATAGGGTATAAAATTTTTATAATATTAAACCACCCAATTCCCCTCATATCTATCTGTAAGTTGTTACCTGAAGGAAACCAGAAGTTAACAAAACAAAAAAACCCTAAAAACTAAAGAGAAGATTCATTTCTTAGATGTGGAGACATGGAAAAACATTTGATCCAGATCCAAAACATCAGTCATTGGCTTGCCCCACCATAGTTTCAAGGGAGACGTTCAAAGGCAAATGGTCCAGGCAAAAATCTCTCTGACAACTAGGGTTTGGTCCTAAACTTGCAATGTAGAACCTCTAACCATAGACTGGACAAGTATATGTTTGAGTATATACTAACCACAAATAATTGCTTTTACAACCTTTAACTGATCTTGGCCAATAAGATCCTAAAGAGCATACTCAAGAGAAGAAAAGCTGGTGTTCTTCTCGGAAGCCCACAGTAGTCAGCCCATACCAGCCATTCCACACCCACTTTCCACTGACCACATCATGGTGCCAGTCTAGCCTTCTAAGGATTTGGCAGCAAGAGCTGGAGGCCAGAGATACTCCTAACCCAGAGGAAAGCCAGTCTCATCTTACTGCTTCCTCATTAAGTACTCAGAACAGGCTAGTAAAAGACATGACAACAACTGATAGCCAGAACATTTAAGCTCTGACAGTCACAGTGATTGCTACACTCCCTATCATGTTCCCCTAACAGCATCCTGGCCCTGATGCTACTGGGCAAACATCTCCTTGGGGATGTGGGAGGTGGTGCAGGAAGGAGTGGTAAAGGGTACTCAAGCTCCTCTCAGAGTTCACAACTATTTAGCCCCTGCTAGCCACTCAGAATAAGGAAATTAAGGAAATTTAAGTAGCACTTCCAGCTCTGTAGAAAAAAAAATCCAAACCAGATCCCAGGCCCTTGATTCTCATACAACTACCTCTCTCTTCGTACTTCAATTTCATTTAAAAGGAAAAAGAAAAAAGGACATCTTCCCTCAGCTGCCCTAATATCAGGTGCCAAGAGGGTAATAATCGCAGGTAAAAGACCTGTCCTTCGCCAAAAAAAATCAAGTTTCTCAATTCTTAAGACCAGAAGACTTGCATTCTAACATCCTGATCCCCTCTGAAAGGTGAATGACATTTTTTAAACATTTTTATTTATTTATTTTTGGCTGCGTTGGGTCTTCGTTGCTGCACGCAGGCCATCTCTAGTTGCGGCGAGCAGGGGCTACTCTTCATTGCGGAGTGAAGGCTTCTCATTGTGGTGGCTTCTCTTGTTGGGGAGCACGGGCTCTAGGCACATGGGCTTCAGTAGTTGCAGCATGTGGGCTCAGTAGTTGTGGCTCGCTGGCTCTAGAGCGCAGGCTCAGTAGTTGTGGTGCACAGGCTTAGTTGCTCCACGGCATGTGGGATCTTCCCGGACCAGGGCTCGAACCTGTGTCCCCTGCATTGGCAGGCAGATTCTTAACCACTGCGCCACCAGGGAAGCCCATGAATGACATTTTGTGCACGGGCTTCTCATTGCAGTGGCCTCTCGTTGTGGAGCATGGGCTCTAGGCACACGGGACTTCAATAGTTGTGGCTCGCTGGCTCTAGAGCGCAGGCTCAGTAGTTGTGGTGCACAGGCTTAGTTGCTCCACGGCATGTGGGATCTTCCCGGACCAGGGCTCGAACCTGTGTCCCCTGCATTGGCAGGCAGATTCTTAACCACTGCGCCACCAGGGAAGCCCATGAATGACATTTTTAAATGGATAATAATCCTTGTAATGATAAATAAAAATGAAAAGTGTATAACCATAGAATTAGAGCAAACTAATGGAGTCTGGGGGAAGAATTTATATAAAACCCTAATTAGAATGAATGTGATTTCAGCAAGAGTGCCCCTTGTGAAGAGCTAAAATCCATTAACCTCCTATATCCCCAAGTGTTATTTTAGAGGGTTTGGGGCATAATTAAAATAAATTAGTACTAAATAGGCTCTCAAGCTTTTAAAGCTTTTTATAACCCATCAGCCAATCTTCTGCCATGAACATAAAAGAAAAAAACTTTTGTTAAACCCCATTATTTTTACATAGCGCTTAGTTCATATTGGATGTTCAGAATTTTGAATGTTGAAAGAATGATGTATTTATCCATCAACATTCAACAAATCATTTACTGAACACCTACTGTGTGCCAGAAACTTTGCTAGGCTTTTGGATATTATAGTAAGCAAAAAAGTAATAGGCTCTGTACTTTGTAATCTAGTGGCAGAGAAAGACATTAATCAATCAGACAAGTGAATGTGTAGTTTAAAACTAAAAAAAAATGCCACGAAGGAAAAAACATGGTTTTCTAAAGCTCATATTCAAGGAACCTATCTTATACTGGAAGGTCAGAGAAGGTTTTCTTGAGAAAATAAGGCTTGAGTTGACAACTACAGTACAAATAAGAATTAATGAGGTGAAGGTGGGAAGTTCCAGGCAGAAGGAACAACATGTACAAAGGCCTGGAATCATGACATCTTATTAGAACAAGTGCCAAAGACAAAAAAGAGAAGAATATAAGATGAGGCTTAGAGGGACTTCCCTGGTGGCGTAGTGGTTAAGAATCCGCCTGTGGGGACTTCCCTGGTGGCGCAGTGGTTGAGAATCTGCCTGCTAATGCAGGGGACACGGGTTCGCGCCTTGGTCTGGGAGGATCCCACGTGCCGCAGAGCAACTAGGCCCATGAGCCACAACTACTGAACCTGAGCTCTAGAGCCTGTGCGCCACAACTACTGAGATTGTGTGCCACAACTACTAAAGCCCGCGCACCTAGAGCCCATGTTCTGCAACGAGAGAAGCCACCACAATGAGAAGCCCACGCACCACAACAAAGAGTAGCCCCTGCTCGCCGCAACTAGAGAAAGCCCGCGCGCAGCAATGAAGACCCAATGCAGCCAAAAATAAATAATAAAAATAAATAAATTTATTTAAAAAGAGAGGGGCTTCCCTGGTGGCGCAGTGGTTGAGAGTCTGCCTGCTGATGCAGGGGACGTGGGTTCGTGCCCCGGTCCGGGAAGTTCCCACATGCCGCGGAGCGGCTGGGCTTGTGGGCCATGGCCGCTGAGCCTGCGCATTCGGAACCTGTGCTCTGCAACGGGAGAGGCCACTACAGTGAGAGGCCAGCGTACCGCAAAAAAAATAAAAAATAAAAAAATAAAAATAAAAAAGAGAAATCTATGAGGCCTAGAGAGACCTAGAGGGCAGGAATCAGACAATGAAAATTCTAATAGGCCTAATAAAGGTTTGGGGTGTTTATCACAGAAGCAATAGGAAGCCATTAAAGTGGTAAAGATGTGCTCAGATATGGTTTATGCATACTTTCTGGAGAATGGAATGGAGGGGCAACAGAGTGGACAAGAACAGAATAGTTGAGAAGCTATTCTGTAGACAGGGAGAAATGATGGTGACTTGGATTGGGATGGTGGCAGCTGAGAAGGAGAAGAATAAATGATTTAAGAAATATTTAAGAGAGAAAAACAGGAAACGATGATAGACATTGTCAGTGAGAATGGAGAGAAGTAAATATCAAGGACAACAAGATTAGGAAGAAAGAATATGAGTTTGGTCTTGGACGTCATGAAGTCTGAGAAGTTTTTGAGATATCCAAGTTTCTCATATATTTGGGACTAGAGTTCAAGAAAAGTGATCTGAGTTGGAGGAATAAACAATTTGTAGGTTATCTGCATGGAAGCAGAAAATAAAGTCATAGATATGGATGAAATTGCCTAGAGATAAAGTGCTGAATAAGAAAAGGGTTAAAGACTGAGCTTTAGGGATTCTCAACATTTAACACAAGAAAGTAAGCCTGAAAAGGGGAGAAAAGTGACTAGAAACGAAAACAGAAAACCAGAGGAGTCTGGTGTCATGGAAGAAAATGGAGGAGAGTGCATACAGGAGAAAGGAGGGGGTCAATAAATGCTGCTGAAAAGCTCATGTACGATGAGCACTGAAAACACACACAAATGCTGAACATTTACTACTATCTAGAAACTGTGTTTCCTATTAACTATGTTCAGAAATAGGGTCCACAGTTTTTAACTCAATTCTTCACACTTTCTATAAAGGATTAGTAAAGGCCAAATGATTAACAAATTTCAAACCCTATCAAATGAAAATACTGGCTATGGCAAAACATATAATACATTTATAATCGCAAAACATACCATGGCTTCATTTCCTTCTGTTTCTCTACTTACATTCCCAAATGAATCAAACAGGACAGTCCTCTCCATTGCAGAAGATTACAATTAAGAGAACATCTTTTTAACTCGATGTCTTTTTTCTTCCCTTTAATTTTGGATTAAATACTCTCTATAAACAATCACCTAAGAGATTCCTAGAAGTATTCAGTCCCACATGATCTTTTATTAAGTGACCATCACCACAAAATCCCAATATAGGGACTACTGTACTAACACCAAATAATTCAGAGTAAAAATAATGCCCAGCTGACACGGACATCAACGTGGTAATCTGAAGAGCTAAGAAAACAAGGGCCTCACTTTCATTCTGCACTTCTCTTACCCCCTTGCTCCGTTTGGTGCTGACAATGCCTTCTCTCCTCAAGAGAAAGTGACAGCAGAAAAGCCTAGGTATCCCAAATAAGAACAGTGATATCTGTAGCCAGCTTCCTTCACACAACAAATACCCAGAAATTTTCAAAGAATTTGCAAAGACCTCGCAAAATTTATAAAACTTATATTTAGCCAAAACATAATTGAAAACCATGTACCTATGTCAATTCCTCTTCGGAGAGTACTTTTGTCAGAGTCCTGATGACCGATCAGATCTTCTACCCAATGAATATAGTTGAGTCTCAAGGGAACTGTGGGAATTAGTCTCTCCAGTGGAATATCAATAGAAAGTCCAAAATCTTCTCTTAGGAGAGTACAAGTCAGAGCTCTGACTGCTTCAGGGTCTTTAAAATTAAGACTGAGGGGTGGAGAAAAAGAAGTAAAACTGGTTAGTAAGACTCACTGCGTTCTACAAGCTTTAATGCAACCAGGTAGGACCAAACACCCACCTGTTTTCTAGGAGATCACACATACAAATAGTTACGTAGCACATTCAGTGCAGTGGCATACACATATGGGTGTTTAACAGTCACAGTATGTGAAAGACAGCATAAATTTCCACCAAAAATACTGCATCTTCATACATGAAGCACAGAGGACAAGAGTACCTCTGTTCCAATTCCTGCCTAATTGTCTCCTTACTTAGTTATGTGACTTTGGACAAGTTATTTAGCCTCTATGAGATCGTTTCCTCAGCTGTAAAATGGGGATAATAATACCTATATGTAGAGTTGCCGTGAGATAATCTGTGAAAAGTACTAGCATAATGCCTACTACATAGTAACCGTTTTACAAGTGCTGGTTATTTTTACTATTATCAAATAACATGATTTGATGGTAGCATTCTTTGAAAATCATACTTAAAAGTGGAAAGGAAGCAGTATAAAATGTTTAATAATGAAAACAGGTTAACATACTTAAATATAACAAATACTACAAGCACCAAATTTTTAAATGTGACTATTTTTAGCAGGTTTCCTGAGGAATAATTTACATACTATAAATTCACCTGTAAGTACACAATAGTTTTTCGTATATTCCCAGAGTTGTGCAACAATCCAATTTTAGAACACTTCTATCACCCCCAAAAAGAAACCTCGTGCCCATCTGCAAGTCATTCCTCATTTCCACCCTCAGCTCTAGGCAACCACTAATGTACTTTCTGTCTCCATAGATTTGCCTTTTGTGAACATCTCATACAAATGAATCATATAATATGTGATCTCTGCATCTGGATTCTTTCACTTAGCATAATATTTGTGAGGTTCATCCATGGTGTAGCATGTGTCAGTACTTCATTTCTTTTTCTTTTCTTTTTTTTCGGTATGCGGGCCTGTTGTGGCCTCTCCCGTTGCGGAGCACAAGCTCCGGACACGCAGGCTCAGCGGCCATGGCTCACGGGCCCAGCCGCTCCGCGGCACGTGGGATCTTCCCGGACCGGGGCACGAACCCATGTCCCCTGCATCGGCAGGCGACTCTCAACCACTGCACCACCAGGGAAGCCCGACAGTCAATTTTTACACATGCAAAGAAGTTCACATCTGAGTACCACACTAAAGCATTCAAACAAGTTCACATTCTTTATTCTATAGTGGTAGCCCAATCTATTACTAACCTTCATTGCTAGACGCACAAAAGGAATATAATCAATTCTGATGCCTATGTTCAAAGCCTTAAAACCTGAAATGTGAAATTTCAGAATTTTTCTATCAAAGAAACGTAATAACCTAGATACCTTATAAAATAAACGATGAGCAGTATCATCTAAGAGCAGTACCTATTTACAGAATTGTTAACCTAAAATTTCTGAATGTTATTTTGTACTGACATTTTGAATAAAATTGTGAAATTCAGGAATTGCAAACTCAAATATTTACAACGTACTACTCAAAATGCCAGTCCCTGACAAGATACAGAACTTGTGCCAGAAAGTAAATCAACACACTGAGTCATAACCAAAGACATGTCTGCTGAACTAAACGTGCGGCACAAGGTCCTCGCCTCTGTGGACAGTAACAAATGGTTTGTAGCCGAGCGGGCAGACCAAAGGCCACACTTCCGGTAGCACTATGCCAGATGACACAAATGACCATTTCAAAGGGGATGGTCACTACTCAGTTCTAGGTAATTAATGTCAAGTGGGTTTGCTGGCCCAGTTCTGCTAGATCTCTAAAATTTCCAAATGAAACCAGCAACCCATATTTTTATATGAAATTTCTATGATTCTTAAAATGTATGTAGACAATAAATAACTGCAAGCCTTATATAATTCACAGGCCGACAGGTGGCAACCTCTATTGTAAATAACAGAATTATAAAGTTGGGGTACTTGGCTACTCCACACTTCTAAAGAAGTATAAAAGTGTTTCACTCTCTTTGGGCACTACTTTGCTCAACTGAGTTATATGGAATAGGTTAGAATTTTTAAGAGGTTGTGATTGCTGGCGTTCATACCTTTACTCATTCAACAGGTATTACATGTCAGCTACATGCCAGGCATTGTGCAAAATGCTGGAGATATTGTAGTAAAAGCAAATACAAACATAATCTCTCCCTTCATGAAGCTGACAGTCTGGTAGAGGGTAGGTATTAATTTAAGAATCATTCGAATATATGTAAAATTGTCACTGTGATGAATGCTATAAAAGATAGATACGAGGTGCTAGGAAACCTACATAATAAGTGGGACTGCCTTAGGAAGGTCAGAGAAGGCTTCCCTGAGGACTGAAATAAAAATTAACAAAGAACAGGGGGAAGGGAACATGGTATTCTAGGGTCCTAGGTAAAGAGAAGAGCAAGTACAAAGACCCTGAGACAGGAGACTTCATGGGGCATACTGAGAAACAGCCACTGTGTCTAAAATGCAGATAGCAAGGTAGCATGCATGGTTTAAAATGAGGCTGGAGAGGAAGACAGAGGCCAGATTATATAGGACCTTATAATTAGGGTAACCATATAATTTTATCAATTAATTCGGGACACTTCTGAAAGTGAAAGTATCACACCCGGATAATTATAATCTATGTTAAGGATTTATGTCTGGTATGGAATAAGGATGGACCAAGTGGAAGCAGAGACAGCAATGAGAAAACTACTGCTGTCATCTGAGTTAAGAGGCTGGACAAAGGTGGCAGTGGCAAAGACAGGGAAAAGTGAAAGGAATTTAGAGACATTTAGGAGGGAAAATTGACAAGATCTGTTGATGGACTGATATGTGAGGTGAGGGAGGATGCATTTACAGACATCTCCTAGGGTTCTGGCTTGTTCAACAAGATAGACAGTGCCGTTCACTGAAACTGGGAACTCAGGCAGAGAACCATTTTTGAGGAGAAATATCATAAATTTGAGCTGTATTTGAGATATCCAAGTAGAGATATTGAGTAAGTATGATCTCTAGGTATAGAGCCCAGAAAATCTGGAAAAAGAGATTTGGAAATCTGGAAAAAATGTATAAGTGATTTGCAAACAAACAAATGAGGACCTGGCACAGATGAGAGTGTGCCTAAGGAGAAAACACAAAGTGAGAGGAAAAGACAGCTTAACACTAAGCCTCAAAGAATCCTTTAATGGTTGTACTTATAATCATTACAGAGGAAGCTACACCAGGAGACAGGGTGGAAGAAGGAAAACCAGGAGAGTGTGATGTGGTGCCAAGGAGCCCAAGGGAAGAGGGTGTCCATGAAGGGTAAGAGTGTCAGTTACCCCAGTGCTTCTCAGGAGTCAACTGGAAATTGAAACTGGATTTAGTGATGTGAGACCATGGAGACCTTTTCAGGAGCTGCTTTCGTAGTGGTAGAATTCAGAATCCACCCTGGAATGTGCTAAAGATTAAGTATGGTATGAAAAAATGGAGACAGTAAAAATAGATAATTCTTCAAGAAGCTGAGTTATGCAAGGGAGAGATGGGGCAGAAGTGGTAGGGCTGACGGAGAGGTTTCTTTACTAATTTTTTAATGGAAGATTTAAACACGTTTAAAAGTCAATGGAAAGTCACAAAGGCCACATATTATGATTCAATTTACATGAAATATCCAAAACATGCAAAGCTGTAGAGACAGAAAGCAGATGAGTGGTTTCCAGGGGTTGATGAGACACAGTAGAGGGGAGTGACTGCTTAATGGGTATAGGGTTTCTTTTGTGGTGATGAAAATGTTCTGGAATTAGATAGTGGTGATACTTGCACAACCTTGTGAACATACTAAGAACAACTGAATTGTACACTTTAAAATGGTGATTTTTATGATATATGAGTTATATCTAAATTTTTTAATAAGTCAAAAAGAAGAAACTAGTTGACAGACATTAAATATTTAAATAAAGGAATACTGGACTATGTAAGGTTCTTGAGATGGGGGAGGGTATGGGATCCAAAGTACAGATGGAGAATTTAATTGAATTCGAGTATCATACTACTACTACTACTACTACTACTACTACTACTACTACTACTAGGTTGTCAAACAGAACCAAAAGCCAAACCTATGGTGTTTTGTGTTTTCCACCAACTCATACCTACCCACAACTGAGTTTAAGAATTTTTTGTTTCTTAACTTTATCACACCTATGGTCAAATAAGCAATGAGATAGTAGTATCATATAAAAACAAAGATCCTGGAACAGTTGTAAATGACCATTACTGTTAGCCCTATATTAGCCAAAGAACCCAAAATCCTACATGCAAAATAGTAAGAAACTACCTTGATCAATCAAGTTGGTCTCTTAAATGTGGATTGCTATGCTAGCTAAAGAGCAAATGACAGGGAAGAAAAACTTAGTCATCCAAACACTTCTTTGCTCTTTCCAATTAGTTAAGAGTACTCCAGTTTTTCTAGCTAAGCCCAGTGACTTGCCCTATATTCAGTGAAACTTAAAAAAAAAAAAAAAAAAAAGAAGTCCAAGAGTATGGGAAACAGTTAAATATATTTAAGTTTTGCATTACAGAAAATTTAGGAACAATCTAAAAGTAGTCATTAGGGAGTTGACTGAATATAAGCTATACCACATCCACACAAGAGAATACTCTGCAGTCATGAAAAGGAGTAAGACTGGGCTGATTCACAGTCTTGTATGAAGAGGGTTCCTTGATAAATTAACAGCAACAACAACAAAAAACTCCCACAAGTTTGGGTAAAAGCATATATGTACGTTATGATCACATTCTTGTAAAAATAAAAACAAGACAAAAAAGACGCTATATGTGAACATGCAGAGAAAACAATCTGGAAGGGTCAGAACCACCTCTGGATGTGGAAATTCTCATATTTTTGTATTATCTGAACACATGTTACATAATACCTTCATAACAACAATAAGTGTTTTATAACTATATGGAAAATGTTTATGTCAAGTGTGGGTAAAAAAAAGTCCTTTGATTGTACCTATAGCAAAATTACAACCACAAAAATTACTATATATGCATAAGAACAGGGCTTAGAAAGGAACACAAGTAATTTGATCTCTGGGGTGGAAGAACCGTGACCTTTTTTCTTTTACGTATGCAACATTCCCATTATAAATGTAGGTAGGAAGGATATATTTCTATAATTTTCCCATTAAGGGCTCTATAAATGTTTGTAGAATAATAAAAAAAAAAACACTTCCTTTTTCAAAAAGGAAAACAGATCCTTGGTTCCAGAGTACTTGTTTTCCATGAAAGGGGGCCAATTCTGTTGGAGACCAAACCAGCATATTTCCCACAATGACAGCAATCCCCAAAAGATAGTAGCGCAGCTTGAGCATTGATTACATGGCTTCACGAAACATTTGGAGCAAGAGAAACAGCAATATAATTAATATATTTTCTTAGTGCCTTCAAACAGAGTTGTTTATATAAACAATTCTCACTGTTTTAAAAAATGTGCTTACTTTGATGGAATAGAGCATACAACTTATTAATAAGGAACTACATCCTAATCACCAAAAAGTATAAGACATCAAGCAGAAGCTAGTCTAATTGAAGAAAATACACAAAAATCAATGAAGAGCTGATTCTTAGACTTTGTTATTAGCAAAATGAGTGTTTGTTTTCTTACTTTTAAGAAAATACAGACACTAATCTGAGGGTTGGAAATCTTGTAGGACAAAAGTGAAGTCATCTGACTTCACTAGTTAAATATCTAGGTCACTTTAGCACCCTGGGACATTCAAAATTCCTGAACACAGGCAAGATCTTTTTTCATTTTCATTTCTGAGAGCACAGAGAGGCACAGGGACTAAAATTAGCTCTCACGTGGAAATTAGCAATTTATACCATCAGTCTTTGTTGTTTGTTTAACACATCCAGCTTCGTAAAACAAAACAGCCTATTGTCAACAGGCTCAGGTCTGATTTCCCCATGATGACTCTAGCTCTGCTATTGATGAATACAGTATTACCATTATTAGATGGAGTTTGGAAAGATACATTCTGTAACCATGGTTAAAGAAACAATCATTCTAATACTGTAGAGGCTGAACCTTATGTAACAATAAAGGCTGAAGCCTCCCCACCCTACTCCAACATTGGTTTCTATTCATTAGATCTTCACTGAGGTGCTAAAAATGGTACAGTCACAAACTATGACACAGCCCTTCAATGCCAGGTCTTTGATTTAAAAACAAATCAGTTAAGTGTCATACTCTATTCAAACTCAACTGACAGGGCTCAAGTAAATTGCAGGATGTTCCTATGGGGCTGGTTTCTGTGAAAAAGCACAAACTAAAATTTAATTGAAACGGTCAGATATGATTACAACAAAGCAGTGACGGATGCAGGGGAGAGAGAGAAAAGAGAGAGGGAGAGAGAGAGATCACACCAGCAATCCTCAGTACCTTATCAAGTGTACCAGGCTTAATAACAATATCTATCCTTTACTAAGTGTCTACAATGTCAGTCACTTTGCACACATCATTGCTAACCTTTATGACAACCATCCAAAGTATGTCCTTTTATCCCTCCTTTTTAGATGAGGAAATTCAGTCTCAGTAAAGCTAAGAAAATTATCTAAAACCTCACAGCTGGTAAGTGGCACTCTCAAGACTGGTCCTTAGGATAATTCACTCAGAAGTGCCCCTCTTTCCATATCAAACCCTGCTTCCCTTAAGAGAGCACTTAAGGGCTGAGCAAATAAATGACACTTCAATCCATCTCAGGTCTAATGTTCTGCCTGGTATTCCTTTTCCATCATTACCTGGGTTTACATTTTGGCCATTCTTTTCCACATATCTTCTTGAGTTAAATAAAAAGCCACTATAAAAATAAAGAACATTCTACTGATGCACATAATCATCAACAACTCTTACCTAAGTAAGCAGCAAGGAGGATGATGTCCAGGAGCAGGTAGGTTGTTTACATTAAAAAAAAAAGTACATATCTTCTCTTCTTCCTCTATCATAGATCGCTTCTAAATATGCTGTACTACCAACCATAGGGAAGCTCATACTGCTCCCATTATTAAAGCAGAGGAGCTCTCCTCAAGCTTGCCTCATCCTCTTGCCATCCCTTCACAGACAAATTTGCTTTTCCTTGCAAGAAATTTTAAAATTACTTTTGCCTATCACAAAACCACCACTTTGAACATCAAGTTCATAACTTTTAGTCCTTTTCTATGCACAGCATATCAGCACAGATACTTTGGTTTCAGTATGAAACAAAATGATGATGTTTTATAATCTGCAACACCCATTCCATAGGCTACGTGCTATTCCACTGTATGGAACTGCACTGTAAGAACCTACAATTTTGGAAATTTAAATTATTTCCAATTTTCCTTGTTACAAACAGCCTTGGGATAAACATCCTCAAACATACATTATTTCATTTAAGTACGCTTTTAGAACTTTCAAAGCTGCAATTCTACCAGCATTTTATCACTATGCCTATTTGACTACATTTTTGCCATTGGTGGATACTGCATATTTTTTCTTTGCTAATTTGGTCCATTTGTCTTTCTTCGTTTGTAAATTGCCTGTTTTTACCCTTAACCTATATATTAAGGTTTTTTTCCTTTTTCTTATTGTCTTCTAAGAGTTCTTTATATTAAGGGAGCTAAATATTTATACTGTGTTGTCACCTTTTACTATTTCCTGATATGTAAAAGTTTTTACTTCTTATGTAGTTGAATCCATAGAATTTCCTTTATGAGTTCTACCCTTGGAGTTTACTCAGAAAGACCATCCCTACACCAAAAGTTACACAGTTCACCTATATATTTTTTTCTAGTTCTTCAATAGAATAAATATATTGAAATCATCAAACCATCAGGAATTTATTTTGCATAATATATAGGAAAGGGAATCTAATGCACTTTCCCCACAGCTGTTCCAATGCATCTCCATTGGCGTCTGCCTCCACCCTTAACAACCTGAAATGTCCTTATTCTATGTTACAGTCTTTACATGGTGGGGTGGTATCTTACTTAAGAGTCAGCTTCCAAAGTAAGCATATAAAGTGAAAATCCAAGAGAACACTGAAAAAGCTCTTTAATCATTCATAGCACTGTAAGAGATTCACATTATGAGAAACACACAGGAGTCAAGACTGATCATGACAGGAAGATTCACCCTGTCCACTCTACACTCCCACTCTATACTCCCTCTGGGAGGTATACTACCGAGTAGAATGCAGGCTGGAATCACCCTATTTAATGTGCACATGCTGTTGAGACTTGAATGCCACTTTGTGCCAGACAACTGATGGCCCATTCTTGTGGCACTACTGGGCTAATGTTTTAATTACTCGAACCTCACAATATATTTAAACACCCATCTGGGAAAGTTTACAACCCTTCACCTTGCCATCACCCACTTATAACATTTGTTTTGAGTATCTTTTCTTTGAACAGAAGAAACATTATGTCGCTTTCTCTCCCAAAAACCTTAGAAGGATTTTGATTTGGGGAAGAATCAACATACTAACTATACTGAGCCTCCCCATCCAGAAACACATGGTATCTCTAGATTCACTGTCTCCCCTAGACCCCTGAGGGTAATTCTGTTGCTTTATCCACATAGATCTTAACATATTTCTTTGCCAAGTTTCTGCCTATTCCTCTTCGTTATTGTGGATGGGATCTTTTATTGCAACTATATTTTCCAGCTAATATCTGGAAACCTATCAATTTTCTATTTATTTATATACATTTAAAAATATTTATATGTATGTTTTATTCAGCAATCATCTGAATATTTTTAGGTAATTCTCAATATTTTTTCAGGTAGACAATAATCAAGCCATCTGTAAAATTGTAATTCTTTTTCCTTCTAATCTTATTAACTCTAAATAAATAAGGGAAGCAACAGACTGAGCCAGAGAGAGTTCCAACTCAGTCACTTCTTAGTGTTATAAGCCTGTGCAAGCTATTTAAAAAGAATGTGTGCGACTTCCCTGGAGGTCCAGTGGTTAAGACTCTGCGCTTCAAATGCAGGCGGCGCAGATTTGATCCCTCGTTGCGAAACCAAGATCCTACATGCTGAGTAGCAGCCAAAAAATAAAGAAAATAATAAAATAATGCAGTATCAATTAAAAAAAAAGAATGTGCATTTACAGATTAAAAGTTCAAAATATATCACTAAATCAAATTCATTGATTATATTATTTAGGCTCTCTATCAGCAGTACTTAACCTTTTTTGGGTCAATTACTCTTTTAAAACTGAAGTTCAAATTATAGGTTAAAGCTTTAAACCCTATCTCCCCAAGAAAAAGAACATACACAAAGAGTATTTTTACCTAATTGTCTTTGAAGCATTCATTGATCCTCTGAAAGTCCCTGAGGCCACTGTTCTGTTTATTTTTCTCTACTTGGTTGGAAAGACAAAGAAAAAATGTCTCTGAATTATATCAAACACTTTTTAAAAGATATTTCTTATGTTACATTTTCCAACATGCTAAAAGTCTTTATTTAAGTCTTCATTGAACGTTATTTCTTTTGTCAATACAAACTAGTCTTCTTTTTCTAATTTGAGGTTTTTTCTGCCTTCTATCTTACTTTTTTTTAATTTGGAGGGAACTCTCGTTTGTTTAGTATATTTTTGCCCATCCCTTTATTTTTTATTTTTCTGCAATTTTGTTTTAGGTATGCCATCTGTAAATGGCATACAGTTAGATTTTATAGAAGAATTATTCTCATGCATTCGACAAATATTTATTGAATGTCTATTACTTGTCAGACACCCTTAAGCCATTCAGATATGTTGTGATAACAGATCTGTTTGGTCTGCTCTGAGTGATTTTTCTTAAAATATATAAATCTTAAGCCATCTTAAAAATCCTAACCATCCTAAAAATCTTCCTCTGGTTCCTCAAAGTCAGAGCAATCAAGTCCATTCTACTTTGCATGAGCTAAGAGCTATGAAAGGCTCTTTGTGACCTGTTCTTTGTTTTCCTTTCAGTCTCATCTCCTAGTATTCCCTAAGCTGTTATTCTATACCCACTTCATCCCCATCTACATGCAGTTCTGCAAACTTACCAGGCCTTTCAAAAA
>NW_006780838.1:1179607-1188431 GCF_000442215.2 Lipotes vexillifer | reverse complement strand
CTCTTTCCCCCCTTCTATCCATCTTTCAGTATTCAAAGACCCAAGGCCTTCAATAATACCACTCCCACACCACTGCTGTGTCCTTCTCTTCTGACTTCCATTTTCAACTGCACATAGACTTCTCAGATTCAATATGCCCCAAACTGAAAATATATCATCTCTCCCCCAACCAGCTCATTCCCCCTTGTTCCTTACTGCAGAAATGGCACTACCACCTAATCTCTTGCTAAGTTGGAATACCAAGCACCGTACTTGGTTCATACTTAATTTCTGTGTCCTGCTAATTATATTCATGAATTTCTCTCAAATTCATCCAGTGATCTCTATCCTTCCTCCCTCTACCTAGTTAGGCCACCAATATGTCTAATGTAGATTACTAAAACCATTTCCTACTTACTTGCCTATACTTTCAGTCTTAATTGCCCCTGTAATCCATCTTCTACTATGCTCCTAGAATACACCTGTCACCTGTCTAAACACAATTCTGAATGTTATTTCCCTGCTTTAAAACTTTAGTGCATAAGACTGGGGATGAGTAATTTTTTTTTTTTTTTTGCGGTACGGGGGCCTCTCACTGTTGTGGCCTCTCCCGTTGCGGAGCACAGGCTCTGGACGCACAGGCTCAGTGGCCATGGCTCACAGCCTAGCCGCTCCGGGGCATGTGGGATCTTCCCAGACCGGGGCACGAACCTGTGTCCCCTGCATGGGCAGGCGGACTCTCAACCACTGCGCCACCAGGGAAGCCCGGGATGAGTAATTCTGAAGACACAAGAACTCTCTGTACATGTCCCTAAGATAAATTCCAAACTCCTCACTGGCCCTTATAAAGTACTGCAAGCATCATCCTCCCAGCCTCATCTTCTGTCATTTGTCCACCACACCCTAGGCACGCTCAACTTTTCCAGTCCCCCACTACTCCGTGCTCTTTGCACACGCTACTCCCTCTGCCTGTAACACTCTTCTTTCTACCCGGCTAACTCAGACTCATTCTTTAGAACACAACTAAGACACTGTATCTGTTTCAAATCATTCTCTAAATCCCAAAGCTAGGGTCAGGTCTCCCTTCTGTGTGATTCCACTGTATACTCCACAGGTTCTGCCACACTGAAAGGCTAACTGCTTGTTTGTTTGTCCACTTCCTCCACGAGTGTGTTTACTCCAAATATGGCAGGGACTAAGTCTTGCTTGTTTATTGTGGCTCTCCCGGAACTTAGAGCAAAATGGTTAATCAACAGATATTTGTTAAATAATTAAGTACAAAAATAAGTGTAGAGAGGAAACAAAGAATAACAAAACTGAATCTGCTCTAAAGCTACTAGGATAAATAACATCCACATATATAACTATGAAACAAAGATTTAAGAAAAATGGTAGAGATGATCTAAACAAAGAGAAACACCAATTCTGTATCTCTGGGGTGATCTCCAAAGTAAGGTGCCAAAGATGAACCTTTAGAGTATGCAAAGAAAATATCAGAACTCTTATTTAAATATATTTTTAATTTCCAGTTTGAAGTATGTTTTCTAATGTGTTTAATATAGTAAATGGTAAGTAACACAAGCATTCATATATGGAGCTGTGCTCAACTTTTTACTGAGTGGAATACACAATAAAGCTTGGAAATCACAGTTCTAGGGCATTTGACTTAACCTTTGTGTATTGGTGGGGGTCACAAATCTCTCTGAGAATCTGGTGAAAACCAAGGATTATCTCCCAGAAAAATGAATGTAAATAAATATGTATTATATATATATTTTTTAAGTTTTAGGATTTCTAGGGTACCTTGGCCCCCAGGTTAAGTCCTGGCCTAGGGCCTCCAGTTCTACAAGTCTGCCAGGAGGAAGGATGAGGTCAGCAAAATGCCTCAAGCCCTCTGATCCTATTATTCCCAACCTTCCCAGTGCCCACAAATCCTGCTCTTCCTCCTCCCCACAGGTGAAGCACCACATTTTCCCAAGGCAGGCTTGAAATTTCCAATCCCCTCTGTAACTCACATAGAGTTTAGGATGGCAGTCAAAGATCTTCTCAAGGGTATAATACAAACATCAGTTACTACCATACCACTATCATAATCCTTGCCATTTCCTGAAGCGTCATACTATTATTTTCTTAATTTTTAATAATTAACTTTTAAACTTAAATTTAGTGACATTCTAAGTAATAATGAAGTGAAATCAGTTTTGATATCCTGGTTATTATTTTCCTACCTCACATCAAAATAAACACACACTTAAAATAAGGATTTTAGACCCTCACCAGTCACCAAGTTTTAGAGTACAATCCTAAGGTTTCTGCAGGCACTCTGGGATCTCTGTTGGGTAAGCATAATTGGACATCAAGAAATTGTTTTTTGTTTTTTGTTTTTTTTAGCCAGAAGGAAACTTAAAAGCATTTGGTCCAATCTTCTGATTTTATAGGTTAAAATGCTAAAACCGAGAGAGGTTAAGTGATTTGTCCAAGGTCAGATGAGAAGTTTACGGAAATGTCTAGAATTAGTATTCAGGTCTACTATCAGTCCAGTACGCTTTCCACTATGCTGTGTCCATTCAAATTACACTAGAATAATACTGTATCAAGAATTCTTCATCTGTTACCTACCTCACTCTTCCATTCAGATTTATCTGAACATGCTGCTGAAAATCTGGATATTTGGAAGCCAGATATGCAAAGTCAGGAGGTTTGTCCTTGTATCTATTTCTTGCATGCATTGACTTACTCAGAGCCATCTTTAAAAAGAAAAAAAAGGGTGGGGGGGGAATCGCATATTTAGTTTAAAAAAGTCAACAGGAAAAGCTGTGGTTGCCAAGTCAACAGTTACAGCCAATACATCT
Source organism: Lipotes vexillifer (assembly GCF_000442215.2). NCBI lineage: Eukaryota > Metazoa > Chordata > Mammalia > Artiodactyla > Lipotidae > Lipotes > Lipotes vexillifer. The sequence goes on along the minus strand of NW_006780838.1, from coordinate 1,185,600 downwards.
TTGCCAACCAAGTGAGAAAAAAGAAGTTATATTTTGAAAATATGCAACAACAAATAAGCACATGAAAAGATGCTCAACATCATTAGTCATTACGGAAATGCAAGTCAAAACCACAATAAGATATCACTTCATACCCATTAGGATGGCTATTATTAAAAAAAAGAAAGAAAGAAAGAGAAAGAAAGAAAGAATGGAAAGAAAGGAAGAAAGGAAGAAAGAAAGGAAGGAAGGAAGGAAGGAAGGAAGGAAGAAAGAAAGAAAATAACAAGTATTGGCAAGTATGTAAAGAAACTGGAGCCCTCAGGCATTGCAGGTGGGAATGAAGATGGTATGACTGCTATGGAAAAGTTTGGTGGTTCTAAACATTACCATATGACCCAGCAATTCCACTCCTAGGTATAGATCCAAAAGAACTGAAAGCAGAGATTCAAACAGATACTTACAATGTTCACAGCAGCATTATTCACAATAGTCAAAAGGTAGAAGCAACCCCAAGTGTCCACAAGCAGATAAATAAAATGTGGGATATACATACAATGGAATTATCATTCAGCCCTAAAAAGGGATGAAATTCTGACACATGCTACAACATGTATGAACCTTAAAAACATTATGCTAAGGGAAATAAGGCACACACTAAAGCACAAATACTATATTATTCCACTTATATGAAGTGCCAACAATAGGCAAATTCATACAGACAGAGAGTAAACAAGAAGTTAGTAGAGGTTGGGAGGAGGGTAGAATGGTGAATTACTGTTTAATGGTACATGGCTTCTGTTTAGGATGATGAAAAACTTCTGGAAATGGACAGTAGTGATGGTTGCACAACACTGTGAATACACCTAAAGCCACTGAATGGTATACTTAAAAATGGTTAAAATTTTAAATGTTATGTTATGTGTATTTTACCACAATTTTTAAAAATGTATGCAACATATGATGAATCTTTTTCTTTTAAACCAAGGGAAGAAAATTGGAAACTATTCCTTCAAATGCATCGAAGTGACAGAAGGCAACATAATCTACAGCCAAGAATATTGTAGTCAGAGGTTAGCTTTTACAGTGGTCTTGCATGGATTGACTCTTTGGTAGTGCACCATAAAGTCACTAAAGTTTCAAAAAACATCTTTTTTTTTTCTTTTTTTTTAACTTCCTGATTTCAAACTCTACCAAAATAATCCTCTATTCCAACTTCTTTTATAAATTTCAGTCTTGTCATTTCCAGGTAGCTAAAACCAAATGAAAACAAATATAGCAATTTTGTTTTCCTCGAGAATACACAGAGGAGAAAAGTGAACACATTTATAGCAAGAAATAAAAACCGGAAAAAAACCATTGCAGTGGTTGAGTAAATCTCTAAGCAGTTGGTAATTTAAAAAATATTTTAGTGTGTATCTCTGGATGGTAGGTGATTTTTATTTTCTTCTTTATATCATTCTGCATTTTCCATTTTTTTCATAATGCGCATTCATCTAAATGGTATTGTGTAAGTCAGAATCCTAAGAGTCACCTGATAGTTCTCTATCCCTCTCGTATTCCAAGAAATCAAGCTATGTGGATTTTACCAGCTAAATACCTCTCAAATCCATCTATTTTTCCCTATGTCCACCAACAGCAGCCCAGTACAAGTTGCCTAGACTGCTACAACAGCCTCTTTTTTAAAAAATTTATTTATTTTACTTATTTTTGGCTGCATTGGGTGTTCATTGCTGCACGTAGGCTTTCTCTAGGTGCGGTGAGTGGGGGCTACTCTTCATTGCGGTGCTCAGGCTTCTCATTGCGGTGGCTTCTCTTGTTGTGGAGCACGGGCCCTAGAGTGCATGGGCTTCAGTAGTTGTGGCACACGGGCTCAGCAGTTGTGGCTCATGGGCTCTAGAGCACAGGCTCAGTAGTTGTGGCGCACAGGCTTAGTTGCTCCGCAGCATGTGGGATCTTCCTGGACCAGGGCTCAAACCCGTGTCCCTTGCATTGGCAGGTGGATTCTTAACCACTGCACCACCAGGGAAGCCCAGACAGCCTCTTATTTGGTCTCCATGACCCCACACTTTTTCTCTCCATTCCTTTTTCCACCCTGCAGTGATCATTTCTAAACGTAAATTTCACTGTGTCCTCCTCCCATGCCCACTTGCTCAAAACTTTACATTACTTCAGCATACATATAAGACCCAGCATGGTGTGGCCTTACCTATTTTTTCACCATCAGCTTAAGTCTCACCCATTGCTCTTCTTTCTTTCCCTCCACTCTGGCAATAGGGTCTTTACCCAGGTTACTCCTTTTGTCTATAATGTTCTTTCCTCCCCCTCTTCACCTGATGAATTCCTACTCATCCTTACTACCACAGTTCAAGCATTTCTTCTTCAGGAAGGTCTTTCCTTCCCTAATCTCCCCAGTTCAGTCATATCCGCTATTGTAAAGTCTCTTAGCAGTAAGTACTGTTCCTTTGCAGGCTTTGTTAAAGATGTAACTTTACATGGTAATAAATATGTTAATACTCAGAAGGTTTTTGACAGCTTTCCACACTGGAAGTTTAACAACCATGTCCAAAAGAGAATTATCGAGATGTTCCAAATCATGTATATAACTGCCCACCAGACTACTCACTTGAAAGGCTCAAAAGTACTCCATGCACAACATGTCCAAAATTAAATCATTTCTACCCACCCCAAACTGGTCCTCTTCTAATCTTCACTATTTTGCTGAATGATACCACTATCTTCCTTGTGGCACAAAAGCGAGAAATCTTTAGCACCTTTTCCACCCTGCCTCCCTCATTCCAAACACACCATGTCCTGAATATTCTCTATCTCCTAATTATTTCTTGACCCTATCCATTTTTTGCCCTTCATAACTCCATATCTTTAGGCCACAGACCATAATCATCTCTTTCTTGGATGACTACAATAGCCTCTAACTGATGTCTCTCTAACCACTCTTTTTTTGGCTGTGTTGGGTCTTTGTTGCTGCACGCAGGCTTTATCTAGCTGCGGTGAGCGGGGGCCACTCTTCATTGCAGTGCGCGGGCTTCTCATTGTGGTGGCTCCTCTTCTTGCGGAGCTCGGGCTCTAGGCACACGGGCTTCAGTAGTTGTGGCTCACGGGCTCTAGAGCGCAGGCTCAATAGTTGTGGCGCACGGGGTTAGCTGCTCCGCGGCATGTGGGATCTTCCCGGACCAGGGCTCGAACCCGTGTCCCCTGCATTGGCAGGCGGATTCTTAACCACTGCGCCACCAGGGAAGCCCCTCTCTAACCACTCTTGCCCCAGCAATCCACTTCACCCCAGCAACAACATCCCCCTCCTCCTGCCCCAATACAAAACTGAACATTCCTTGGTAAATCCCTTCAGTGCCTTCCTAAAGCTTTTAGGCTGATAAAGTCCAAAATAATTAACAAGGCACACATAATCTACCCCTCCAAACTCATTTGTTGCCACTTTCTCCTCCCTGTTCAGAGTGTCATGCGTGTACCCTGATGTCAGTGCACACACATAACACTCTGAACACACATGGACAAATTAAATTACAAATATGATAGATTCATTTCCTTCATTATTCAACTCTTCTGGTCAGAACAGATGCACAATGAGTCAATAAAGCCACTTCTCTGCTAACCAAGCTCCCAATACAGGCAATGGGTTCTTAGCTAAATCTATCCCATTCCTCAGAGTTTAACTGAGTATCAGCGCTCACCTGGCATCAGCATTGTCACTCCTAACTTCTCTCTAACCTAATTTACTTTTCTCTTCCTGGCTCACTCTGCTCTAGCCACATTGGCCTCCTTGCTGTTTCTCTAGCAAGTCTGGCACACTCCTATCTCACGGCTTTTGTACTTGCTGTTTGGTCTGCATAAACTGTTATTCCCTCAGAAATACATACATACAAGGTACCCTCACACCTTATTCAGGTGTTTGATCAAATGTCTCTTCCTCATTGATGCCTTTCCTGAGTACCTCAATTTAAATAAGCAGTGAGTGAACACACTCCTTGTCTCTCTTAGTAGCTTCAGTCTTCTACATAAAACTTACCCATCTGACATTCCATACATTTTACTTATTTTTTTAAAATCTGCCCTGCCAGTACGCTTCACGAGGGAAAATATTTTGTCTATCTTATTATTCACTGCGATATCCCAGAGCCTAAAGTAGGGCCTGGAGAGCAGGCACGCAATAAGTGTTTTCTGATTGAAAGCACGATGGAACTCTTTACACTGTCCAGGACACTGAAACACAGCACCCTCATTCTTGATAAGCAGTCCCCATCTTAAAGTCTCTAAAAGGCTCAGGCCTAGGGCTGGACCTTTTTCTTCCGGTTACCCGAGTCAGTCCAGAAAGCCAAAGTAGTAGACCTTCACTTAAGCTTCCGCTTCGACTTTCTTTGATCTTTCCCATCTCCACGCTTCTGTTTCCTTGGTTTCTCCTGACCCTTAATAATCCTCTTCAACTACCATGTGTCTTAATACATAAGTCTGTAAAATAATCTAAATTCCGCTTTCAGAACTTTAAATTCCTTCTGCACAGATCCCTACCACTTCAATCCTAATCTCCGTTTTCTCTTGTCTCCTTCCCTCATAAATCCGACTTTTTCCACTAGTTCGACCACTGCCACTGCCAGTTCTCCATCTCTTCCCCTCTTTCCACGCCCTCATATTACCCACTCAGACTATCTTCCCGCCTCAGTTTTCGATCTCTGTAAACCTCCTCCGCCCCGCCGGTCCTTCCTACTTCAGCACTAGTCGCCGCTCCATTTGCCAACTCCTCCTACCCACCCCAACACACATATACCCCCGCACGCGCACGGAGATGTACACACACCCCATCTGGTCTCTCTCCCTAGACCCCGAAACCAACACCTCACAGGCCCAAAACAGGAGAATGTGGAACCTAGGTGATACACAGGTTAAGTGAACTCGCAACCCGCGTGAGAGATACTAAGTGACTCACCTCTGAGGTCTAAGCTGCTTCCAGACGACTAGTCTAGTAGGGGCCTCTACAACTCCAGAGTTTTAAGCCACCAGCAGCCCGAAGATCCTAGAAACGCAAATGTTACGCTATCAGTGCGCCGCCATCTTGGGCCTCCATTCAGCCTCGTGATTGGACGATCCATTCTCGCGCGACCTGCATCAGATTCTGGAGAAAGAAGAAACTGTCGCGAGACCTGGACTTCGCGGCTCCTTCTGTCAGAGCGAGGGGGCGTGGTAGCAAGCAGAGTCCTTGGGGTTAGGACGCCTGGTTTTAAATCTGCTAGGGATATTGTTTTTTTAAAATGTAGATTAAAAAAAAATATGTAGCCTTCTGTGCCCCACTCCAGATTTACTAAATCACATTCTCTGGGTTTGGGCGAAGAATATAAGGATGGCTACGCGGGGAAGGGGGGAGGGGTGTTTTTGGATTACACGGCGGCAATTACCGTTTATTCTGCAATAGGTCTCTCCTCGTGCGATGTCTCACTTGATCATCACAGATAAACCTGTGAGGTGAGGAAGGGTAGTCTCATTTACAGAGAAAAAACTGGGGATCAGAAATATGAAGTCGTTTGTTCAATATCTTACATCGAGATGACATCAAATCCACGTATTTCCTCACCTGCCTCTTGAGCTGGAAGCAATGTTAAATGCTTTCCATTTTTCTTCTCAACTCGGTTATACTAATTTTTACCCTCCTCTGGTAAGTAGTGTGAATATTAGTCTCCCCGTTGTACAATTGAAACCAAAAGGTAAATGACTTTCAAAAGGCATACAATAAGTAACAAAACTAGGGCTAAAGGCTGAACCTCTGGACCCCTACCTAGTACCTCTTTCCTTTAAAAAAGCTTCCCGGGCTTCCCTGGTGGCGCAGTGGTTGAGAGTCCGCCTGCTGATGCAGAGCACAGGGGTTCGTGCCCCGGTCCGGGAGGATCCCACATGCTGCGCAGTGGCTGGGCCCGTGAGCCATGGCTGCTGAGCCTGCGCGTCCGGAGCCTGTGCTCCGCAATGGGAGAGGCCACAACAGTGAGAGG
>NW_006780838.1:1166033-1179477 GCF_000442215.2 Lipotes vexillifer | reverse complement strand
AAAAAAAAAAAAAAAAAAAAAAAAAGCTTCCCTACATCCTAGCAATTAATGTGAAAGCTTCTGGCAAACTGTTGTAATACAGTTAAGAGATAGGGATGGAGACTTAAGCTTTATGCAGAACTGAGTGTACCAGTTGTCACTCCAGAAGAGGTGAGGAGGTGTTTTAATTATCTTGTTTAACCACCCCCCCAAATGTATAGCTTAAAACAACAACCATATTATTTGCTCACTGTGAAATCTGGGCTGGGATTAGCCCGGCCATTCTGCTAGCCTTGCTCTAGGTCGTAGCATCAGCTGGGGGCTGGTTCCGCGGGAATGACTGGGCCTCTCTCTTCGTGTTGTCTCAAATTCTCTCCCTCTCCATGTGACCTTTCTACATAATTCTTCAGCAGAGAAGCCATATCTCTTACATGTTGGATTAGGACTCCCAAAAAGACAAAAGTGGAAGTTGGTAGGCCTTCTTAAGGCTTAGCCTCAGGACTGGTGCTTTCACCATATTCTGTCGGTTAAAGCAAGTCAAAGGGCCAGCCCAAATTCAAGAGTAGAGGCCTATGCCAGGGTACCTTCCAGTACTGGAAGGCATGGTTCGCTGGGTCCCCCAATGTAACAGAATACTACAGAAAGTTTTATGTCTTTAATTGGTAGTGTCTTTTTATTTTTACAGTATTTAGTGCTTACTTCTGGAAAGGTAAAAAGAGAAAATGGCCTTGAAGTTAAGGCTGGTAAAGTTGAAAGTGGATTGTATGTAAAATGCTGGTGAATTTCTCTGTTAGCTACAAACAGCTCCATTTCCTCTGTGGGTCAAACCAGAGAGACCATAGCTCTGCAGCCCGGGAATTTGGGCTTTAATCCTGCTCCCACCACTTTCTAACCCTTTGATTATGGGCAATTTACTTAAACTATTCAAGCCTTGCTTTGTTCAATATGCAAATCTCTCTCGTAGGGTTGCTGTGAGAAGTAAATCAGATAATGCATGCAAAACGCTTGTAGTTTCTGGCTCATAGTAAGCTATTATTATTATTATTCCTGATGACTTCTGTCGTCAGTTTCCATTTTTAGAAAATTATTTCATAAAGATAAAACATGTTCATTATAGAAAATTTGTAAGAAATTTAAATAATATAGGAAAATATGAAAAAGAAAGCAAAAATTATCTAAACTCTCACCCCCTAGAGTCAATCACCATCAAAGTTTGATAACCTTACTTCTAGACCTGTATATATTCATAAGGATATATAACTAAATAATTTTTGTAGTAATAGCATTTTATATGTATATATATATATATACACAAAATGCAAGTTTTGGGGGTTCCCCTACTTCAGTTAATATAGTTCTATACCATTCTTTTTAAATAAGTGCATAGTATTCCATTGCTTGGATGTGCCACAGATTTTTTAAACTCATTTCCCTCTGGGTGGACATAGGTTGGCCTGCTCTCAAAACTGTGGTATAATTATAAATACATCTCCTTAAAAAAATTTTTTTTTACATAAAATGAAATTGTCTAGAGGCTCCACAAAATAGATTAATAAGATATTCAACATCTGCCTTTTAGGGCTTATATTTCTGACATACTGTTAAATCCCTAAGGATTTAATCTGGTAGAAGTCTGTACAACTTCCACACTCAGCAAGGACAGTATAGGTGTCCAATTAGTCAGTTACAAACTTTGCTTCTTGCTGCCTCTTTGTAGTAGGAAATTGATACTGCACATTCAGCAGGTAATGCTGCTAATTCTGATATGTTGCATAGCTCCTACCAGAGCTGCTTTTAGCTCAGCCACCTGTTGTGCTGAACTCAACTCTTGAGGGCCTGGATTCCCACTTTACTGAAGTTAATTATTATTTCAAAGACCATGTTGCTCTTCCCTGCTACTGTTCTGGCCAGGGCCAGGCAGTCAACATCCACAGGTCTCTCTAGCTTCATGTCTCAGGGAGCAATGATGGAGTACCAGTTCCTTCTAGCCCAGAAGATGCTGGCCTCCTTATGTAAATTCATCCAGCTCCTGCTTAAGGACCAAGTTAATATATCAGAGTTCTAATGGCTCCCTTAATTAAGTCACAAAAGCTACACCTTAATCTCAGAAAAATGACTATTTCTCAGCCTACATTTATATAATTGAGAGCTACTCAAGTGATGTTTACACTTAGGACACCATATTTTTCATTATTATAAATAATGCTGAATTCTTTCAAGAATCTGAAAAGTAAATTTCAAAATTTAATAGCTGGTGGAAGAGCTGGATCTGAATGTACCTCTGATTACTTTCCCTCCTTTTCCAGGTCCCACAAAACAGAAGACATTAATTTAAAAAATAAAAATATAAATTCCAAATAGGACTGAAAACCCAGAAATAGTGCCATTGACAGACCAGAAAATTTGAAGACATTTTGAGAAAATAGGAAACAAATAGAAATAACAACTAAAATGCCTAGAGATTTTTATATGGAAATGCATATGATTTTGAAATTTATCTGGAAAACAAAGTGTGCAAGGATAGCTAGTAATTATGTTTTCCCCTTGGAAAAAAATTAAGTTGACATCACATATAAAATAAATCTTATATGGATAATAAACAGAACAATTATTAAAAACCAATGAAATCAACTATAGGAGTGTTAGAAGAATATAGGAGAATGCTATTATAAGCTTAGAATAGGGAGGGCCTTCTGAAGACACAAAACTCAAAAACCATAAAGTAAATATTTGCTAAATTTGATTATATAAAAGTTTCAAACTTCAATATAATAAAAGATGCTACAGGGCTTCCCTGGTGGCGCAGTGGTTGAGAGTCCGCCTGCCGATGCAGGGGACACGGGTTTGTGCCCCAGTCCGGGAAGATCCCGCATGCCGCAGAGCGGCTGGGCCCGTGAGCCATGGCCGCTGAGCCTGCGCGTCCGGAACCTGTGCTCCTCAACGGGAGAGGCCACAACAGTGAGAAGCCCCTGTACCCCCCCCAAAAAAAGATGCTACAGTAATAGACAACAAACAGGGAGAAAATATTTTCAATAAATATAGCAGACAAAGTGTTAAAATCCAAGGTATATTCTCAGAAAATGACAAATCAACAAGAAAATAATTCAGTGTTAAAATGAGCACTGGATATGAAGGAAATTCATAAAAGAGCATATATAGTTGATCAATGAACATATATGAAAAAATGCTCAAATGCATTCATAACCATAGAAAGGCATAGTAAAATAACTATATCATTTTTAATATATCAGATTAATAAAAATATTAATAGTATCCAATAATGGCAAAGTTTGTTGGTTAGTGTGTTGGTTAGCTTTTGCTGTGTAACAAACCACCCTAAAACTTAATGGTTTTAAGAGTCTCATGCTCTACCAACTGAGCTAGCCAGGGGCTACTTAATGGTTTTAAACATCAGACATTATTACAGTTCTGTGCTGGACAGTTATTCTGGTCTGGGCTGGTTCAGCTGATGTCTGCAATTTGCTGGAGGTTGTGCTGGGGTTTGGATGGTCTAGGATGACCTTACTCACGTGCCTGGCAGTTGGCAGGCTGGTTGGTTTAGGGTAAGGATCAGCAAAGAACCGCAGGTGGGCCAAGTCTTTTCCCACCTTATTATTCATATATTGTTTTATGGCTGCTTTCACAATACAACAGCAGAGTTGAATAGTTGCAACAGAGACCATATAGCATGCAAATCTAAAAATACGTACTATATGGTCCTTTACGGAACCTAATCTGGAGTATTTATCTCTACTTGACATTGTTTCTCACCCTCCGGTAAGATAGACTGGGTTTATTCACTTGGCAGCAACACTCCAAGAGAGTGAGAAAGTAAGCTATTGATACAATAGCTCTTAAGGCCTAGGGCAAACCAATGCAAGGAGTGGGGAAATAGACTTCACCTTTGGATGAGGGGAACAGAAAAAATAAATTGCCTTTTTTGAAGGATCATGTGGCAATATATATTAAAATCTAAAATGTACAGTCGGGCTTCCCTGGTGGCGCAGTGGTTGAGAATCTGCCTGCCAATGCAGAGGACACGGGTTTGAGCCCTGGTCTGAGAAGGTCCCACATGCCGCGGAGCAACTAGGCCTGTGAGCCACACTACTGAGCCTGCGCCTTTGGAGCTTGTGCTCCGCAACAAGAGAGGCCGCGACAGTGAGAGGCCTGCGCACCACGATGAAGGGTGGCCCCCGCTCGCCGCAACTAGAGAAAGCCCTCGCACAGAAACGAAGACCCAACACAGCCAAAAAATGAATAAATAAATAAATAATTATAAATAAATAAACTTGTTTTAAAAAAATAAAAATAAAATAAAATAAAATGTACAATCTTAGAATATCCATGAAAGGAAGAAACTGATAACAGTGATTCCTTCTGGAATGAAGAACTGATGATTGGGAGACAGGAGCTGGAAGGAGACTTACTTTTCAATATGATTGATTTTGTACCTTTTGAATCTTGTACTAAGGGTATACTGAAAAATAAATAAATGTGTACATATTCTTCTAACCAGCAATTCCATTTTTAAATTATGTCCCAGAGAAATACATATTTACAGTGAGGTTGAGGTAGGTATAAAGATGTTCATTGTTTAAAAAAAAAAAACAAAAACGATGTTCATTGTACATTATAAAATAGAAAAAAAGAGGAACAATGTAAATACTCCTCAGTACAGGAATGAGCAAATAAGTTATGGTACATCTGTATTATGAAATGCTATGTAGGTGTTAAAAATAAATAAATATCTGCTAACATGGAAAATCTCCAAGATACAGAAGAAGGTAAAAGGAAATTGTGAGACAGTAGTTTCAGTTTGAAACCGTTTATATAAAGCAAAAACAAAACACATATTTCAATATGAAAATGTGAACATGTAAATGTAGCCATGGGACAAGGGAAAAACCCTAAACTGAAAACAGTGGTTACTCTGGGGAAACTGAGTTGGAATGATAGAGGTAGGATGTGAGAGTTTAAATTTTTTTCTGCATTAAGTGTTTTACAATGATAATGAATCAATATACATTTGTATAATTTAGAAATAGATTCTAAATAATAAAAATAACCTTAAAAGAAGACGAAATCAGGCTTGTCAAAACAACCACATCCTAAAAAAAAAAAAACAACCGCATCCTGAAAGCTCATGCAGGAAAATACAGTTTGGAGGGGAAGCAAAGTTGGATAATATGGGGCTTCCCTGGTGGCGCTGTGGTTGGGAATCTGCCTGCCGGTGCAGAGGACACGGGTTCGAGCCCTGGCCTGGGAGGATCCCACATGCCACGGAGCAGCTGGGCCCGTGCGCCACAGCTACTGAGCCTGAGCTTTGGAGCCCACGAGCCACAACTGCTGAGCCCGCATGCCACAACTACTGAAGCCTGCTCGCCTGGAGCCTGTGCTCCGCAGCAGGAGAGGCCATGACAGTGAGAGGCCTGCGCATCGCAAAAAAGAGTAGCTCCTGCTCGCCCCAGCTAGAGAGGGCCCGAGCACAGCAACAAAAACCCAACAGCCAAAATAAATAAATAAATTTATTTTTTTTTAAAAAGTTGTATAATATGAGATAAAAGAGATTTAGAAGCTATATCCGGAAGCTCCAACTCTGTTTAGTAGGAGTTCCAGAAGGTGATAACAGAATAAAAGAATAATGGAAGAAAATGTCCTAAATCTGAGAAAGATACAAGCCTTCATACTGAAAGAGTTTACTGTGTACCAAACTGAATGAATTTTAAAAGGCCACACCAGGGAATTCCCTGGCAGTCCAGTGGTTAGGACTCAGTGCTTTCACTGCCGTGACCCTGGGTTCAATCCCTGGTCGGGGAACTAAGATCCCACAAGCCACGCAGTGCAGCCAAAATAAAAATTAAAAAAAAAAAAGCCACACCAAGTCAAGTTGTTAGGGTAGACCCTAATCCAATGTGACTGGTGTCCTTATAAGGAGAGGAGATTAGGTCACAGATAATGCAGACAGAGGGACCATGAAAGGACACAACATCTGTGAGCAAAAGAAAGAGGCCCCAGAAGAAACCAAAACGGCTGACAGCTTGATCTTGGACTTCTAGCCTCCAGAAGTGTGAAAAAATAAATCTCTGTTGTTTAAGCCACCTAGTCAATGGTTTTTAGTGTGGTTTTTTTGCGGTACGCGGGCCTCTCACCGTTGTGGCCTTTCCCGCTGCGGAGCACAGGCTCCGGACGCGCAGTCTCGGCGGCCATGGCTCACGGGCCCAGCTGCTCCGCTGCATGCGGGATCCTCCCAGACCGGGACACGAACCCGCAGCCCCCGCATTGGCAGGCAGTCTTTCAACCACTGCACCACCAGGGAAGCCCTCAATGGCAGCCTTAGCAAACGAATAGAGCCTCCTTCGTTATGTTTATTCATAAGTATTTTATTCTCTTTGATACTATTGTAAATGGAGGGGTTTTTTTTAATTGTTTTTTAAAATTAATTTATTTATTTGGCTACCTTAGGTCTTAGTTGCGGCACGCGGGATCTTTCGTTGTGGTGAGCGGACTCTTCATTGCCCTGAGCGGGCTTGTCTCTAGTTGTGGCGGGTGAGCTTCAGAGTGCACGGGCTCAGAAGTTGCAGCGCGTGGGCTTAGTTGCCCCATGGCATGTGGGATCTTAGTTCCCTGACCAGGGATCGAATCCAAGTCCCCTGCATTGGAAGGCAGATTCTTAACCACTGGACCACCAGGGAAGTCCCTGGAGTTTTTTTCTAAATTTCCTTTTTGGATTGTTCATTGTTAGTCTCTAGAAATGCAACTGATTTTCGTGGATTGATTTTGCATCCTGTAACTGCTGAATTTTTTAGTTTTTAACAGTTTTTTTTGTGGGTTTGTGTGTGTGTGTGTGTTTTGTGGATTCTTTAGGGTTTTCTATGTATAAGATCATGTCATCTGTGAACAGAGATCATTTTATATTTTCTTTCCAATGTGGATGCTTTTTATTTATTTTTCTTGCCTAATGGTTCTAGCTAGAACTTCCAATATGATGTTGAATAGAAGTGGCAAAAGCAAGCATCCTTGTCTTGTTGCTAATCTTAAAGAAAAAGCTTTTGGTCTTTCACGACTGAAAATGACATTAGCTGTGGGTTTTTCATATATAGCCCTTATTATGTTGAGGTAATTTGCTTCTGTTCCTAGTATGTTGAATGTTTTTATCAAGAAATTGTGCTAAACCTTATCAAATGCTTTTTCCTCATCAATTGAGAAGATCATGCATTTTTTCCCTTCATTCTGTTAATGTGGAGTATTATTTGATTGACTTTTGTATGTTAAACCATCCTTGCATTCCAAGAATACACCCATTTGGTGATGGTGTATAATCTTTTTAATATACTATTGAATTCAGTTTGCTAGTATTTTGTTGAAGATTTTTACATCAGTGTTCATAAGGGATCTGTACTTTTCTTTTATTACGGTATCTTTGTCTTGTGGTATTAGGGTAATGCTGGCCTCATAGAATGAGTTTGGAAGTATTCCCTCCCCTTCAATTTTTTGGAAGAGTTGGAAGAGGAATGGTGTTAATTTTTCTTTAAATATTCACAATTTTTCTTTTGGCCATGCTGTGCCACATGTGGGATCTTAGTTCCCCGATCAGGTATCGGACCCATGCCCACTGCAGTGGAAGTGCAGAGTCTTCACCACTGGGCCGCCGGGGAAGTCCACACAATTGCTATCATTAATCTATCTAGAATCTAGTGTGGTATGGATCTTTTCCAAATGGCTAGCTGGATGTTATGTATCTAACCACACACATAAAAATTTTTGTGTGTGTGGTTAAATACACATAACATAAAATTTACCATCTTAACTATTTTAAGTGTACAGTTCAGTAGTGTTAAAATTGAGCATTGTTGTGAAACAGATCTTTGGAACTTTTTCAACTTACAAAATGAAAACCCTATATCCATTAAACAGCATCTCCTTTTCCCCTCCCCCAGGCCCTGGTAACCACCATTCTACTTTCTGTTTCTATGAATTTGACTATTTCAGATAGCTTATATGAGTGGAATCATACAGTATATCTTTTTGTGACTTAAATTCATTCACAATATTTCATCTGAATACGATTTTTAACTCACTGATTTGAATTGTCCTCTTGGACAATTATGTAGTTCCCACATATGCTTGGGCTTACTTCTAGACTTGTCACGTTGATCTGTCTGCCTATTTCTACACATGTACACATTTGTTTTAATTATTGTAGCTTTCTGTTGCCTGACTCTTCTCACATGTTTATGCTTCCAGCTAAACTCCAGAACCATTTTATTAAGTTTTCTACAAAAATAATTTTAGGATTTTTTTATTGGTATTACATTAAATAGATCAATTTTGAGAGGATTGGCATCTCTACAATATTGACTCTTCCATTTATATTTAATAAGACTTCACCTCAGCATATAAGAAATTCACAACAGAGTCCCACTCTTCCTTTTCCTCCCATGTTTACCCACCCTCCAGCTGAATTCACTATGACCTGGACCCTGGACACACTTCATGTTCTTTTCTTCCTTTCTTTTGCTCAAGCTGAAATATCCTCCCTCTTCCTGAAATGTCCTCCTCTTCTCCTTCCCACAATTTCTGCTGGTCCATATCCTACACATACTTTATATCCCATCGCAGATTGCCCCTTCACCCTGCTTCCTCCATGCAGATGTGACTTCTCCCTTCTTTTAAACTCCATAGTACTTGGTTTGTCACTTTATGAAGTGCTCACCTCAATTTTCCCTGTTACAGCTATTTGTGTGCTTCTCTTACTGGTCCACACTTAACAACAATTTTGTTTATGTTTTTTTCTCTGGTTAAGAGAGTTTTTTTCTCTCTTTTTTATTTTTATTTTTTATTTTTTAAAGTACAGTTGATTTACAATGTTGTGCTAGTTTCAAATGTACAGCAAAGTGATTCAGTTATACATATATCTATATATATATATTCTTTTTCAGCTTCTTCTCCCTTACAGGTTATTACAAAACATCAAGTACAGTTCTCTGTGCTATACAGTAGGTCCTTGTGGATTATAAATTTTACATATAGTAGTGTGTATATGTTAATCCCAAACTCCTAATTTATTGCTCCCTCTTCTTTCCCCCTTGGTAACCGTAAGTTTGTTTTCTATGTCTGTGGGTCTATTTGTTTTGTACATAAGTTCATTTGTATCTTTTATTATTATTATTATTTTTGGCCGCAATGCAAGACTTGCAGGATTTTGGTTCCCCCACCAGGGATTGAACCCAGGCCCCCCGCAGTGGAAATACAGAGTCCTAACCACTGGACCGCCAGGGAATTCCCTGTATCTTTTTTTTTTAACAACAATTTTGAATTAGAGCAACAGGTCTAAACGAGGAGTACACATCAGAATCCAGGGAAAGCTTTTTTAAAAATCTACATGCTTTGATCCCACTCCAGGAAATTCTAACCCAGTAGGTCTGAGGTGGGGTTCTGATATCAGTATTTTGCATAGGTATTCTTAAAAATCTCCACAGGTATACTGTGTACATCTGGTTGAGAATAGCTGTTTTTAGATAAACCTCACAAACTCCTGAATATCCTATATATATAAAGCTAATGTCCTACCAAGTTTTGGCTCCCCGAGTGCAAGTCCTGTGTCTCATTCATCGGCCTGCACTCCTCCCCAAGTACATAGTTCCGTAAAGGGTTGGCATTGAATCAAACTTAGACTGGTATTAAACAACATTGCTCTCTCTATTTCAATACCTTTACCAACATTTCACCTACTATTGACTATAATCACCAGTCCAGGGCGCTCCCTTTGCACCCTGTAGCCCTGAATACTGCAGCGGGCAAAAGGAAAAGCAGGAGAAATGCCAGCCCTCCTGCCATCAGTAGCTACAGGCCTGGTGCAGGAGTTCCAGGAAGGCTGTCCTCAGAAAGCAGGCAAGGCTGGGTTCTACATAACATCTAGCTCTGAACCTATTTTTTTTTTTTTTTTTTAGATTCCATGTACATGTGTTAGCCCGTGTCCCCTGCATCGGCAGGCGGACTCTCAACCACTGCGCCACCAGGGAAGCCCCTGAACCTATTTTCTCACCTGTAAAATGAGAACAGCATTAGCCACATCTACTTCCCAAGGATAGTGTGAGGCTCAGAAGAGGGAAGAACAATGAGCGTGTTCTGACATTGTCCACCAATACATACACAGAAGGGACTGTAGTAAATATTAACATTCCTGAGCCAGCCTCCATCCCACCCCCGCCCCATCCCTCCACTTCTGCTTCTAGAGTCCCAGGGGTGCGATCTGGGTCCCAAGAAAGGCAGTTCAATCACACAGCCATTCATTATGTATTCACCCACCATCTACCGAGAGGCTACCATGTGCCAGGAACTGGGGATGTAGAGATAAAAGACCAGCCCTGCTCTCAAGGAGCCCAGAGGTCTCTGCTGGAGCCCAGGAGAGGGACACAGTTTGGATCATGTGTCCACTGTTTAAAACAAAATAAAAGCAACTTCGAAAACAAGCTCAGAGTAGTGGAGGATACAAAGTGAGTAACCACAGCCCTGTGAACAGGGAGGGTTAGCGCGGAGCCCAGAATGTGGGCTGGAAGGGGAAGGGCGCAGAGCACGGTCAAGGGCGTTTCGTGGGAGCGGCGCCGGGCGGATTCCGATGCCCCTTTGGTTCCCGCGACCGCCTAGCCCACCCCTGCCTTTCTTCAGGTCCCAGGTTCCTCACGCCCCCCGCCTCCCGCGCCCCTGGGTCCCTGCACCCTTCGCCCCCGCGCCCTCCCATCCCATGATTCCCGCCCCTTCAGCCACTGGTCCTTTCGGTCCCCGCCTCCCTCGGGCCCTTCAGGGCGGCCTTCCTTGCCTGCAGCTCCGAGCTGCTCCGGCCGCGGGCTGCTGCTTCTCCCCGGGCCGGGATCCGGCTGAAGCCGCAGACCACTGCCCCAACTCTCAGCCCCGCGCCGGCCTCCTCCCTGCAGCTGGGATGGGGCCGCGGCCGCCTGCATCCCTGGTCCCCGGCTCATCTCTTCCTGGGATGGGGCCGGGGGCACAGGCGAGGTGGGTAGGGAGCTGAGCTCACGCGCGGAAGGGCCTTAGAACCTGCAACCGAGTGAGCGCTCAAAAAAGATGCGCTAATAATGCTTTTCCCTGAAATCCTCTCCTACCCGCTCTGCTTCATTAGGCTTAATAATATCGCTCACTCTGGGAGCTGGAGGGGCGTTCCCAAACATCGTGTTCAGGGGTTGTCCAATACTAATATTAAACGGCTGATCTAAGTGTTTATTATGGGCCAGGCACTGTGCCTCGTGCTTCAAAGACGTTCTCTCCTCTAATCTTCACAACCACCGGATAAGATGGAGACTGTTATTGCCCCATTGTAGTGATGAAGAAACTAAGACTTAGCTTAAGAATTCTTCAGAAGGTCCTGCAGTAAGTTAGTGGTGGAACCAGAGCTCGAACCCCAACTGTCTGGCTCTCAGACATCTATTTACCTCTACCATGTGCTGTCCTCCCCAGCACCTCTGCAGGGCTTGTGATCAAGGGTCTTGGAGCAAAGTGGATTTTAGGCCCTGGAAGAGTGGAAGGAAAACATGCACATTGGGTTGTATTTGTTTTTAAATACTTTCAACTCAAAACACATCTCTTTTAATTGTTTAAGGCAGTTCGAATTGTGTGTTCTAAATGAGTGTATCCTTATTGAAGAAGAATTTATATAACAAAAACTATTTAACCTTTTTAAAGTATGCAGTTCAGTTTTTAGTATGTTCACAATGTTGTGCAGCCATGACCAGAACATTTTCATCACCCCCCAAAGAAACCCCATAGCCCTTAAGCAGACACTCCTCATCTCCCTCTCTCCCTTCCCCCAGGCAACCACTAATCTACTTTCTCTCTATGGATTTGCCTATTCTGGACATTTCATATAAATGGAATCATACAATATGTGACCTTTTGTGTCGGACACCTTTCACTTAGGGTTATGTTTACAAGGTTTATCCATGTTGTAGCAGGTATCAATACTTCTTTCCTTTTTATGGCTGAATATACCACATTTTACTTATCCATTCATCAGCTGATGGACATTTGGGTTGTTTCCATGTTTTGGCTATTGTGAGTAGTACTGAACTATTCCTGTACAAGTTTTTGTTTGAACACCTCTTTTCAATTCTCTGGAATTGGAGTGGAATTGCTGGGTCATATGGTAACTCTCTGTTTAACTCTTTAAAGTTAATGGCTCATCATTTTATGTTCAGTCAGCAGTGTGTGAGTGTTCCAATCAAAGTAATGTACATAGTTTTAAAAAAATAGTGCTACAAGGCTTATGGCAAAATAGAACTGTCCTTTACGCATACCTCTGTCCCATTCCCAAGAGGCAACTACTTTCAACTCTTTTAACTGTTTTTTCACTTGCTTTTCTCCATACTTCTAAATAATATGCATTTGCTACAGTTTCATAGTTTATCAATTTTAGGCATTCTTCTGACTTGCAGTACTCTAATTATGTTTTCTTTCTTGTACAAATTTTTGGTTTTCCTGAAATTATCAGTTGTCATGTTTTCATTGGCTTAGTCGTCCATGGCCTGTGTCTCTATTTCACTACCTTTTCCCATATGCTCCAAAAGATGTGTCACATGACTTTCAATAGTCTTTCCATACACTCAAACACAGTTTGAACCCTTTGTTGGTTCCATTTGCATTTTTGAATCTGGAGGCATCCCCCTCCTCCTGCCCCAGTTTGAACTAGCTGTACCCACCTAGGGCCTGTGCACACATGGGTCCTGCTGGGCCTGCCCTCACAAGTGCCCTGGATTGATCTCCTGTTTCCAGTATCTATGAGTTCCTCTTTAATGTTGCACATCTTCAACTTGCTAAAATACATCCTTCAGGAGATTGAGTGCTTGGGAAATTAAATATTTGGAGTGTTTGTATGTCTCAGTCCGTTTCCATTATACCATCACACATAAAATAATTTTAGATATACAAATCATTTTTCCTCACTATTTTGAAAGCAAAGCTTCATGGTCTTCTCATATCCAGTGACTGGTAGGAGCCCAAATGTCACTCTGATTCTTAAGGCTGTGTCTTTGACCTGTTTTTCCTTTTTTCTCTTTGGAAGCTCTTTAGGATCTTCTCTTTATTCTTGGAGTTCTGAAATGTGATGACAAATATCTGCATTTTTTGTTTGTTTGTTTGTTTGTTGTGCTAGCCTTTTGGTGATCTCTTTCAATCTGGAACACTTAGGGCCTTCAGATCTGGGAAATTTTCCTGTAGTATTTCCTTTGATCATTTAAAGAGATTTTTGTTTTCAGGGCTGGTAGAATAATCTAAACCAGCTCCTTTAAAAATAGTCAGCAAATACTTCTGGATGTTCCTGTCTTTTTTTTTTTTTTTTTTTTTTTTTTTGGGGGGGAGCCTCTCACTGCCGCGGCCTCTCCCGTTGTGGAGCACAGGCTCCGGACGCGCAGGCTCAGTGGCCATGGCTCACGGGCCCAGCCGCTCCGCGGCATGT
>NW_006780838.1:1126536-1166023 GCF_000442215.2 Lipotes vexillifer | reverse complement strand
CCGTGTCCCCTGCATCGGCAGGCGGACTCTCAACCACTGCGCCACCAGGGAAGCCCTGTTCCTGTCTTTTATTGTGTTTTTCTGATCGTAAAGATAATGCTCACTTATGTAGAAAACTCAAACAAAACTGGAAACATGTAAACATGCTTTTTAAAGATTCCCTGAAAGTGGAGATGCAATGATAAAGACATAAAGTCATTTTTAATAGTTGTATAGCATTCCACTGGAAAGATGTACCATAATGAATTTGACCAGGTCTCTACCAGCAGGCAGCCATTTTCAGTTTCTCTTTACTGTAAACAGTGGTGGGATGCACATCTGGTATACACAGATGCTACCAGTTAAGTGGTCTTATCCCTGCTGCCCTAGGGTACAGTGGAAGTAGGGGAAGGGTCATGAGAAGATGGGATTCAACTCATTCTTTATGGAGGAGCTGTTGGGAGAGCATCTGAACTTGCCGGGAGATGACCTTGGCTTAAAATCCCTGATGGTGGTGCTTAGAGCAACAGCTCTCAAACCTCTATGTGCACATGGAGCACCAGGTGAACTTGTTAAACAGTAGGTTCCTGAGCTGAACCCCAGAAAGTCTGCTTCAGTATGAGGAAGGGTCTGAGGATCTGCTTTTCTTTTTCATTTTTTTAAAATTTTATTTTAATTTTTAAATTTTTATTGGGGTATAAAATACCCCAAGGTTGTAAATCATAGTTGATTTACAATGTTGTATTAGTTTCAGGTGTACAACAATGTGAATCAGTTATACATATACATATATCCACTCTTTTTTAGATTCTGAGAATCTGCATTTTTAACAAGCACCCCAGCTGATTCTGATGTAGGTGGCTGGTGGACCACTAGGAGAAATACTGACTTAGAGAGTGGAGGAGAAAGTGGAAGGAGGTAAATAGTGTTCACTTGAGAAACAGGAGAGGCTGTGGGGGGCAGGTAGGGAAGGAAATTAATTAGGCATCTTTTGTCACCCCAGGGGACCAGGCTCCAGTGTGCTTTGGGTTCGGATAGAACTAACAAATCTACCTGCTGACCTTCATTCTCCAAAAGGATCCAGTGATTTTGATGTTCACACAGACCCCCCCCTAAGACCCCTACTCTATCCCTAAACTGTTATTTCCTCTCTTGTACTCGATGTTACTCAGTTAGGAATATAGGGATACATAGAAACATCTCACCACATTCACTAAGGCATTAAAAGACCATGGGCTTGGGCTGGGAAAGATGGGAGCCGCCCCAGGGTTACCAGCAGAGATAACCAAGGTTAGGGATGGTGCTGGAATGTGGGAGAACAACACCGCGTTTTGGTGAGGATGCAGTGCAACAGGAGCTCTAGTGGGTGAAATGTAAATTGTTCTAACCACTCAGAAAAAATATTTGACCCAATAATTCCACTGCAGGGTGTATACTCCAGAGAAAGTTGTATACTTGTATACAACTGTTGTATACTGGGCTCCAGGAAACATAAACATCCAGGATGTTCTTAGCAGCATTTTCAAAACAGCAAAAAATAGAAAGAATCCAAATGCCCTTGGACAAAAGAATGGATAAATTAATTGTGGTATATTCACACAATGGAACACAATGCATATTACAAATGAGTGAACTATACACACAGCATGCATGAATCTTAGAAACATAATGAGTGAAAAAAGTAATCCTAGAAAAAATACATTCTTGTTAAATTAAAAAATAAGCAAAATAAACAATTTATTATTTGCACATTTATATGTAGGAAAATATAAAGAAAAACAGAAGATTGTGGGACAAATTCCCCTCTGGGTAAGGCAGGGGATGAGAGCTTTGAGCAATGGTAGTGTTTTCTAGTTCTTAAGTTGGGCCATGAGTTCATAGGTGTTTGTTTTATTATTATGCATATGACCATATATACATAACATGTATTCTTTTGGCTATATCAAACATCTCAAAACTTAAAAAATAAGAGAGAAAGATGGAATCCTCTAGCCACTACTGTGTTCTCTCAAGGTTATTTAATCCTTGGGTACCCCATCTCTCCTCCAACAGGCACTATGGACCAGGAAGCAAGACATCAGGCCTAAAGAGACCAATGGAAGCTTGTTAAAATCCACCTCCATCTCACCGTTCAGAGACTGGGTTCTTCCCAATCTGTTTCTCATAGACTGTATCTGTCACTAAGTAATGGCCTCTTTTAGACCCAGCCAAGCTGATTGCATGTTTAGCTAATATGGCATTTTTCTCTGCTGACAGCACGACTATACTTGGGACAGTGTTTTCTGAACAAGCAAGCCATCCTCCCACCTACTTTATCTTATCCGGTAGCACCCCTAGCACCCACTCTGTTCTGTCTGCTGGTCTCACCTCTGGCTGGGTCTCCAGGCTTCCTTTCGAATCCCTGATGATGAGCTTTTCCTGTTCCCTTCCTCACTGCCCATGAACTCAGCAGGTCTGGAGTTCTCCTGGGCCTTGAATGTTCTCCCTCTGCCATATTTCCTAATTCAAAGACCACCCAACCTTTGGAAGAAGAGGGCAGAGCTCCTGAGGTGAGGTTTTGCCTTGGCCAATGCAGTTGAATGGGTTAGGTGGGTTTCAATGCCCCCTCTTTCTCCTACCTGACTGTGTGGCTTAGGGTAGGCCCCTTATCTTCACGGACCCTATTGGCTTGCCTGTAAGATAGAGAGTATTGTCTTTGGGGATGTTAATAATGTGTAAGGACATTAAAAGATGGAAAGGATGTTAAAGTTCATCTAGTTTCACCCACTTGTCTTAAAGATGGAAAAACTAAGACGAGGATGAGGTGGAGACTTGGATGGACCAGGGATGCTTTATTAGCGGATATTGGGCTAGAACTCAGGTCTCCTGTTTCTCCATCATCTTGCCTCCCTGATGCTTGCTGAGGCATAGAGGTGTGGGAGGAGGAACCAGCAGCCCCTCAGCTCTGCCCAGCTCCATCCAAGGCCAAGGCATTCAACCTTAGAAGATGTTGTTTTTCAAACTGCTGACATTACCTGGGAGCGGGAAGGGCCCGCCTCACCTTTCAGCTGGTCCATTGCACAAGCTGAGGCCTGAGACTCTTCTTCCCATACCAGGCTCGGCTACAGAAGGGAAAGTTCAGGGTGTAGGGAGTAACAAAAAAGTTGGACACTAGCTCTACCTTTCCCTCAGACCCTACTCCCCCTCCCCGCAGGGATTGGGATGAATTGAGGGTAAGAGAGGCCTGAGGAGAGGAAACAGGGGTGGGAAAGCAAGCTTTCTGCACGAGCTGAAGGGGCAGGGCTGGTCCTCCTCACCCCTAAAGGGGTCTTCTATTTGGGGGAGGGAATTTGTGGACAAGGTAGAAAGAAACAAGAAGAAGCTTTTGGCCTGGTCCTGCTTTCAGTCCATGAGTTGATAATTTATTTTTGAAATGGAGAAATGGGAAGAGGTGAAAGAGAGAGCTGGGTTGGTCCGTGAGGCTGCCAGTGTAGACTCCGATGGAGGCAGTGGAGACTGGGCTCAGTGCAAAGATGTCCAGGGTCCCAGTTTGATCCCCTGACCTGTGAGGCAGCAAACAGAGAGGCTAGGGCTATACACGGCCTCTCCCAGCTCTGGACTCATGCAGGCTGCCATACTTCAGCTCCTATCTGAAACAGAGCCCTTATTCAGGAATTCCATCAAAGGCCCTCAGCAATCCAATTAGAGGTTGTTTTTTCTTTCTTTCTTTCTTTTTTTTTAAAAATTATTCAGCTGTCATATATGAGACCAAATGACTATAACACAAAAGGGAGTTCTTTTTTCATTTAACATTACAATATACACAGCAAACCTGGGCTAGATCTTACAATCTGAACGCAGGTATTTAACCTTTTCCGGGCTGTTTGTGTTTACAGTGCATAGAAGTCTTGTAATTGAAGCCATGCCTTTCAGTCACTAGAGAAACCTTTGTAGCTGTCACATACTTCAGCTCCCAAACTCAGTTTTATAAGAACTAGAGTTTGGTTTTTCATGGGTCCCCCATTCCCACAGGTTATGTACAGTTTGGGGAGGGTTTTTTTGGGGGGGTCCATCAGGCCCTCAGGCATTGGTCCCCACAGGTTGCAGTGGCTCTGTCAACTGTTTGCATTCCAATCTGGTGACCTGGGACTCTGTCCCTAGATGCAGTGAGCGGCTGTACCCTCCCCAAGGACCCAGCCTTCCTGCTCTCAGTATCACAGCCCTCTCTGCTCTTTCTTTCTTTCCTTCCACCAGCCTGAGGGGAAATACTGATGCATGATTATTAAAATATTTTTAAAAACAGACTTATGATAAAGTAACACATGGGTTTTCTAAAAAAGCACATTAAATACCGAGATCTAGTGATGGTCTAATAACTTCATACTTTTGAGGTAGTGATATATGTAAACAATATTTCAACATATTGCAACAACCATAAAAGGATATGAAAATAGCTAATTTCTGCTGATGACAAAGGCACAGATATTGTTCATACAACAGGAATTTGTTGCCTACACTCAAAATTGAAGGAAATGCTATTTTTCAGATACAGGTTAGAGAAAAGAAAAAAGAAATGTAATTTTTTCCCATCCAAGTTCAAGGGCCCCAGGTCATAAGAAACCCTGATCAGAAGAAATTCATCTCTTCTCAATCCCTATTTCTTCAGTAGGAGCCACAAACTCTCCCTGAGACTAGTAGCACAAGGTCTATTATCTGCTTTAATGAAGGGGGAGAAAGTACGTGCATAGGTTAATATCTCAGTAAAACGTTTCCATCTTAGTTTCATCGGGGTTTATTTACTCCTAGTTTACACACAATCCTAACATACCTGATAGTCTCTTTTCTTAACTCACAGAAAAATAGGAGCACATTTGAAAAAGGGAAATGTTCCTGCTTAAGAAAACAAATTTATAAACCCAAGGTGACTGCAAACAGCCTGAAATGTAGGAAGAAGGTTTTTTTAAGGCAGACAAGAATTCAAAAATCACAGAAGATTGGAAAGATTTAGTTGGTATAGAATCAAATAACTATATGTATTTTAATTTCCCTGATTGCTTCTCTGAGATTACAATATCTAATATTCATCACTATGACCCTATATTCTGAAGAAAAAGCTAAAGAAAGTAAACTTGTTCATCTATACTTAGGAAAGAAAGGATGGATAAAATATATTTAGCATAATGTCCAATCAAGATGGTTAAAATAGAGTTTTAATGCTTAAAGGGTATATATGAAGATTCTGGCTAACTGAGGTTTTGAAATTAATATTACACCCACGACCCTCTGCCCGCTTCATCCTGTGGTTCTTCTTACAGGACACTATTCAGCTTCCTATGCTTCCCTGGGAGTAAAGGACAGTGGTGGGGATTATGGGACCACTGGAGGGGAACCTATCTCAGTTCAGATGGCAACATCCATACCACATTATAGAGCATGGAGAACAGGGCCCAGGTGACTTCCATTCACCCAATGCTGGTCAGAGTGTACTATAAAGCAGAATTCTGAAATCTTTTCCCACCAAAGACAAATGTCCTCAACTTCACCTTTGGACAGGGGTCTCCCAGAAGGGGCACCAAGAGAGATATCAAGGGCAGACACTGGAAGACACTTTTTTTTTTTTTCTTTGGAAGACACTTTTGAGCTTCGCTTGTCCAACCTGCTTTTTACCAGTGAGGAAACTGAGGCTCAGAAATGAAGTTAATGTAAAATTATCATGATTTCTTCCTTTAATATTTTGGCAGGATTCGATGACAAAGCCACCTGGGCCTGGAATGATTCTGTGGAATGTTTTTAAGTATTGATTTAATTTTATTCATAAGTATAGAACTATTCAGATTTTTCCATTTCTTCTTGTGTTCTTGTTGTTGTTTAATTTTTCTCTTAATTTGCCCATTTCACCAAAGTGTAGAAATTATTGGAATAAAACTGTCTGTAATATCATTTTTAAAATATTGGTAGACTCTCTAGTGATATATTTTTTCATTCCTGATAATAGTTATTTAAACCTTTTCTCCTCTTTTTTTTTTATCAGTTTTGCCAAGGGCTTAACAATTAGTCTTTTCAAAATATCAACATTTGTCTTTATTAATAGTCTCCACTTTATGTTTGCATTCTATTTCATTGAAGTATGTTCTTATCTTAATTATTTCTTCTTTCATTATCTTTGGGTTTAATCTGTCATTTAAAAATATTTCTTGACATGGCTCCTTTGAACATTAATTCTCAGTCTTTCTTCCTTTCTAACATATGCATTTAAGGCTGTAAACTTTCCTTTAGCCCAGGTACATTCCATAAGCTTTGATATGTCATATTTGTATTATCATTTAATTCCAAATACTTTCTCATGTCCATTGGGAGTTCTTCTTTGACCTGTAGATCATACAGAAGTATATCAAAAATGTTGCAAGCATACAGAGATTTTCTAGCTAAACTTTTTGTTGTTCATTTTGAGTTTAATTCCATCGTGGTCAGTGAAAATACTCTATGATTTAAATACTCTAAGATTCATGAAGACTCACAAATATTGTCACTATACTCAATTTTGGTAAATGTTTCATCTGCCTAATAAATGCTAGTTTGTATTCTGCAACTGTTGAGTGTTCTATACATGTTAAATAAATCAGGTTGGTTGCTGATATCTTTTATATCATTACTGATTTTTTTGTTAAAATCTTTACTAATTTTTTTTGTTTGCTTTAATAATTTTTTCATTTTTTGTTGAAATCTTTTATATCTTTACCACAACAGGAGGGTATTAAGACCTCCCATTGTGAGTGTAGATTTGGCTATTTTCACTTTCAGTTGCATTAATTTTTGCTTGCTCAATTTTGAGACTGTGTTATTAAGAGCATAGAAATTTATACATTGTTCAGATTGTTGAATATTTTATTATTATAAAATGTCCTTATTTATTTCTAGTGATGCTTTTTTCTTTAAAGTCTACCTTGTATGATATTAAGATAGCTACACCAGGTTTTTTGTTGTTATTGTTAGCATATGCATGGTGAAGCCCTCCTTTTTATTGGAAAATCAGTCAACTCTCACAATACACCAATACTTATTTTCTGTTTGTTGTCGTTGATTGCTTTTTTTCTTTTTTTTAAGTAGTAACATCCTAATGAGAGTGAGATGGTATCTCCCTGTGGTTGTGATTTGCATTTCACTAGTGGTTATGATGTTGAGCATATTTTCAATGAGCTTGTTGGTCATTTGTATATTTTATTTGGAAAAATGTGTATTCAAGTCATTTGCCCATTTTTAATTGGGTTGTTTGGGGGTTTTATTGTTGTTTTTTAGGGCATGGTATACCTTTTTGGATTATTTTACAACCATCCTTTCTGCATCCTTATATTTAAGATGTGCCTATTATAGGAAGCATATGCTTCCTTTTTAATCCAGTTTGAGAATCTCTCTTTTAATTGAAGTATTTAGTCTTATTGTAGCTACTGATTGTTACCTATTGCTGCACAACAAATTACCCCAAAACTTAACAGCTTAAACAACAAACATTTATTGTCTCACACAGCTTCTATAGGTTAGGAATTTGGGAGGAGCTTAGCTGGGTGGCCTCACTAAAGGAAGTCTCAGGGATATTTCATGACATTGAAAGTTCGAAGGATAAAATGTGGGAAGCTGATCCGAACTTAGAAAGGGGTATAACAATTGGCCAAGTCATAGAAAAGGTGCTTGCTCTGTATCATAAATTATATGAGAAGGTAAGCACTGATAACTTTTACAGAGAAATAAAACATTTTAATTTTCAATGTTTCTAGTGTTTTAAATAACAGTGTACTAAGTAAATGTTAACTTTCTTTTCTTTTTTTCATTTTCCTAAACACTTGCAACTGACAGTAGAGCTTTTAATGTTTTGACCAAACTATTTAAAAGTCACAGAACAATCATACTTTTTCTCATTGATTTTTTTTCTCATTGATTATTAAGATTGCTATGCATGGGTTTCAGCTTGCACCGTATTTTTCTTTAATTTTTAATTTTTTAAATTTATTTTTGGCTGCGTTGGGTCTTTGTTGTTGCATGGGCTTTCTCTAGCTGCGTCGAGTGGGAGCTACTCTTCCTTGCAGTGCGTGGGCTTCTCACTGCAGTGGCTTCTCTTGTTGCAGAGCACAGGTTCTAGGCATTCAGGCTTCAGTAGTTGTGGCTTGAGGGCTCTGCAGCACAGACTCAGTAGTTGTGGCGCACGGGCTTAGTTGCTCCACGACATGTGGGATCTTCCTGGACCAGGGCTCGAACCCGTGTCCCCTGCATTGGCAGGTGGATTCTTAACCACTTCTCCACCAGAGAAGTCCCAGGACATACATTTTTATATCCTACTTTTTCACTTAACATCATATCATAAACATTTTTTTTCATAAACATCTTTATATTATTGTACAGTATTTGTCAACATTAAATGATCGCATAACACTGCAATTGTTCCCTTTTTATTGGATACTCCAGGTTTTGCAATTTTTCACTATTGTAAAAAAAGGAGGTTCAAATTTCACAGTTGCATGACCTCAAGTGCAGAAAAATATAACTTTATTTTCCTATAATTGAACTAAATCTCTTTCTTAAGCCCCAGGTTTCTAGAACAAAAAAACATAATCAATAATCACTTCTAGGTAAACTCAGTCATAATCAGAATCTTTCTGCTCTTTCTAGCTCTTCACCTCTCTGTTTCTGAAGGAGTTATACAAATGTCACCAAGGAGTAAATGGGGAAGGGACAACCTCGCCTTGACCTTCATCTGCTTTGTCCCATGGTGGCCTCCTATTCCAGTATAACAGGTGAGCCATCCCTGTCTGGCCCATAGAAAGGGGGCAGGGGTGGTGGTGTGTCAGTGGGAGTTGGGAAGGGTTCCCCCTCTATCCTGACAACCTGTTGATGTGTAGCCACATCCTATCTTTCCATGTGGCCTCTCCGAACCCAGACAGGAGTCCCCACTACCCTTACCAGGAGTAGGGTGTAGAAGCTGGGAGAAACTGTTTCTGGTCCCAAGCCTTAGACATGCAAAGCTGTCATTTCTACTCCATAGTGTCTTCACATAATGGTGGGAGATTGGCCTATAAAGCTTATTTGTTGCCTGCCTAAGCCTTGCCTAGGAATCAATAAAGGGGGTTTACTAAACTTCAGATGGGGTCAGATACACAGTTCCTGCTGTTCTGTTTCCTCTTCAAACTTTCCACCTGTCCTCCCTCTCTAATAAGGTCTTATTTTAAAATAAGAAATTTATTTATTTATCTATTT
This sequence comes from Lipotes vexillifer, assembly GCF_000442215.2. Classification (NCBI taxonomy): domain Eukaryota; kingdom Metazoa; phylum Chordata; class Mammalia; order Artiodactyla; family Lipotidae; genus Lipotes; species Lipotes vexillifer. The sequence goes on along the minus strand of NW_006780838.1, from coordinate 1,156,819 downwards.
ATTTTTGGCTGCGTTGGGTCTTCATTGCTGCATATGGGCTTTCTCTAGTTGTGGCCAGCGGGGGCTACTTTTCCTTGTGGTGTGCGGGCTTCTTATTGTGGTGTCTTCTCTTGTTGTGGAGCATGGGCTGTAGGCATGCAGCCTTCAGTAGTTGTGGCACACGGGCTCTGTAGTTGTGGTGCACAGGCTCTGTAGTTGTGGCACGCAGGCTTAGTTGCTCTGTGGCATGTGGGACCAGGACTCGAACCTGTGTCCCCTGCATGGGCAGGCGGATTCTTAATCACTCTGCCACCAGAGAAGTCCCTAAAAGCCTAATTTTTTTTTTTTTTTTTTTTGCTGCACCACACTTCATGAAGGATCTTAGTTCCCAGACCAGGGATTGAACCTGGGCCCACGGCAGTGAAAGTGCTGAGTCCTAACCACTGGACCGCCAGGGAATTCCAAAAAGCTGACATTTTGTTGACTCTTTTTCTCTAGGTGCCCTCAAGTCTCACAACCCCAAAGGAGGGATGGTGGTCTTAGACTAAATGGGATTTTGAGGAAGGGAAAGAACATACCAGTTATCATCTTAAATTATCATCCTGTCTCATGATAATGCTGCAAAAATACTTGGGTACATATCACTGGTGACCTTTGACAGATGAGGTGGGGCAGGTGTGTATGAACCAAGGCCTGATGTCATTAAGGAAGGTGAGGGGAGGTTCTGGAGGCTGAGGGTAGAGAGAGCAATATAAGCAGGTGGTCCACCCTTGGCACAATGGTGGCACCAACCAAGGAACTAGGAGTAATTGCCTGCACCTCCTCCCTCAGTGAGCAAAGATGGGGAGAAGGCTTTGACACACTTAAGGTTGCCCTTTCCAGTCCACAGGGACAATGATGATTGCCCAAAATAACTACTTTATTCAGACAGCCCCTGCTCAGAAGTGAAATTTTCTGAGAAGTGAAATTATGGGGTCAAAGGATAAAACTTGTGTAATTCTGATGTTAAAGAATTCATGGTCTTAATACAAAAAGTGCAAAGCTGTTAACTCAAAGGTGATCAAGCATGGGGACTTCCCTGGTGGTCCAGTGGTTAAGACTCCGTGCTCCCAAAGCAGGGGGCCCAGGTTCGATCCCTGGTCAGGGAACTAGATCGCACATGCCGCAACTAAAAGAGCCCGCATGCCGCAACTAAAAAGCCCACATGCCACAACTAAAAGAGCCCGCGTGCCGCAACTAAAGATCCCACACAAGGCAACGAGGATTCCAAGTGCCCCAGCGGGTTGTGCAGCCAAATAAATAAATAAATAAATAAATAAATCCTGGCCCTTCCAAAAAAAAGGTGATCAAGCATCGGACACTGGTGGTAAAGAAATTTGTCAGCATGTCAATATGTATAGCACACTCTGACCTAGCACCTCCACTTTTGGGAATTTACCTGAAGGAAATAATTGGACAGATATGCAAGGATGTATGTGCCAGGAGGTTCAAAGAAGTATGTGTTTAATAGTTAAAAATAGACATGATTTAAATATCTAATGATAAAGGATTGTTAAATAAAAAATAGTACATCTGTATGATCAAACATCATGCAGTTGGGCTTCCCTGGTGGCGCAGTGGTTGAGAGTCCGCCTGCCGATGCAGGGGACACGGGTTCATACCCTGGTCCGGGAAGATCCCACATGCCGCGGAGCGGCTGGGCCCGTGAGCCATGGCCGCCGAGCCTGCGCGTCCGGAGCCTGTGCTCCGCAACGGGAGAGGTCACAACAGTGAGAGGCCCGCGTACCGCAAAAAACAAAACATCATGCAGTCATTAAAAATGATGGCAAGAATCAGTATTGACTGAGAAGAAAAAAAATTCATGATATGGTGCCTGGTGAGAAAAGCAGATTAGAAAAAATCTTATATAGTATCATTCCTTTAAAATTTATATTTTGTACATACACATAAAAGACCAGAAAGAAACATACCAACATATTAATTGTGGTTATCACTAGGTGGTGAGATTATTTTCTTTTCTTGGTTACTCTTTTCTGTATTTTTTGCCTTAAATTACATTACTTTTAAGATCAGGGGAAACAAACAGTGAAAGGTAGCCTATGTAATTAGGCTACTTGGAATGCTATTTTACACATTTTAATCTGTTATTCACATAAAGATCTACCTGCACTGGAATCAATTTCTGGGACTTCTTTTCACTTCACTTAGCCCAAGCCCTGCTTTTCCTCTGGCGTTAAATCCAGAATTCCCCACCCTTGTTCCCCCTCCCTTGTAGCCTCTGCTTCCTCCCCCAGGCCCCTGTTCTGTTCCCACCAGGCTTCCTTACTCCATGTTCTTTTCAGAAGTGGTCCTTGTCCCTGTGATACCTCCCTGAAGTGGCTCAGCCTGGAAAATCTCCAAGGATGGTTGCCCTTAACTGACCTTCACTGCAGCCAGACTTGGAGGTCACAAATCCCTTGTGGTGTGGGGCCTGGCATAGATGCAGGTGCCAGCCAAAGTGGCACTTCTGGGGCACTTAATAGACCAACCAAAGTTCACTGCCAAGTAGCCACTTGGGCTGGGCCACTAATGGGCCCTGATAAGTGGCTGAGAAAGTCTGGTCTTCAACCCTTGGACTCTAGCCATGGGACAACTCAGCAGAACTCAAGGTCCTGCTCATTTAGCTGTGGCTTCGGGTCTCAGATGTGCCAGATCCGCCCTTAAATGTGGACATTGGGAGTGAGGCAGGGACAAACAGCTGGGAAGCCTCCCATGTATGCAGGAGGCCATCAAGCCTCTTCCCCCAGCTGAGGGCATTCACTTTCCCTTCTGATTTACTTCTCAGTGAAACATTAAAGCTGATACCTTCTTGATGACTTTTCGATCATGGGCTCATATAGGACCTCAGAGCTATAAAGGCCATTAGATACCGCCTGCTCCAAGCCTCTCCCTTTACAGCACAGAGGAGCCCGGCGACTTGCCCAGTGATACTCAGTTTATGATGCAGCCCAGGTTTCCTTACTCCTAAACTCAGAGCTCTTGCTTTTCTCTAATACTATTTGTCTTCTTTACAAATGGGGTATTTCTAAATCAAACTGTCATGCCTTGTGTGATCTTACCCTCAAATCAAACACTGACTCAATATGTGACTGTAAACCATCAAAACGAGAAAATAAATGAGTCTAACCTATTCATTTTATAAGTGAGAAACAGAGACCCACAGAGATTACCCAGGGTCCCTTGGCTGTGCAGGTTTGGAGCCAGACCTCTGCTGTCATTCACAGCTGTTTCCACTACAGACTGCCCAGGCCCTCAGCCAAACAGGACTGGACCCCATGGAAAGCAGGTTTGTGTCTCCAGGTACACACAGTGACCAGGAACTTCTTAAACAGATCACTCTTCTCTGCCTCTCCTTCCTCCTTTTAGTTTTGTGTCCTTGTGTTTAATTCCTGGAAAGATAAGTGACCCAGCTTGTGTGGATGTTGGTGCTGAGGAATGCAGATCCCAACCTAGGAAGAATGAGGTAAGAGAAAGTGAGAGGTACAGCTAGAATAAGTGTGTGTGTGTGTGTGTGTGTGTGTGTGTGTGTGTGTGTGTGTGTTGGGGGGAAAATTAGGCTGAGTATGAAGGTGTTATGGGGGCAACATTTTTCAAATATTATTGAGGTTGTGATCTAATGCTTCATTTAATTAAAGGGCAGAATATTTAAAATCAGGATTGTTTTCTTTGTAGATAGTTTGAAACTCTGAAAGATATCTGTGAAGCATTTGCTCATCTGTATCACCCAGACCAGACAATTGCCAAATCGTACAGCAGAAAGTGACAATGAGTCAGTATTCTGCTCCCAGCTTCTAGGCTGGTGAATGTCTCAACAGTCCAACATAAATGACTGTCCTTTCTCTTTCTGATGTCTCCAGGGATATGATATCACATCCCTTCAAATATTCTTTGAGTGATTATGCGCTGAACAAGAGCAGGAGATGGAGTACACTAGCTGCCCAGGGTTAGTACGTGTACCTCTCCCGGGACTGGGGTCTGGGATCAGCCTCACCCAGCCGCAGGGATCGCAAGTGGGAGAGGCGATTCTCACAAGGAAATCTGAAGTACTATTATTAGAATGGGACGTGGACCCCAGGGAGGGCAAAAATAGCTCTTCCCATAACAGAGACAATTTCTTGGGGTGACATACTGGAATCTCTATGCTGGACGTGGTTGATGGGCCCACAGCATTTACACCAGTGGTCCTTCCTCTGCTACAGACACTGAGAAAATAGAGCGACACTTACTTCCCAGATTGCACACAGCTAGGATTCTGGGTACCAATTAGGTCCTGCCACTTAGATGCATTTCTACGAGATCTGAAAAGTGGAAGTGAGGTGGAGGCCATGCCATATTCTTGTTGCTTTGGGCTGTTTGCTTCTGGCAAACAAAGCCATGAGATGCCAACATCCATTCTCCAGGTTCAAGGATGTTGAGAGGAAATTGTAGAGGCAACAATGGCAGAATTCCACATTCCAGTGTCCAGGTTAGTGTGGTGGCAGCAGCCCTGTGGTCCCAGCTTTCTGGTCCCTTGCTACCTGGATTGTAGCAAGACAATATGTCCTAGAACTCAAGCTTCTTAAGGGTGACAGAGCGAATGGCCCCCCTTGAGCGTTCTCCTCCCACCCACCCAGGGATTTGGTTGTCACTCACTAATTTTTGTACTGAATCCATTCTGATCTAAACACTGGAAGTGGTTGTTTCCTCACCCAATCCCTGACTGATACACCTGTGTGGCTTGAAGAAGCACCTGTATGGTTTGATTCTTTTTTTTTTTTTTTTGTATGGTTTGATTCTGACATGACCTCTCCCCTCGTTGAGAATTACTGAGGTAAAAGAATAATGACATGGTTCAGGATACACTGAGATAAAAGGAAATTACAAAGTTGCCAATACTGTAGTCTGATTTTCTGCTCTCCTTCCTTAATGTGCATGAGTCTATAACCAAAAGTCTGCAGAGATTGCCACTATTTCCAGCCTTAGAGAGTCATGCTTTCCTGATTATTCAAATAGAATGACTCTAGCCTCTATTCCACATTCTCTGGTGACCACCCTCAAAAAAGCTCCTAAGATTTTTCAAGGGGCTCATTGGTCCTCTGGACACATTAAAAAAATTTCTGTCTTCACTCTGTTTTCACCACTATTTTTTTTTTTTTGGGCGGTACGCGGGCCTCTCACTGTTGTGGCCTCTCCCGTTGCGGAGCACAGGCTCCGGACGCGCAGGCTCAGTGGCCATGGCTCACGGGCCCAGCCGCTCCGCGGCATGTAGGATCTTCCCAGACCGGGGCACGAACCCGTGTGCCCTGCATCTACAGGCGGACTCTCAACCACTGCGCCACCAGGGAAGCCCCCTTACCACTATTTTTGTTCCTTGCCGGACCACCTCATTCCTTCATTTCTCAAAAAATACTGCACTGTTAACCTCAAACTCTGTGTGCAGCAGATTTTACTAAAGATGTGAGGCTCAGAATCACCACACTCTACAGTCTGGGCTATAGCTCCAAATTGAACATGACATATCAGTGTCCCAGATAACCACTTGCATTCTCCCTCCTAAAGACATTTCTTGATGCCCATGTGTTTGCTACCTCTCCCAGGGCGGCCCACTAGCCTACCCCGTCTCTTTGTGCAAATAAGAGGAAAATGCCTGCTCTGAGTGCAGCTGATGTAAAATATGCCCCAGAAGAACACGTGGGCACCTGGAGATTTGTGCTCCACCTTAACTGGGCAACTGCTACTCCATTCCAGCCAACTGCAGCATTGCAAGAATTCCAGCCAGGGTTACTAGGCATTACAAAAGGAAAAAAAAACCCAAAGCCCAGAAACCTAGATTTTTACTTAGAAATCCTCAACTTCATTTGTTAGTAACTAACAGGCAAATCAAAGTATTTATTAAGTACGTACTATATGTCAGGTACATTCCTAAGCACATTATAGATATTAAGTATTTGCTCTTTATAACAACCTATTAGGTAGTTACTATAATCTCCACTTTACAGATGAGTAAACTGAGGCACAGAGATTAAGTTGTCCGAAGTCATATGGATGATAAATTGCAGAGCAGGATTTGAACTCAGGCATCTGACTCTAGAAACTGACTTCTTAACTATCATGCTTTACTTCTATGAACTAAATTTGGTCCATGCACTGCAAGTTTTTGATCTTTGTTAGAGACCAGGGCAATCCAACAGAGTTTTCTTTTTTTTTTTTAAGAGATGGAGCAAATGATGAGGGCTCTTTTTTTTTTAATTAATTAATTAATTTATTTATTTATTTTTGGCTGTGTTGGGTCTTCGTTGCTGCGCATGGACTTTCTCTAGTTGCGGTGAACAGGGGCTACTCTTCGTTGCGGTGCGTGGGCTTCTCATTGCAGTGGCTTCTCTTGTTGAGGAGCACGGGCTCTAGGCACGCGGGCTTCAGTATTTGTAGCATGCGTGGCTCGGGGGCTCTAGAGCGCAGGCTCAGTAGTTGTGGCACATGGGCCTAGTTGCTCTGTGGCGTGTGGGATCTTCCCGGACCAGGGACTGAACCTGTGTCCCCTGCATTGGCAGGCGGATTCTTAACCACTGTGCCACCAGGGAAGTCTCCCCAATAGTTTTCTGCAATGATGGAAATGTTCTACTCTGTGCTGTCCAATATGGTAGCCACTAGCCACGTGTCTGTTGAGTACCTGAAATGCGGCTGGTGCAACTGAGGAACTGAATTTTTAATTTTGTTAAATTTAAATAGCCTTGTGTGACTGGTGCCTACTGTATTGGACAATGTGGCTCTAAACCCTTTTCCTCTCTCAAGCTGTCGCTTTTTTCAATACATTAATTTTTTCAATTTAATTTTTCAGTGTCTTAATTTCTACCATTTCCTCCTGGCAGAGCATTTTATTGCTCTCGCTTTTTTTTCAATTAACTTTTATTGGAGTATAGTTGATTTACAATGTTGTGTTAGTTTCTGCTGTACAGCAAAGTGAATCAGTTATACATATACATATATCCACTCTTTTAGATTTCCTGCCCATTTAGGTCATCACAAATCGTTGAATAGGGTTCCCTGGGCTAAGCAGTAGATTCTCATTAGTTATCTATTTTATACATAGTAGTGTATATATGTCAATCCCAATCTCCCAATTCGTTCTCTTTGTTGTTGTTGTTGTTGTTTTTCTTTTTTGGGGGGTGAAGTTGAAAAAAATAGTTCTATTGCTTTGCCATGCAAAGGGGGCCACGGAGGGCTAATGCTCTCAAAACTGAGTGTCCCGACCTGGAGGGGATAGTGAGGAGTTTTATAGCAATGATTCAAAAAGGAGGGCGTGATCAGCTCATGGACCTTCTTCTGATTGGTTGGTGGTGAGGAAAGTAGGAATCAACATCATCAACCTTCTGGTTCCAACCAGTCCGTGGTCTGCGTGCTTGCGGCAGCAGACAGTTAACTTCTCCCACCTGGTGGGGGTTTCAGTATCTGGTTTCAGGACTTAATGAAGCTCAAGTTCGTGATGTCTCATCTCAGAAAGAATTCAGCGAGAGACAAAGTGATAGGTAAGAGGTGGATTTATTTAGAGAGAAACACACTCCACAGACAGAGTGTGGGCCATCTCAGAAGGTGAGAGTGGCCTCTTTGTTTTTTTAAAAAGATTTTGTCCCCTTCATTTTTTTAACCATGCTCTGGTGGGGCTGGGGGAGATGACACTTTTAAAAAAATATTTATCTATCTATTTGGCTGTGCCGGGTCTTAGTTGCAGCGTGTGGGATCTTAGTTGTGGCATGTGGGATCTAGTTCCCTGACCAGGGGTCACACCTGGGCCCCCTGTACTGGGAGCACACACCCTTAGCCACTGGGCCCCCAGGGAAGTCCCAAGGTGGCATTTTTTATATTCGTAGATTCATGGGGTCCAACGAGCTGTTTTCCTCCGTGGAAGAATTACTGCTCAGATAGGAGTCATGCTACTCTCCAGGGGTAGAAATGCAACAGCCATGGGTTTTATTTTCTAGACGGCATTTTCCCCTCTTTGATGTATACTGATAAATATTAAAAAGATTATAAAGACATACACAAAAATGTTAATGGTTATATTTAGGTAGAAGAATATATTATCTGTATTTTCTTTCTTGTGCCTTTAAGAAGTTTCTACAACAAGTAGGCCTTTTGAAATAATTTAAAAATAGTTATAAAACAATTCTCTTTGGAATTCCCAGGTGGTCAGCAAAGGAAAGCCTCAGGAAGGGAGCCTCACAGAGGCCCAGAGAGCAACCAGTCCAGGTGGGGGAGGGGCTGCAAGATGTGGGGGAGGGGTGGGGAGCGGGGATTGGAATTTAATAATCAAGACATGAGGTATGGCTTTAACCAAAACTGGGTTAAAAGACATTGAGAAGGGAGAGGAATAGGAGAAGTAAAAGTTAAATCCTCCAAGTCCATAACACGAAGCCCATGGGTAATACCTGCAAATGAAATTTCAAGAAACACCAGTATAAGCTTGTTATTAGATATATGGGGGTAAATACTAGAAGAAACAGCTAAAAATGAGTTAAAAGTGGTTGAATCTGAGGAGCTAGACCTCAGTGGGAGTGTGGGGGCAGAGGGCTGCTGTTTTACCTTTAGGCCTTTTTGTTTTTTGGTTTTTTTTTTTGTGGTACGTGGGCCTCTCACTGCTGCGGTCTCTCCTTTTGCGGAGCACAGGCTCCGGATGTGCAGGCCCATCAGCCATGGCTCACGGGCCCAGCCGCTCCGCGGCACGTGGGATCCTCCCGGACCGGGGCACGAACCCATGTCCTCTGCATCTGCAGGCGGGCTCTCAACCACTGCGCCACTAGGGAAGCCCAGGCCTTTTTCTTTTATTTGACTTTTTAGCTCTGTACTTATTTTATCAAAGATAAAAATGTTATTTTATTTTATTTTCAAAATCTTTTTTTTTTTTTTCTGTGGTACGCGGGCCTCTCACTGTTGTGGCCTCTCGCGTTGCAGAGCATAGGCTCCGGATGCGCAGGCTCAGCAGCCATGGCTCACGGGCCTAGCCGCACCGTGGCATGTGGGCCACACCCTGCAGCATATGAGATCTTAGTTTCCCCAACCAGGGATCAAACCTGCACCCTCTGCAGTGGAAGCACGGAGTCTTAACCACTGGACTGCCAGGGAAGTCCCTCAAAGATAAAAATTTTAATGGAATTAAAAAAAAATTCCCTTCAATGATCAGAAAACAGGTGTGGCACTGCCTTGGCTCTCTCTCCTCCCAGTGATGTCAAGTGGATCCTCCTCTCATCCTGGTTGGGCCACATTTTTGTTGGGCACAGTGACCAAGATGGCACATCTCACCCACGCAGCCTGAATGACTAAGAGTGGGAAAGGACTCCCCCGCACATCCCTGTGGCTCTGACAGCCACATGGCAAAGGCCTTGTCCACAAAGAAGTCAAAGGGCTGAGGCTGACACAGCAGCAAGACAGTCACTCTTGGGAGGAACCCTAAGGCCAGAGGACAGTGCCAGGAGAGGAGAGGAAGGAAAGAGCCCAGGGTGTGGTTCTGTCAATTAATTACTTTGACCCTGCACGTCCCGCTGGGGCCCAGTGGTGAGCGAGCTGCAGCTGGAGGTGGGAGAGCTTCAGGTGGACAGATAGGACTTAGTGTTCGCTGGGCTTTCTGCTAAAGAACCCAGGGACCAGGACAAATTAACAACATCCATCCAGCCCTTCTCCCCCGCCCCCTGCCCCACCCCCACTGGAAGCAGACCACCTAAGGAAGACAGGACCAGGTGCTTGGGCAAAGCTCCCCTTCTGCTTCTCCAGTTTCTTCCCTCTAGAAGCCCAGCCCAGGAGTTCTACTGGGAAACACTGATTTTGTATGTGTGTGTGTTAAAATATACATAACATAAAGTTTACCATTTTAACCATTTTTAAGTGTGCAGTTCAATGGCATTAAGTACATTGATAGTGTTGTACAACTATCACACAGTCTATATCCAGAGCTTCCTCATTTCCCCAAATGAAGTTCTGTGTCCATTAAACACTAACTCCCATTCTCTGGTGACCATCATTCTACTTTTTCTCTATGAATTTGACTATTCTAGGAACCTCATATAAGTGGACTCATACAATATTTGTCCTTTTGTGACTGGCTTCTTTCATTTAGCATAATGTCCTCAATGTTCATCCATGTTGTAGCATATTGCAGAATTTCCTTCCTTTTTAATACTGAATGATATTCCATTGTATGTATATACCACTTTCAGTTTATCCATTCATCGGTCAACAGACCCTTGGGTTGCTTCCACCTTTTAGCTACTGTGAATAGTGCTGCTATGAACATGGATGTGCAAATCTCTGTTCCAGTTCCACTTTCACTTTTTTTGAGTATACACCAGAAATGGGATTGCTAGATGATATGGTAATTCTATGTTTAATTTTTTGAGGAATTGCCACACCATTTTCCATAGCAGGTACATCATTTTCCATTCCTACCAGCAATAACAAGAGTCCCGATTTCTCCACACCCATTCAATGCATGTTATTTCTTATTTCTCGCTCTCTCTCTCTCTCTCTCTCTCTCTCTCTCTCTTTTTTTTTTTTACTAATAGCCATTCTGGTGGGTGTGAGCACTGACTTTTTCACCTCTTCTCTCCTAGTCTTTCTCCATATGGCAGTGGTTTAGTTATAATGGAAAACTATGTGTTGAATTAGGCTGAACTGGCCAGAGATACCAAGGCTGCACTGGGAGATACTGAGCTAGCCTGTGACTGGTAGGCAGGACCAAGGGAGATGGGGTTTACCACCTTGCAGCCTCGTCCTGAAACAGACTTGAGGGATGGTTAATGGCACTGACATCAGAGCCAGAGCCTGGTTCGAGTCCTCACCCTGATTCTTCCCAGCCATGTGACCTTGAGCAAAACATTAGCCTCTCTAAATCACAGCTTCTTCCTCCAAACAAATGGAATAACACTGAAACCTCCCTTCTAGGGCAGTTCTGAGGATTAGGTGACAATGTCCAGAATATAGTAGGTACTCAATAAATGTTATCTATTTTTATTTACTCTTGCCAGGAAATTTTACAGCTTTTAGGCCCACCCTAATGGCACCAGGGCCTCTGCTATGGACTTAGGGATGGTGTCCCCCCACCCCAAATTCATATGTTGAATCCTAACCCCCAATGTGATGGTATTAGGAGGTGGGGCCTTTGGGCCTTTGGGAGGTGACTGGGTCATGAGGGTGGAGCCCTCATGAATGAAACTAGTGCCCTGATAAGAATAGAATCCAGAGAGATACCTCACCATGTGGTTAAAGTGAGAAGATAGCTATCTCTGAACCAGGAAGCATGTTCTCACCAGACCCTGGATCTGCTGGTGACTTGATCTTGGATTTCTCAGCCTCCAGAACTGTGAGAAATAAATTTCTGTTGTTTATAAGCCACCCAGTTTATAGTATTTTGTTATAGCAGCCCAAGCTAAGACAGCCTCCTTTCCACATTTGGTTTACAAATATTTATGGAATGCCTGCTGGGCACCAAGCACCATGCTAGGCACAGAGAATACAATGATAAACAAGAGCAGACAAGGCCCAGCTGTCATGGAGTTTATAATCTAGTGAAGGAAAAAGGCTTTAGTTAAATAATCACCTTATTTATAAATAAATTTATTATAAATAAATAAGTGAATGTATGGTTACAAAATAAGATAAGTGCTGTTGTGGCAGAGTCTAGTGGTCCCTCAATGCCCATTCTCTCCTCCTTTATGAGTAACAGAATCCTCCACTTCCAAGTGAATACACGCTTACCTAGAATAAACACTTTATTTACCATTCTTGCAACTAGAAGTTGTCATGTGGCTAAATTTTTCCCAATGGAAGATGTAAGCAGAAGTGGTATGCACAACTTCCAGGAAATGTCTTTAAAGGGAGGAGAATTGCCTGTTCCCCCTCTTTCTTCTTTCCACTTGAGGGAATGTGGACAAGATGGCTGGAGCTCCAGCTGCTTTTTTGGACCATGAGGTAACTTTGGGAATGAAAGTGGAACAATAAGATAAGCCTATGTCCCTGGCACCATAGACCCAGGACTTCAGAACACAAGAGAGAAATGAGCTTTGATTTTGTTTAAGTCACTGTTATTTGGAGTTTTCCTGTGATCTGCAGCTATAACAGGAAGATATGTAGTTCTGGAAACATATATAACAGGGAATCTGACCCATACTGGGGGGCTTCCTTGAGGAAGAGATGTTTGGATTGAGTTAGCCAAGAATAGAGTGGGATGGAAAAGGTTTTCAAGCAAAGGTAAAATCTCATGCAAAGGCCCTAAAGTGGAAAGGAACTTGGTATGTTGAAAAGAAGAGAAGGAAGGTCAGGGTGGCTGGGACAGAAAAAGCAAGGAGGGAAGTGGCACAAAATGAGGTCAGAAAGATGACCACCAAGTGCTTCATAAGCCTGTTAAGGCTTTTGGTCTTTATCCCAAGAGTAATAAGGAGCCATTGAAGGGGTTTCAGTGAGAGGTTATCAGATTAGATTTGCTCTCCCCATGGCTGGTAGTTCCATCCACTTGGAACATAGTTACCATCCCCGCAACCCCAGAATATCCTTGAGGCTGGAACCGAATATTGTTTACTTGTGGATAAGTTTAGGGTTTTTTGTTTTATTTTGTTTTGTTTTACTATTTTATTGTTGTGGGAAAATATATAACATAAAATTTGCCATTTTAACTATTTTTAGGTATGCAATTCACTAACTTTAATTACATTCACAAAGTTGTGCGACCATTACCACTATATAATTCCTTTTTTTTTTTTTTTTTGAGGATAACTTTTGTGCTTATTAATCATTTAACAACCAAGTGTTGGATTGCACTGCATCATTGCAGCAGTCATTGTGGGTGAATTCCTAGAAAGTCAGCTGTGGTCTGTGAGGAGGGGTTGACCAAGTCTGAGACAGCTGGGGCCAGCCTGAGGAATCTCACATCTAGGCCAGCAGGTTTGCCAATCTGTCAGCTGTCACCAGACAGGTCATCTGGTGTGTCTTTACTTACGAGGAAGAATTTATGCCCTGAACTAGGTAGAGTCCAGAGTTAACTGATGTTTGATCACTTCCAGGATTTTAGGAAAACATTCTGCTCTCATTGATCTACCAGAGAGTGCCAGAGATACAGAGAACCGATTTTGTCCGTGTTTATCAACCTGGGGCAAACAGTTCTCTCAATGTACACAGTAGGGTGTCCAGGACACATGAAGCCCTGGCACAGACAAGGGGCATCTGCCTGGAGCATCTACTTGACTTGATGGGAAATAATTTGTATGCTTTTATTATTTATTTATTTATTTTGGCTCCGCCAGGTCTTAGTTGCAGCACATGGGATTTCGTTGCAGTACACGGGGATCTTTAGTTGCGGCATGCGGGCTCATAGTTGCAGCATGCATGCGGGATCTAGTTCCCCAACCAGGGATAGAACCCTGGCTCCCTGCATTGGGAGCACGGAGTCTCACCCACTGGACCACCAGGGAAGTCCCTGTATGCTTTTATTTTTAAATAAATTTCATGTATTATGAGACAGAAAGTAACTTATGTTGAAGTTTAAGGGTAAAATGGGAAGCTCTGAAGAAACCATACTTGCTGCTTTGGGCCTTACTCTCCAATTTCCAGGAATGTTTGTCCCTTTCCCTGCTGACACTGGTATTCTGGTATAGCACAGTACTTATGAATAGACTCTAAAGCCAGACGGCCCAGAGTCAGACTCTTCTCTGATACTTCTTAGGTATGTCATCTTGGGGAAATTATGAGTCTCTGTTTCCTAATCCATAAAACAAGAAGAATGATTGTACCTAATTCACAGAGTTATTTATATGTTTAATACTTGTAAAATGCTTAGCACATACCAATGATTCATTTAAAGCATTATTATTGGTATTAATAGTAGTATCAGAGGGCTTCCCTGGTGCTCAGTGGTTGAGAGTCCGCCTGCCGATGCGGGGGACACGGGTTCGTGCCCCGGTCCGGGAAGATCCCACATGCCGCGGAGCGGCTGGGCCCGTGAGCCATGGCCGCTGAGCCTGTGCGTCCGGAGCCTGTGCTCCACAATGGGAGAGGCCACAACAGTGAGAGGCCCGCGTACCCCCCCCAAAAAAAAAAATAGCAGTATCAGTTGGAAATGTTTCAGACTTTGGCTTTTTTCAAAGTTTTAAAAATTAGATGGGAATTCCCTGGAGATCCAGTGGTTAGGACTCTGTGCTTCCGCTGCTAGGGGCCCAGGTTTGATCCCTGGCTGGGGACCTAAGATCCCTCAAGCCACGAGGTGCGGCCAAAAAAACACTTTTTTTAAACTTAGAGTACTAGCAGTACTCTCTGCTGATTGTAAAATATTCAAATATAGAAGCAAATATAGGAAATCATGAAATTTCCTGTTCCCCCTAAATTCCAGTGACTAGACCAGAGGTAAACACAGATAACTATTAGGTATATATTCCTCCTCTGAACATTTTTTAAAAATTATACAATCATTTATTGAGCACCAGCCATGTACTTTGTACCACTGTTACATTTTCAGCCTCATTCTTCTGTTGTGCTTTAGGGCATCTTGGCTGTGTTGCTGATGGTGCCTTTTTTTAAAAAAATTATTTATTTTGTTTATTATTAGTTGTTTCTTTTTGGCTGCGTTGGGACTTTGTTGCAGCTCAGGGGCTTCTCTCTAGTTGTGGCATGCAGGCTTAGTTGCTCCGAGGCATGTGGGATCTTAGTTCCCAGACCAGGGATCAAACCCGAGTCCCCTGCATTGGAAGGCAGATTCTTAACCACTGGACCACCAGGGAAGTCCCTGATGGTGCTTTCTCCCAGAAACTTGTGACAAGTGGCATCGCTGAGAATGAGTGGCAAAGACTGTCTCCAGACCCAAAGCTGTAAGCAGCGGCCACTCTGCCTACAATGCGGTCTAGGAAAGTCACCTTGACAAAGGATCTTTTATGGAGAACGTAATCTGATGAAACTTTGAGAGACTGGGGTGCTCCAGGAAAAAATGGTCTCCGTGTACTTCTTTGGTTCTGCTTGACTTCAGGCTTCTGTCTTCATTTCATGATTTCATACTTATGTGCAAAAGTAGGATGATTGAAGGTTGAAGGCTGACTGAAGCTGCTAGTTCATTTTTTAATTTATTTTTTATTGAAGTATAGCTGATTTACAATGTCTTAATTTCTGCTGTACAGCAAAGTGACTCAGTTATACACATACATACATTCTTTTTTATATTCTTTTCCATTATGGTTTATCCCAGGATATTGAATATAGTTCCTTGTGCTATAGTGTAAGGCTGCTAGTTCTTTAACTTCATTTCCCCTGTTCCATCCTCTCTCTCTACTTACTGAGAAGGCAAAGTAGACAGGGTCTCCAGACTCTCCTCACCAGTCACTTTCTCCAGGCAGTCTTCCTATGCCTTCCACCCAGGGTGAATCATGTGGCCTCCCACCTACTTGCATGGTATCCTCTAAACTTTGTGGTGACTCCAGTTGCACTGGATTATGATGCTGGTTTGTCTGTGTTCTTCACTAAATCACATCTTCTTGAGGACAGAAAATATTCCTGTTTCCTTTTTATACATGGGTCCTAGCATATGGTGCATAATATTTACTAAATGAAAATATATTGAATAGATGGTAGGAGTGGTCATTTGTTTACAAAGATGGCTGCAATAATTTTTCCCATCCCTATATGCAAGTCCCTTTGCAAAGTGACTTTGTACCTCCCATCAAGGAATGGGAATTATTCCTTCACTCTTTGAATCTGGGCTTGGTCATTGAGACATTAGAAAATACCATTGTAAGCAGAAACCTGCAAAGTGCTTGTGCAAAAGGGCTTACCCCCTTTTGGCTGTGGCTGTAACCCTGAGGCCAAAATGTGAACAAGCCTGAGTTGTCTCAATGGAGAGGCCATATGTAGGAGAACTGAAGACGCCCAGCCAGCAGCCTGCCTATGTCCCACTGGCCAACTGCCAGACATGTGAGTGAGGCCATCTTAGACCGTTCAGTCCCAGTTAAGACCCCAGATGACTACAAATAGATGAATGACTCCAGGCAAGGTCAGCAGAAGAACCAAGTATCAGAATGTTCATCACATAGAGTCCCTGTGAAAACATCCCTGGATGAAGCATTCCAGCAACAACAGCAAATACCTCTAGCAGCTTTGAGATACATTGGAAGTAAGGTGACTTAAAACTTAGGTTTGATGATAGTAATGTTTTCACAGATATATACATATGTCAAAGCTTATAAATTTTTATACTTTAAATATGTGCATCTTATCATGTCAATTATACCTCAATAAAACTGTCAAAAATTTGATAGAGAAAGTAAATATAAACTTGGATTTTACTAATTTAGGGACAGTGGTGTGCTGGAACTGGCTCACGCAGCTTGTGAGAGCTGATGGTTATATTTTCAGTGAGCCAGTTGTTAAATGCAGACATCATTAACAATTAATTTATATATACTTATTATTATATTATATTTTTTAAAAAGTAAAAACTGCTAAAACTCATTTTACTATTATCTATGTTTGTGAGGTTATTTACATCTATTTTATTTTATTTTTAAAATTAATTAATTAATTTATTTTGGGGGCTGTGTTGGGTCTTCGTTGCCACGTGCGGGCTTTCTTTAGTTGTGGAGAGCAGGGGCTACTCTTTGTTGCGGTGCATGGTCTTCTCATTGTGGTGGCTTCTCTTGTTGTGGAGCATGGGCTCTAGGCACACAGGCTCAGTAGTTGTGGCCCTTGGGGTCTAGAGCGCAGGCTCAGCAGTTGTGGTGCAAGGGCTTAGCTGCTCCGCGGCATGTGGGATCTTCCCGGCCCAGGGCTCGAACCCGTGTCCCCTGCATTGGCAGGCGGATTCTTAACCACTGCGCCACCAGGGAAGTTCCTACATCTATTTTATATGCATAGTAAAAATATTATATAATGATGTGCTGTTGCTCCTCTCTTGCCTACTCCATGTCCAGTGATGTCATGTTGGAAGCTTCGAATTGGCCATGATGGAAGTATTTATACCATGGAAATTGTAAAACACTACAAATAAGGGCCTTTCTTTCTCCACAGAGAACCAGTTGTTAAACATTTATCAGCACTGAGCTATTTAGGGATAACCCAAAGGAGAATAAAAATAGATGTATCTTTTAAATCAACAATAGAGAATTTATATATCAATATATATAGAACAGAGTTAAGTAAATAATTAGAGGAAAATGTGTAGCTTTGTAATAAGATAATAAATTTGGTTGCTTCAAGCCACGAAATTTGTGGTAATTTGTTATAGCAGCAATAGGAAACTAATACACAACAGAAGAGACAAAATTATTACTATTTATAGATGGTATAATCATCTGTATATAAACCCAGCAGAATCAAGTTCTTAGAGATAAACAGAATTTAGCAATAAGGCCAGATAGAAGATCAACATATGAAACTCAATAATAAGGACTTCTCTGGCGGTCCAGTGGTTAAGACTCTGCGCTCCCAATGCAGGGGCACAGATTTGATCCCTGGTTGGGGAACTAAGATCCCGCATGCCTCGTGGTGCAGCCAATAAATAAATAAATATTTTTAAAAAGACTCAATAATAATAGACAGATGACTGGATAAACAAAATGTGGTGCTTACATCCAATGGAATATTAATTAGCCTTTAAGAGGAGTGAAATTCTTTTTTTTTTTAATTTTATTGAAGTATAGTTGATTTACAATGTTGTGTTAATCTCTGCTGTACAGCAAAGTGACTCATTTATACATACTTATATTCTTTTTCGTATTCTTTTCCATTATGGTTTATCACAGGATATTGAATATAGTTCCCTGTGCTATACAGTAGGACCTTGTTGTTTATCCATTCTATATGTAATAGTTGGTATCTGCTAATCCCAAACTCCCAATCCATCCCTCCCCACCCACCCCCTTGGCAACCACAAATTTGTTCTTCTATGTCTGTGAGTCTGTTTCCTTACAGAGTTTCTAATGACCTTTTGTCTGCCTCACTCTTAGAAATAAATGGATAGATAAGGATCAGACATTTGATGGAGCTCAGGTGAAATAGAGACAATGCAGAGAAGATACTTTACAAAAAAACCAACTATGATTAATATTCCCAGAGTGCTTGGAGAGACATCGCATTTATGAAATAAGAACAGGATGATTTTTTTGTTTGTTTTGCGGTACGCAGGCCTCTCACCGCTGTGGCCTCTCCCATCGCGGAGCAAAGGCTCCGGACGCGCAGGCTCAGCGGCCATGGCCCGTGGGATCCTCCCGGACCGGGGCGCGAACCCGTGTCCCCTGCATCGGCAGGCGGACTCTCAACCACTGCGCCACCAGGGAAGCCCCAGGATGATTTTTTAAAGGAACATTTAGCAAGTAAGAAGTTTTTCTTTAAAAGTTTAAAAGATTTTCTTTAAAGCAAAAATATGTAAACAAAATGCATTGGAAGGTAAGGCTAAAGAAATCTAAAATGGAGAGAGAGGGTGGGGAGAGTGGAGAGGAGAGAGACAAGATTACTTATTTAGAGAGTCCAACAACTAAATAATAGTTTCAGGAAGTAAGAGAACAGAGAAATCTAATTGGGAGGAAATATTAAAGCACAAAATAATTTCCCAGAATTAAAGGATGAGTTTTCACATGGAAAGGACTGACCAATTACCTGGCATGATTATTGAGGAAAGACCCACACCCAAGCCAATCTTCATGAAACTTCAGAGCACTGGAGACAATGGAACTGTTAAGAGAAATAAAACAGGTCTCATACAAAGTGTCAGGAATCAGAACGATACTGAATATATCATCATAAATACTGGCAGCTAGAAGACAATGGAGAAATGTCTTCAAAATTCTGAGGAAAAGTTTATTTCCAACCTAAAAGTCTAGTCAAACCATAATTCAAATGTGAAATGTTAATAAATACATATTTGAACATGCGTGGTCTCCAAAAATGTATCTCCCATGCAAGTAAATTTCTCAGGAAGCTCCAGGAGGATATCCCCACGACAATGAGGATACCATGGGCCCATGTAACAGGGGCTCCAACATAAAGTAGAGACCAAGGATGTACATGTAAGGAAGTCCAGTTTTTCAGTGGATGCTAGGAGTCACTAATATATTTTGGAGCAGGAGGATGGAAAGCTTCAGAGGCAATATCACCAAGACAGCTGTGTTTGACTGTGCTGAGAGCAGTTTTAGACTCTCTGTAAACTGCTCTCTGAGAGCAGTTTTAGAGCTGCTGCAGACTTTGAGCATGTGATAGGTACGTAGAAAACCAACCAGCAGAACAAAGCAAGGTCATTTTAATGTCAGGGAAAACAGAAAGTTGTTGTTAAAGAAAGGATATTTAAACATGGCATATTACTATATGACTCAGCTGTAAACGATGTTACACGGTTGTAACAAGTTAAGGACTTGAGTATCAATTTTTTTAAATTGTAAAACTATATTGGGAGGATGAGGAAGGATGTGTTTATGTGTCTACATCTGCTGTAAAATAGAGCAAAATCCTATTTCTATGGTAAAAAGTCAGTAGATAATATATAAAATAGGGACATTTTAAAATGACAGAGTAAATATCTTAATATCCAGAGGAAAGAGCTAAGAGGGTGCAAGTGGTGGCTTGTGGGGAGTGGGGCTTGAGGTCAGAGAAGGATAGAGCAAGGGATTGCTGAACCTTATTATAAACCTTATAGTTTTATTTTATTTTAGAATTTATGCACTTATATTACTTTAAAAAGTCAATTCTCCTTAAAATCTATCCATAAATTAAATGCAATTCCAGCCAAAATGCCATCAGGATTTTTTGAGAAACTGCACAAACTTACTCTTTTTAGAATAACTAAATTTATTTTGGAAACAGAGCAACAGAGGGGACTAGCTCAATCAGATTTTACGCTATAATATAAAGCCATAGGCATAAAACCAGAATGGTGATACTGTGGGAATAGATACATGAACCAGAGGAACAGAATAGAGCTCAGAAATAGACCCACAAACCTATGGGAATTTGATATAAGGTGAAACTGACACCACAAGTCAATATGGAAAGGCCGATTTATTCCATTAATGATGTCAGGGAAACTGTCTCACTATTTGGAGAAAAATAAAGTATGATTCCTATCACCTACACTAATCTGCACTCCAGGGGAATTAAATACCTATACGTGAAAGATGAAAAACCACAGGGAAAAAAAAAAAGGGAAGGAAATGAACTAGAAACATGGGCAAATGCTGTCAATAGGTAATTCACAGAAGCGGAAATGCAGATGACTCAGAAGCGTAAGAAGAGATGTTCAAACTCACTGGTATCAATGAAATGCAAATTAAAGCAATGAGATATCATTTGGTATCTACAGAGGGACAAAATGAGAGTTAGAAAATCTCAGGTGATTAGGAGAATCAGAGAAAGGAAAATCCGTTTGTCATTCTGGGAGTGCAAACTGGTACAGATGTCCTGGAAAGAAATCTGGCAGAACTGGGGACCTCAAGGATGCAAAGACTCAACAGCCTGCAATCCCAACCTGGGGCATGTACTCCAGAGAGCTTTCAGGTCCATAAAGAACCATGTACAAGGGGGCTTCCCTGGTGGCGCAGTGGTGGAGAGTCCACCTGCCGATGCAGGGGACACAGGTTCGTGCCCCGGTCCAGGAAGATCCCACATGCCGCGGAGCGGCTGGGCCCGTGAGCGATGGCTGCTGAGCCTGCATGTCCGGAGCCTGTGCTCTGCAACGGGAGAGGCCACGGCAGTGAAAGGCCCGTGTACCGCAAAAAAAAAAAAAAAAGACCCACCTGGACCAAATCTGCCCCGATCATCTTACCTCAAAAGTCAGGAAAAAGAGGAGTCTGGATGGTCCTAACAGGAGTACCCAAAAAAAAAAAAAAAAAAAAAAGAACCATGTACAAGGATATTCACTTCACCTCTGTTGTGCAAATGAGTTGGGAACATCCGTGGTGCCATCACTCGTGGAACATTTGGGTGCATCCTGTGTAAAATTCTTCAGTAGGAGGATCTATGAGCTAGATGTACGTGCAGCAGCATGTGTTGAGTACAGAAACAAAGGAAACCAAAAAAGATCCTTAGACCAATACAATTATGTAAATTTAAGAGACATGCACAGAGCAGCAGTACGTGCTTTATAAGAATACATACATATCCAAGGGTGCATTTCAAACACGTAATGGTGTGTGTTTCTGTGGAAGGGGATGGAGAATGTATACCAAGGATAAGGGAGGGGTTAAAATAAGCAAAGGGCCTTACTTACAGAGCCATGTTCTCTCTGAACTGAGGAAGCTGATGAACTCAACTCAGCATGCAAGGCATCCCTAGCCCCCAACATTTTCAGCAAAAGTCTCAGTGGAAAGTCTTGAGGATTTTGCAACATAATTCTAAAGTTTTTCTGGAAGGAGAAATAATGAAGAAAAGTTAAGAAAACTTTGAAAAAGAAGAACATCTAGGGATGACTTGGCCTACCAGATAATAGAATTTATAAATAATGCAGCAGTCACTAGAACAGTATGTTACTGGCACAGGAATAGACAGAAGAATCAATAGAGCAAAAAAGAAAGGGCAGAAATAGACTGAAGAACTTAGCAAAACCTACTAGGTGGTTAGAGTGGCATTTCAATCAGTGAGGGAAATGCTGGATTTTACAACAAATGACTAATGACTTTTGGAGGAAATGAGAAAATATACACAGCAATAATTAAGTAGATATACAGGGTTTGAATGCCAGTTTTGCCACTGATTAGCTGTGTAATTGCAGGCGAGATGCTTAACCACCTTAAGCCTCATTTCTCCTATATTTAAAAATAGGGTAATAAAAGTGACAACCTCATGTGATTATGAGGATTAAAAGAGATAATGGGTGTTGAAAAATAAAAACATGGTGCCTATCACACAAAACGTGCTTCATAAATGTCAGGTATTATTATTTCTACCCTATACCACATGCAAAGTAATGTACAAAATGAGACCATAAACATTCCAGGAAGAAAATAAATGAGCATTATTATAAATTTGGGGAGCAGAAGGACTTTCTAAATATTACCCGAAGGGTGGAAAACATGAAGGAAAAGATAACAATTCTGACTACCAAAAAAAACAACAAAAACTTCTTTATGCCAAATCCCACCACAAAGTTAAAACACAAATGGCAAACTGGGGGAAATATTTGCAATATGTACAGTAGACAAAGGGTTAATAGTCTTTTACTAATCAACAAGGGAAAGATGGGAACAGCAATAGAAAAATACACTAAGAACATTAAAATTAAACAAGCCAAAAGAGATTACAAATACATAAATAGAGGGGGAAATGTTCAATCTTCCTAATAAAAATGCAAATTAAAGTGGAATCATTTTTCATATATCAAATTAATGTGATAGATTTCTATGATAATATTCACTTCTACTAATCAAGAAGTGTGAGGGACTGAAGCTGATTGGTCAAGGATCAAACACCTTATCTGAAGGGAGCCAATCCACCAACAGGTGAGCTATTTGTGGTTTATGTGGCCAAGTTGGGAAAGATGAGCTTGACCTTACATAGTCCTCTCTCGGGAAATAACACAGAGGGAAGTTGTTCATCAAAGGTAGCCAATGGGATGGAAGCACCATGTGTAGTCAAGGATGGTGCAGCATGTTTGCAGGCACGTGTGAGCCAGAGTTGGGAAGAAATAAGATCGGGGAAGACAGTTCCGAGGGAGCTAGGAGAAGGCTGAGCAGATGTCCCTATTGCAGCAGATAAACCATCACAGAGGGATTGAGAGGATCACTGGTCCCAAAATGACTGGCTCCTGCCCTTCTTTGAGGCTTCTGGCTCATTTCTGCTTTTCTCCAAGCTATTTTTACACTAAACTTTCATTTACCTTGAGCTATTTCAGTGTGAGGTTTTGTTTGTTTGTTTTTTGGCTGCTCTGCATGGCTTGTGGGATCCTAGTTCCCTGACCAGGGATCGAACCCAGGCCCTTGGCAGTGAGAGCGTGGAATCCTAACCACTGGACTGCCAGGGAACTCACAACCTTGAGCTATTTCTTTTTCTTACAACCAGAGGACCTCTGACTAGAACAACAACACTGCTGAGACAGAGACAAAATGGTTGCTTTCATAGATGTGGAGTCCAATATCAGACACCTTAAAAAACAGATCCAGTAATTCCACATCTTGCTCTTGATCCTCAGGATAAAATCATGGATGAACTGTAACACTTTCTTTAAGAAGTGAAGATATAATCAACATATAATATTGTGTAAGTTTAAGGTGTACGACATATTGATTTCATACATTTGTATTGCAATACAATTGCCATTGTTAGCTAACAACTCTACTGCATCACATAATTATCATTTCTTCTAGTGACGGGAACAATTAAGATCTAGTCTCTCAGCAAGTTTAAGTTTACAGTACAGTTTTGTTGCCTATAGTCCCTATACTGTGTATTAGTTCTCCAGGACTTATTTATCTACTAGTTACAGGTATGTAACTTTAAACAACACCTCTCCCATTCCCCCATCTCCCAGCCTTTGGTAACTATCATTCCACTCTCTGTTTTTTCAAGTTTGTTTTTGTTTTTTTAAGATTCCACATATAAGGGATAGTATACAGTATTTGCCTTTCACTGTCTGACTTATCTCACTTAGCATAACATTCTCAAGATCCATCCTTGTTTCACAAATAGCCGGAATTCCTTTTTCCTCATGACTGCATATTATTCTGTTTTATATATATATATACACACACATATATGTATCACATCTTTATCCATCCATCTCTTGATGGAAACTTAGGTTGTTTCCTTATGTTGGTTACTGTGAATAATGCAGCAAGAAACATGGGAGTGCAGATGTCTCTTCAATAACTTGTTTTCATTTCCTTTGGATGTATACCCAGAAATGGGATTGCTGGATCATATGGTAGTTCTATTTTTAATTTTTGGAAACATAACACTTTATTGAGCATTCACTATGTGTACTAAGTGCTTTACTTACATCATACCATTTTATCCACACAACAACCTGAGATTAAAAAATTCCTATGCTTGTTTTATAGATGAAGAAATTGAATCATGGAGAAGTATGGCAGAGACAATGTTGCTCCCCCAACATTCCACCTGCTCCCCACATTTCCCAGCCCCTTGCAGTTGGGTGGGGCCGGATATGCTGGCAGAATAAAGCCTGTGCATGACTCTCCAGCTCTACTCTCCCCCTGCATGGTGCCCAGAAGGACAGTGTCCAGATGGGGTGGTGGAGCCAGCATCAACCAGGTACTTTTTTTTTTTTTTTTTTTTATGAAATACCTAAATGTAAGACCAGAAACTAAAACTCCTAGAAGAAAACATAGTCGGAACACTCTTTTTTTTTTTTGCAGTATGCGGGTCCCTCACTGTTGTGGCCTCTCCCGTTGCGGAGCACAGGCTCCAGACGCACAGGCTCAGTGGCCAGGGCTCACGGGCCTAGCTGCTCCGCGGCATGTAGGATCTTCCCGAACCGGGGCTCAAACCTGTGTCCCCTGCATCGGCAGGCGGATTCTCAACCACTGCGCCACCAGGGAAGCCCCTGTCAATGTATTTTTATTTTAGCTATTCAGGTAGGTATGTGGTGTGGTATCTCATTATAGTTTTTTTAAAACTATTTATTTATTTATTTATTTATTTATTTATTTATTTATTTATGGCTGCATTGGGTCTTAACCACTGCACCACCAGGGAAGTCCCCACAAAGTACTTTTGATTATATACTCTCTCTGACCCACAATTTACCCTGAGGGGTAGGAATAAAAATATTATTACTCCTATTTTACAGAAGAAGGGACCCGGAGAAGCTAAGCATTCAGCCAAGATGACAAAGCTTTCGGTGGTATTTTCAATACATTATCGACCTTCAGTAAACACTGAGCTGCCTTTTCCAAGATCCAAGTTATTCCCATAAATCTGCCCAGTACTCAGGAACACTGGAAGCAAAAGTCAGTACTCACTACTTAATTTGGAGCTACTGGTCTTTGAAAACTGGAAAAGCTAAGAGATTTGGTGCAACTGGGGTCTAGGAGGACTGCCATTTGCACTACCCATGAGAAGTGGTCATGTGTCTCAACCCTGCTATGTGAACTGGCCATGGTCATGAAAACTTCACTGTATAAAAATGTAATTAGAGGGGGCTTCCCTGGTGGCGCAGTGGTTAAGAATCCACCTGCCAATGCAGGGGACATGGGTTCGAGTCCTGGTCTGGGAAGATCCCACATGCCGCAGAGCAACTAAGCCCGTGCGCCACAACTACCGAGCCTGCGCTCTAGAGCCCTTGAGCCACAACTACTGAGCCTGCATGCCTAGAGCCTGTGCTCTGCAACAAGAGAAGCCACCGCCTTGAGAAGCCCACGCACCGCAACGAAGAGCAGCCCCCGCTTGCCACAACTAGAGAAAGCCCACGCGACACAATGAAGCCCCAACGCAGCCAAAAATAAACAAAAAATAAATAAATTTATTTTAAAAAATGCAATTAGAAATATTTTTAGAAGGATATTCCTGAGCTTCAACAAGAAAAAATAATCTGTTAATAAATAATTCAGTATCAAAGCAATAAATGGATTTGGCTTAGGTTTTCAGTCATTTCTTCAGCCCACTAGCCACCCCCTTTTCCCTGGGAAGCACACCCACATATCACATCATTGGCGTGGGCCCTTAGGAACCGTTTTGCTACCACCTGACTCTGCCTCCTTGGCCCTGGCTGTTTGGGCCAGAGGGGGACAAGCCACCCTTGTTGATGATTAGATTTCTTCTTTGGGGAATTCAGGATTGAACTGAAATATAATCATTCTGCAGTTGGCTGGAATTTTAACATGTGAACTGGGAGCTATACAGCAGCCACATTCTGCATGTCAAGTGGATCAGAGGAGAAAGAAAAGCAGATATGCAGAGAGAAAAGGAATAAAGCAGGGAGGGAAAAGGTAGGGGCTCAAGACTGCTTAACTGTTCCTGGTTCCAGACCCTTCAGTGGCCTCTCTGCCTACCTGTCCTTTGGTGCTATGAAAGCATCTCTCTATCCTTTAAAAGTTGCCCCCGCCCCTTTTTTTTCCCTTAAGCTAGCTCAAAAGGGTTTCTGTTACTTACAACCAAAGAGTCCTAACTAATACAATGGAGGTAAATTGAGTTATCATGGAGTAGAAAGACATGGTCTTGAACTGGCTTATGGTAATTTAAAAAGAGAGCTGATTTTTTGGGCAATGGGTGCTATAACCGGGAGACAAAAATTTCTCCCCTTTTATTCTTTATAAAATAAATTGCATGAAAGGGTCAGGCCAGCTGAGTGAACATCAGCTTGTACAATGAGAACAAGAGAGAGTATTACCCAGCTTAAACTATCATTTGTTTACAACTGGGATGGAACAGGGAGGAGGAGTGAGGAGAGAAACTGGGGTAGAAGGGAAGCCAGTGGAGGAGGAAAGGAAAAGTCTGACGTGGTGTGGTGCCCAGAACACCTTTATACATTCACATTTGGAAACACCTCCACCTTGGATGAAAAATGCTGGTCAACTGCCAAGTATTATTTTGTAAATTAGATACTCTCCGTGAAATTAGCCTTTTGACACATTTCCAGCTATTTCTCTGAAGCAGAGTGAAATCCTGACTCTCT
The DNA here is from genome assembly GCF_000442215.2 of Lipotes vexillifer. Classification (NCBI taxonomy): domain Eukaryota; kingdom Metazoa; phylum Chordata; class Mammalia; order Artiodactyla; family Lipotidae; genus Lipotes; species Lipotes vexillifer. The sequence goes on along the minus strand of NW_006780838.1, from coordinate 1,130,244 downwards.
CTTTACAAGCAGAATTAAATACTGGGGTCTCATGTTCTCCTCTTTCTTTACCGTGTTCCTGCTTTTGCCATTAGCTGTGATGAACAGAATGAATGATGCACAGAGGTGGGTGGGACAATGGGGCTGATTCATGGTTTGGGAAAACAGGGAATTGTCACAGAGCAAACAGTGGCCCTCCTTTTTGCTGGGGCCATTGCAGTGTTGAGCTGAAAGCATCTTGTTTGGATTCTTCCAACCAAGGGATAAGCTTCTAAATGACAGGCGCAATGTGGGGTCCCCAGGGGTACTTAGAACAATCCTGAGATGCGCTGGCAGACCTTGTGTTCTTTGTAAACAAACAGAGAGAGGTCATTCAAACAGCTGTTAATTTCATTAAGAGGCCTCATTTTCAGGTCCCAGAACAGACATTTCTTTTTATGTCAGGATTAGTCTCTGAGTTTTATATTTACATCCACTCCTGGTACCTTAACTGGGATGTCAGGAAGCTCAGCTTATATTTGGACTGGTGTTTTGGCCTGGGCTTCAAAATGAATTTACCTTTAGAGCAGATTACATTTGACCAAAATTAATTTGATGGATAATACAGTACTATATATATACATGTTTATTGGCATTGTATTGTACGTGTTGTTTTGTGATTTTTTCATTGAGCACTGTAACATGAAAATATTAATTTGTCAACATATTTTAATCTACAATATCCCTTCTAATGGGTGTGTCATGTGTGACTGTATGAACAAACCATCATTTATTTAATTTGTCTCTTTGTTGGACATTTAGGTTGTTTTCAGTTTTTCATAGCTATAAACCATGAGTCAGTAAAAATTATTGTAGCTAAATCTTTGCACATTTCCTTATTTCCCTAGGGAAAAAAATCCTGGATTTTGATTACTGGATTAGAAGAGATGCATATTTTTAATATTTTTTACTCATGCTGAGAAATTGCCATCCAGAGTACAATTCATACTTCCTCCAGGTATGAAGTGCTTTCGTTCACACATACCCAGCTCTCTAGTCTAAACTTTATTTAGTTTATTTTCTTGTTTTTTCCAGGAAAATGACCATATAATCTACAAATAATGACTTTAGGGGGGATTTCATTTACCAGATGGGCAAAGTGGCAAGAATTATAATATTTCATTGTTGGTGGAAATATGGATAAGTGGATGTTCTCAAACGCTCTGCCTGTAACTAGTTCAGTATTTTTGAAGGATAATTTGAGAGTTTCTGTGAAAAATTTTAAATTGTGTATCCTTTGACCCCGCAATTTCAATTCTAAAAGACTATCCTGCACAAGTGAACAAAGATATATGCATACAGCTATTCATCAAAGCATTTTTTTAATAGCAAAAAATTTTCAAACAACTTACAGTTCATCAGTAGGGTATGGTTAAATAAATTATAGTATATTTATGCTATGAAATACTGTGAAGCCATTAAAGAGAATAAGGTAAATCTCTAGTACCAACCTGGAAATCAGTCCATGCTATTTTGTTATGTTTAAAAAACATTTAGCAAGGTATTAATATATTATTATTTTTTTAATAAATTTATTTTTTTTATTTTTGGGCTGCGTTGGGTCTTTGTTGCTGTGCGTGGGCTTTCTCTAGTTGCCATGAGCAGGGGCCACTTTTCGTTGTGGTGTGCCGGCTCCTCACTGCAGTGGCTTCTCTTGTTGCAGAGCATGATCTCTAGGCACATGGGCTTCAGTAGTTGTGGTGCACGGGCTTAGTTGCTCTGTGGCATGTGGGATCTTCCCGAACCAGGGCTCGAACCCATGACCCCTGCATTGGCAGGCAGATTCTCAACCACTTCGCATCCTAAGATATTAATAGATCATGATCCCAATTTTATTTTTCAAAATCCAAGTATATACCTCAGAAATATACATAGAAAAGGGTCTATTGAAGGTGAGTACCTCTAAATAACAGAATTGACAGAATAATGAGTAATGTTTACTTTTTTACCTTACACGTTGTTTAAATATTTTAATGAGCATTTGTTCTTCTAAAAAAGGGGGAAAAAATTAAAAAAGGGGGAATTTAATTTGTCTCCTCTTTCTCTGTTTGTGTACATCTTATTAAATTAGCTTATTTGAAAATTATTTATTTTGGAACTTTAATTTTTATTTATTTATTTTTTGGCTGCACTGCATGGCATATGGGATCTTAGTTCCCCAACAAGGGATCGAACCCACGCCCCCTGCAGTGGAAATACAGAGTCTTAACCACTGGGCTGCCAGGGAAGTCCCTGCATTAGCTTAGAATTTTAAGAACAATTGTAACTAAAGTAGTAGCAAATGACATCCTTGTCTTGTTCCTGACTTTAATAGTAATTTCTTTAATATTTTTCAATTAATATTGGCTGTTGTTTTCTGACATTCTTATTCAATTGGATATTTTTATTGTGTTTGTTGAATTTTATTAAAGGCACCCACTGGGATGATCATATAGTTTTTCATTTTAGTTCAATTAGTGTGATGAATTATATTAATACATTTTCAAATGTCAAAAAGTCTAACATCCCTAGAATAAATCATTCTTGGTCATAGTGTTATTATTTTAATGAGCTTTCTAGATTTGATATGCTAATGTTTTTATTGTGGTAAAAAACATATAACAAAATTTCCATGTTAACCATTTTTAAGTATATAGTTCAAAAGTGTTAAGTATATTTACATTGTTGTGAAACAGACCTTCAGAACTTTTTTATTCTGCAAAACTTAAACTCTATATACCCATTAAGGTACTATTCTCCTTTTCTCCTTCCCCCTAGACCCTGGTAAACACCATTCTACTTTCTGTTTTTATGAATTTGACTGTTTTAGGATGTTTGACAGTACTTGTGTTCTTGTGATTGGCTTATTTCACTTAGCACAATGTCCTCATGCTTCATCCATATTGTAGCATGTGACAGTATTTCCTTCCTTTATTAAGCCTGAATAATACATCATTGTATGTATATATCACATATTCTTTATTCATTCATCCTGCCATGGACATCTTGGTTGCTTCCACCTCTTGGCTATTGTGAATAGTGCTGCTGTGAACATGGGTGTGCAAATATCTCTTCGAGACCCTGTTTTCAATTTTTTTGGATACCCAGAAGTGGGATTTCTGGATCATATGGAACTTCTATTTTTAATTTTTTGAGGAACCACTATACTGTTTTCTATAGTGGTTGCACCATACAATTCCACCAACAGTGCACAATTTCCAGGTTCCAATTTTCCACAGCCTTGACAACACTTATTATTTCCTATTTTTTTTTGTTTTTGATAGCCATTCTAATAGGTGTGAGATGATATCTCATTGTGGTTTTGATTTGCATTTCTCTGATGATTAGTGATGTTGCCCATTTTTTTGTATGCTTCTTGGCCATTTGTATATCATCTTTGGAGAATGTCTATGCAAGTCCTTTGTCCATTTTTAAATCAAGTTATCTGATTTTGTATTGCTGAGTTGTAGGAGTTCTTTATATATATTGGATGTCAAACCCTTATCAAATATATGATTTGTAGGGCTTCCCTGGTGGCGCAGTGGTTGAGAGTCCGCCCGCCGATGGAGGGGGCACGGGTTCGTGCCCCGGTCCGGGAAGATCCCACATGCCTCAGAGCGGCTGGGCCCGTGAGCCATGGCCGCTGACCTGCGCATCCGGAGCCTGTGCTCCGCAACGGGAGAGGCCACAGCGGTGAGAGGCCCGCATACC
>NW_006780838.1:1125507-1126213 GCF_000442215.2 Lipotes vexillifer | reverse complement strand
GTGTCCCCTGCATCGGCAGGCGGACTCTCAACCACTGCGCCACCAGGGAAGCCCTGGCCTGTTTTTTTTTTTAATGTTATTTTTGACAAGCTTATTTGCTACTGTGGTTATACAAGTATCACTGATATCTTTCCTTACTCCCACTTGCAATTCTTTCAATTGCAAGTCAAATTCAAACTAATTTAAGAAAAAATGGGGTGGGGAGGATTTAGTGGCTCACACTTCTAAATCTTAAAAAGGGAAGGGATGGAAGTGCCCTCAAGCATGACTGGACCCAGGGTGTAAAGCCCATCAGGTTCTTTCTTCTCTTTATTTCTTGGCTCTGCCATTTTTCCTGTGTGAGGCTCATTGTCTAATATTGGAATTTGTCATGGACTGGAGCCACAGGCAGCTCTGGCCCCAGTCAGCACAGAGAGCACAAGAATACATTCTCCTTGTAACAAAATTCAGATAGCATAGAAACTTAAAAGTAACTATTGTAAATCTGCTTTCCACAGCAGCTGAATTGCACAAATCCAGGGGGTGCCATTTCATCATAGTTTATGTGAAAGGCTATGCACTCCCCAGAGAAAAGTGTGTATTTGTATACCAAAGAGATCATCTCAGTTTTGCCTGTACAAATAGCCCTTGAATTTTACCATCCATATTAGATATAGTCTCTTGGGTTGTCAGCCAAAGGGTGGGCATGTGCATGACCCCAAGCTAG
>NW_006780838.1:1113606-1125497 GCF_000442215.2 Lipotes vexillifer | reverse complement strand
TCTTTCCCTGTAATTTGAATATTGGTTTGGAAAATGAAAACATTATATGAGTGTGTTCATTCTAAGAGTGGTAACATGAGGAGCCTACCACAGGTTTGCTTCTTGCCGGCTCTCTAGGGCTGTTTCTGTTTTTTCTGAGACCTGATTCTTCACATTTTCCTTAAGTCTCTGGGGGATCCCTAATTACTCAGTACACACTTCCTATTGTTGTTTTCTTAAATTAGCCAATCAGTTTGTGTTGCTTGCCAGCAAAGAACCCTGACACACAAAACTGTATATTTATATACAGTATATTTTTTTGTTTTTGTTTTGCCATAAATGGGATTATACTATATGTACTGTCCTGCAACTTGATTTTTTTTCACTTAATTATATGCCTTGTAGATTTCTCCATGTCAATATTTCTATTTATCTACCTCAGTCTTCTAGATCTCTTGATGTGTGTGTGTATATGTTTAAAAACTGGGATCATTCTACGCATATGGTTTGTTACCTTCTTTTTAAATTGCTAAGCTATCTTAATCATATTTCTATGCTTATATATGGACATAAGTTATGAGTTTTAATGGCCGACTACTATGCCATTGCCTGAGTATAAACTAATCTATTTACCACTTCCTTAATGGTGGCTATTTGGGTTGTTTATAATTTTTTTTGATAGTATTAAAAAAAAAAAAGCAACAATGAACATCCTTTTTTTTTTCTTTTTTTTTTTTTTTTTTTTTTTTCTTGCGTTATGCGGGCCTCTCACTGTCGTGGCCTCTCCCATTTGCGGAGCACAGGCTCCGGACGCGCAGGCTCAGTGGCCATGGCTCACGGGCCCAGCCGCTCCGCGGCATGTGGGATCTTCCCGAAACGGGGCACGAACCCGCGTCTCCTGCATCGGCAGGCGGACTCTCAAGCACTGCGCCACCAGGGAAGCCCTGAACATCCTTGAATAGACACATGCTTGTGCATTTGTCCTGTTTTTCCTTAGGGTAAATGCCCAGAACTAGCCCTACTCATTTACAGTTGTATACATTAAAATTTTTTAAGTGATTAATTTTTAATAAATATATATGCACATGGTAAAAAGTTCAAAGAAAACAATATATTTAGAGTATCAAGTGGAGTTCATACTAGGAATGCAACACTGGTTTAACATTTAAAAAAGTAATCAATGTAATTCACCTCATTAGCAAAATAAAGGAGAAAATATGATCATCTCAATAGATTAAAAAAAAGCTTTGACAAAATTCGAAACTATATATTTATAATTTTGAAAAACCTCAGCAAATCAGAAATGGAAGGGAACTTTTTCAATCTGCTACAGAGCATCTAAAGCAAACCTCAGTTGGGACTTCCCTGGTGCCACAGTGGTTAAGAATCCACCTGCCAATGCAGGGGACACGGGTTCGAGCCCTGGTCCGTGAAGATCCCACATGCCGTGAAGCAACTAAGCCTGTGCGCCACAACTGCTGAGCCTGGCTCTAGAGCCTGCGAGCCACACCTACTGAAGCCTGTGCACCTAGAAGCCTGTGCTCTACAACAAGAGAAGCCACCGCAATAAGAAGCCCATGCGCCGCAACTAGAGAAAGCCCGTGTGCAGCAATGAAGACCCAACGCAGCCAAAAGTAAATAAATAAATAAATCTAAAGCAAACTTCAGCTGACATTGTACTTAATGGTGAACTATTTTCTCCTAATAGTGGAAACAAGGCATAATGATTAGACAGAAGAAGTAAAACTGTTATTATTTGCAGATGACATGATTGTGCATGTAGAAAACACTATGGAATCTACCCAAAAAAGCCCTATTAGAGCTAATACATGAATTAGCTAAATGAATGAACTAATAAATGAAGATCATAAAATACAAGGTCAATATACACAAATCAATTTTATTTCTGTATACTCACATTAAGCAATTGCAAAACAAAAACAGCCTTTATAACAGCATCAAAAACACCATATGGAGGAAGAAATCTAATGAAAGATATGTAATTTCTTCTGCATCAAAAACACCATATGGAGGAAGAAATCTAATGAAAGATATTTAATTTCTTCTAACTGAAAACTACTGAGAGAAGTTAAAGAAGATACAAATATATAGAGAGATATGTACCATTTTTGATAGATTGGAAGGCTAAAATTAAGATATCAATTCTTCCAAATTTTAGGTATACATTTGATGAAATCCCAATCAAAATCCCAGCTAAGGTTTATTTTATTCTTTTTAATTAATTTATTTAATTTATTTTACTTTTGGCTGCGTTGGGTTTTCGTTGCTGTGCGTGGGCTTTCTCTAGTTGCAGCGAGCGGGGGCCACCCTTCGTTGTGGTGCGCCGGCTTCTCATTGCGGTGGCTTCTCTTGTTGCGGAGCATGGGCTCTAGGCGCACGGACTTTAGTAGTTGCAGCACACGGGCTCGGTAGCTGTGGCTCACAGGCTCTAGGGTGCAGGCTTAGCAGCTGTGGCACACGGGCCCAGTTGTTCCGCGGCATGTGGGATCCTTCTGGACCAGGGCTCGAACCCGTGTCCCCCGCATTGGCAGGCAGATTCCCAACCACTGTGCCACCAGGGAAGTCCCTAAGATTTATTTTAAATATGAGTCTACTCTATATAATTCTATGTCAAAATTTTGAAAATCTGATGAAGAGAGAAAAGTATTATTTACCAAAAGAAAAAAAGACTCTAGGAAAAGATGAAAACCTAAAATACTGGGAATTCCCTGATGGTCCAGTGGTTAGGACTCCATGTTTTCATTGCCAATGGCACAGGTTCAATCCCCGGTCAGCGAACTAAGATCCCACAAGCTGTGCAGCACAACCAAAAAACAAAACAAAATCAAAACAACCTAAAACACCAATGATCACAGGAGAAATTGAGGTCCTTGTCAAAGAACTACTCAAAAAAGTGCTATGTACAGATAGCTTCATGAAAAAATTCTAACTTTCAAGGAATCAATCATTCCTGTGCTATGTTTAAATTTTTCAAGTATAAAAATGTATGAGTGGGCTTCCCTGGTGGCGCAGTGGTTGAGTCCGCCTGCCGATGCAGGGGACGTGGGTTTGTGCCCCGGTCTGGGAGGATCCCACATGCCGCGAAGCAACTAAGCCTGTGAGCCATGGCCGCTGAGCCTGCGCATCCGGAGTCTGCTCTGCAACGGGAGAGGCCACAACAGTGAGAGCCCCACGTACCGCAAAAAAAAAGTATGAGTTGGGTTGTCTCTTTATTGTTGGTTTGTAGAAGTTCTTAATATATTACTGGATATCCATGTATTAAAGTACAATCATGGGCTTCCCTGGTGGTGCAGTGGTTAAGAATCTGCCTGCCAATTCAGGACATGGGTTCGAGCCCTGGTCCAGGAAGATCGCACATGCGGTGGAGCAACTAAGCCCGTGTGCCACTACTGAGCCTGCACTCAAGAGCCTGCAAGCCACAGCTACTGAAGCCTGCAGGCCACAACTATTGAAGCCTGTGCGCCTAGAGTCCATGCTCCGCAACAAGAGAAGTCACTGCAATGAGAAGCCCACGCACCACAACGAAGAGTAGCCCTGGCTTGCCGTGACTAGAGAAAGCCTGTGTGTAGCAACAAAGACCCTACGCAGCCAAAAATAAAATTAATTAATTAAAAAAAAAAGTACAATCATGTAGTGGAACGTTTGCAATGGGTGTGAGCATAGGCACTATGGGTTGCCATTTCTCCAAAAGTTTTGAAGAAGCCGATCTGAGAGGATGGATTGGACACACAGAAAGAGGCACTGACAAGAGGCTGAAGAGTGAATTCTGGAAAAACTCACATCCATCGTTCTAGTCCTTCATTCCTACCTTTTCTATGGTTGGTTATGTGAGCCAATACATCCCTCTTTTTGCCTCAGTTATTTCAATTTGTATTTGTCCCTTGCAACCAGAAGAGTACTAATACAACAGTTATTTGAAACGGTGTGTATGGCCCCAGCTGACATTTTGATTGCAGCCTTTTGAGAGACCCCAAGCCAGAACTGCCCAGTCAACCTGCTTTCAAATTCCTGATTCACAGGAACTATAAGATAGTAACGTTTGTTTTAAAAAGATAATGTTGGGGGGGGGAAAAAAAGAAAGAAAGATAATGTTGGGAGTTTCCTGGTGGCCTAGTGGTTAGGATTCCAGGCTTTTACTGCCGTGGCCCGGGTTCAATCCCTGGTCCTGGAACTGAGATCCCGCAAGCTATGCAGCATATATGTTGTAGAAATCTGTCTATTGACATAGAAAGATAGTTATGATATATTGCTGAATTGAAAAAGCAGGCTACAAAACAGCATATGTGGTATGATTAAATTAAAAAAATATATATATATGCAAATGTAACTATATAACTACAATGAAAAGCTCATGGGTGGCGCAGTGGTTAAGAATATGCCTGCCAATGCAGGGGTCACGGGTACGATCCCTGGTCCAGGAAGATCCCACATGCTGCAGAGCAACTAAGCCCGTGCGCCAAAACTACCGAGCCCATGTGCTGCAGCTCCTGAAGCCCGCGTGCCTAGAGCCTGTGCTCTGCAACAAGAGAAGCCACCGCAATGAGAAGCCCATGCACCACAACGAAGAGTAGCCCCCGCTCTGCGCAACTAGAGAAAGCCCGTGTGCAGCAACGAAGACCCAATGCAGCCAAAAACAAAAACAAACAAACAAAAAAGTTTACGGAAAGATAGATACCAAGACAGAAAAAGGGGTTGTCCCTGTGAGAGGATTTATTTTCATGTTGCTTGTCTTTGTATTTGTTTACATGTTTGATTCCTGATTATTCTGTAATGAATGAAAGAGAATCTTTTTTTCAGAAAAAAATTGATAATGCTCAGTGTTTTAAGCGGGAGTAAAGCCACTGGCACTGCCTTTCTAAAAAGTAACTTTACATGTGCATTAAGAGTCATAAAAAAAGTATGCACTTTTTGGCCTAGTAATCCTAATCTTTGGATTAGAATAAGATATTTCCTGTCTTAAGGAAATAACTAGTGCAATGCAGCAAAGATTTATGTTTAAGAATTTTCATCATATTCTATGTTTTAGTGAAATATTAGAAATAACCTTAATGCACAATGAAAGAATAATTGTAATTCCAATCAGAGCGTCTTGGGCTACAATGACTGAGGAGTACTGGGCATTAATGCCCAGGGACCAGGGACATGACACATCCTTCATAAAAAAAGGATTGTCCCAACTTTCATTTCTGGAAAAATGGAGTAGGCGTACTTTTCCCTGTTGTTCTTTCTAAGTATAACTGGAAACCCTGAACATTGTGAACAAACATAAGAAACACTTCCAAACTCATTGTACGTAGTCAGCATTACTCTGATAACAAAGCCAAAGACATTACAATAGATATAAAACTACTAATATCCCTTATGAATATTGATGTAAAAATCCTTGATAAGATACTAGCAAATAAAATTCAGCAGCATATTTAAAAGATTATACACCATAACCAACTGAGATTTATTCCTGGAAGGCAAGGATGGTTCAACATATAAAAATAAGTTAATGTAATACACCATTTTTTTTAAATGAAGGGAAAAAAAAAACCCTACCTGATCACCTCAATTGTTGCAGAAAAGAGCACTTGACAAAATTCAATATCCTTTCATGAGAAAACACTCAACAAATTATGAATGAAAAGAAACTTCCTCAACATGGTAATGACCATAAATGTAAAACCCGCAGCTGACATCATATTCAGTGGTGAAAGACTAAAAGCTTTTCCCTTAAGATAAGGAAAAAGACAAGGATGCCTGCTTTCATTACTTCTATTTCAACTTAGGACCCGAAGTCTTAGCCAAAACAATTAGATAAGAAAAAGAAACAGAAAGCATTGAAATTGTACAGGAAAAAGTAAAAATATCTCTATTTGCAGATGATATGGTCTTAAATGTAGAAAACTCTAAAGATTATACATGCATGCATGCGCACGTGCACACACACACAGACACACACACACACACACACATGCAAACCTGTTAGAGCTAATAAGCTCAGCAAAGTTGCAGAAGAAAAAATCAGTGCATTAAAATCAGTTGCATTCTATACACTAAAAGTTAACAATCAGAAAAGGAAATTAAGAAAACAATTCCAGGGCTTCCCTGGTGGCGCAGTGGTTAAGAATCCGCCTGCCAATGCAAGAGACACGGGTTCAAGCCCTGGTCCGGGAAGATCCCACATGCCTCGGAGCAACTAAGCCCATGCACCACACCTACTGAGCCTGCGCTCTAGAGCCTGTGAGCCACAACTACTGAGCCCATGAGCCGCAACTCCTGAAGCCCACGTGCCTAGAGCAGGTGCTCTGCAACAAGAGAAGCCACTGCAATGAGGAGCCCGTGCACCTCAACGAAGAGTAGCTCCCGCTTGCCTCAACTAGAGAAAGCCCACGCACAGCAACGAAGACACAATGCAGCCAAAAATAAATAAATAAAATAAATTAAAAAAAAAAGAAAACAATTCCATTTACAATAACATCAAAAAGAATAAAATACTTAGGAATAAATTTAACCAAGGTGATGAAAGATTATAAGGAAAATTATAAAACATGGCTGAAAGAAATTAAACAAGACCTAAGTAAATGGAGGGACATCCCATATTCATGGATTGGAAGATTTAACATTGTTAAGATGACAATATTACCCAAAGTAATCTATAGATTCAATACAATCCTTATCAAAATTTCAATGGCATTTTCTGCAGATATAGAAAAACCTACCCTAAAATTCATGTGGAATCTTAAAGAAACCCAAGTAGCCAAAAAAGAACAAAGTTGGAGGACTTGCTCTTCCTAATTTCAACACTTAGTATAAAGCCACTGTAATCAAAACTCTGTGGCACTAATATAAGGACAGACATATAGACTAGAAGAAAGAGTCCAGAAATAAACCCTTGCATACATGGTTAACTGATTTTCGTTGTGGGTGCCAAGATCATTCAATGGGGAAAGGACAGTCTTCAACAAATGGTGCTGGGAAAAACGGATATCCACCTGCAGAAGAATTAAGTTGGACCCTTACTTTACACCATATACAAAAATCAACTCAGGAGCTTCCCTGGTGGTGCAGTGGTTGAGAGTCCGCCTGCCGTTGCAGGGGACGTGGGTTCGTGCCCCGGTCCGGGAGGATCCCACGTGCCGCGGAGTGGCTGGGCCCGTGAACCATGGCCGCTGAGCCTGCGCGTCCGGAGCCTGCGCTCCGCAACGGGAGAGGCCACAACGGTGAGAGGCCAGCGTACCGCAAAAAAATAAAATAAAAAAGAATAATAATAATAATACATGTAGAATGGTTTTGGTGAATGCCGAAGGGCTGTGTGAATATTTATTATTATAATAATAATTATAATCATTCTGTTTCTAATCTTTATAATTTTCATATATCATTAACTATGGGAGTACTCATTAGACTGTTCAAAAATGGTATTTCTAAGGCCTTGTTTTAAGTTTTAACTTAAAGAATTATAATTAGAATAGATACAGAGCAGAATTCTAGCTGTCAGGTATTATAGGGAAGTGTGGCATCAATTTATTCCAAAAGACTAGCTGGCACTGTTCCCTTGGAAAAATATATGCCTCAATTCATCAGTTCTTCTGTTTGGATTTCTGTTGTATAAACTTTGGTGTCTGAGGCCACAAAAAAAAAAAAAAAAAAAAAAAAAAAAATCAACTCAAAATAGATCAAAGACCGTTTTGGATTGGGTGTTTTAAAATTTGAACTCAATATCCTTAATAGTTATAGGGCTATTAGAATTATTTCATATTGGGTAAACTGGAGTAGTTTGTGGTTTTTGAGGAACGGGTTCATTTCATCTATAAACTGTCGAATTTATGTGCATAGTATATTTCATAATGCTCCTTTATTATCTTTTTTATGTCTGCATGGTCTGTAGTTATACCCCCTTTTTCATTCCTAATATTGGTAAACTGTGTCTTCTCTCTTTTTTATAATTTAAAAACTTCCAAAAAAATATTTCCAGGCCCAGATGGAAATCAAACATTTAAAGAAAAATTAACACCAATTCTAGATAATCTCTTCCAGCAAATACAAGAGGAGAAAACACTTCCCAATTAGTTTTATGAAGCTAGTATTATCCTGATACCAAAACCAGAAAAGACAGTATAAAAAAGAAAACTATAGACCAATATCCCTCATGAATACATACACAAAAGTCCTTAACAAAATATTAGCAAATAGAATTCAGCAATATATAAAAATAATTATACATCATGACCCAGTGGAATTTATTCCAGGCATGCAAGGCTGATTCAATATGTGAAAATCAATCAATGTAATCTACCATATTAACAGGTTAAAGACGAAAAATCACATGATCATAACAATTGCTACCAAAAATCAACAAAGAAATACTATACTCTGTCATGATAAAAACTCACAAAAATAGGAATAGAGGAGAACTTCTTCAACCTGAAAAAGTATCTGCGAAAACTCTACAGCTAACATTGAAAGTCTAAATGGGGAATTACCTGGCGATCCAGTGGTTAGGGCATAGTGCTTTCACTGCCAGGTCCCAGGTTCAATCTCTGGTCAGGGAACTAAGATCCTGCAGGCCACATGGTGCAGCCAAGACAGACAGAAAGCAAGCAAGCAAGCAAGTCTGAATGTTTTCCTCCGAATACTGGGAACAAATTAAGAATGTCTGCTCTTATCACTCTTATTCAACATAGGGTTGGAAGGGCAACAGGCAAGAAAAAGAAAAAAAGGCACATAGATTGTAAAAGAAGAAATAAAAATGTCCTGATTTCAGATGACATGATTGTCTGCACAGAAAATACCAAGAATTCTCCAAAGAAAACCTCCTGGAACTGATCAGTGACTTTAGCAAAATTTCATGATTAAACGATAAACATCCAAAAATCAATTGTATTTCCATATACTAACAACGAACATGTGGTAACCAAAATAAAAAGTACAGTGCATGTATAATCACTCAAAAAACATGAAATACTTAGATGTAAATCTAACAAAATGTGTACAGAACTTATGTACTGAAAACTACAAACTGTTGATAGAAGAAAGACCTAAAGAGGAGAGACATATGGTATTCATTAATTGGAAGATTCAATGTAGTAAAGATGTCTATTCTCTTCAACTGATATACAGGCTTGATGCAACTATTGATACTATTAAATTCCAACAAGTTTTTGTGTAGTTATACACAAGAGTTTTCTACAAGTTATATGGAAAGGCAGAGGAACTAGAAGAGCTAAAACAATCTTGAAAAAGTAGAATCAGGAGGAATCACTCTTCTCAATGCTATGTTTTATCATATAACTGCAGTAATCAAGACTGTATACTGCTGATGGATTGGTGAAGAGATAGACACATAGATCAATGGGATAGGATAAAGAACCCAGAAACAGACTCACACAAATATGCCCAACTGATTACTGACAAAGGTGTAAAAAACAATTCAGTGGAGGAAAGATAGCCTTTTCAATAAATGCTACTGGAGAAATTGGACATCCATAGTCAAAAAAAAAAAGATTCTCAACCTAAGTCTCACACAAAAATTAACTTGAAATGGATTGCAAATTTAAATGTAAAACTTCAGAAAAGAAAAATGTAAAATGTAAAAAGAAAAATGTAAAAATTTCAGAAAAGAAAAAACCAGGGGAAAATCTTTGAGATCTAGGGGTAAGCAGAGGTTTGGATTTGACACCAAATGCTCAGTTTATAAAAGGGAGCATTGATAAATTGAACTTTATCAGAATTGGAAACTTTTTTTTCTGTGAAAGATCCTGTTAAGAGCATGAAAATATAAGCTATGGACTGTGAGAAAATATTTGCAAACCACATGTCCAACAAAGGAGTAGTATCTAAAATATAGGAAGAAATCTTAACACTCAACAATAAAAAACAAACAAACCGATTAGAAAGTAGGCAAAAGACACAAGAAACCATTTTACTAAAAAGGATATACAGATGGCAAATAAGCACATGAAAAGATGTTCATCATTAGCCATTAGGTAATTGCAAATTATAACCACAATGAGATATCACAAAAACTTATAAAAATGGGCTTCCCTGGTGGCGCGGTGGTTGAGAATCTGCCTGCTAATGCAGGGGACACGGGTTCGAGCCCTGGTCTGGGAAGTTCCCACATGCCGCAGAGCAACTGGGCCCGTGAGCCACAACTACTGAGCCTGCGCTCTGGAGCCTGTGCTCCGCAACAAGAGAGGCCGCAATAGTGAGAGGCCCGCGCACTGTGATGAAGAGGGGCCCCCGCTCGCCGCAACTAGAGAAAGCCCTCGCACAGAAACGAAGATGCAACACAGCAAAAATAAATAAATAAATTAATTAATTAAAAAAAAACTTATAAAAATGGCTAAAATAAAAACTAGTGACAACACAAAATGCTGGCAAGGATTTGGAAAAATGGATTGCTCATACATTGCTAGTAGGAATACAAAATAGTAGAGCCACTCTGGAAAACAGTCTGGCAGTCTTTTTTTGAAACTAAACATGCAACTACCATGTGATACAGCAATTGCACTCCTGGGCAGTTATCCCAGTGAAATGAAAACAATGAAAATTAAGAGAAATGAAAACATGTTCACAGGAATACATAGACACAAATGTTCATAGCAGCTTAATTATTAATCACACCAAACTGGAAACAACCAGATGCCCTTTGACAGGTGAATAGTTCAACTATGTTACCTCCATACCATGGAGTAGTACTCAGAAATAAAAAGGAATGAATTATTGAATACATACAACAATTTAGATCAATCTCCAGAGAATTATTCTGAGTTAGAAAAAACCCCAATCTCAAAAGGACTGGATTTTATACTACTTGATTCCATTTATATAACATTCTTAAATTGACAGTTAAGGGAAGAAGCTGTGGGTAAAAAAGAGCAATGAGGAGGATCCTCCCATTGATGGAAATATATCAATGTCAATATCCTAGTTGTGATATTGTACTATAGTTTTGCAAGATGTTACCATTGGGGTAGGGGGTAATGGTGTAAGGGATCTCTCTATTATTTCTTACAACTATATGTCAATCTACAGTTATCTCAAGATAAAAAATATAATAAAACTTTAAAAAAAAGTATTGTTCCATCCAAAATGCAGAGCATGGCCTCGGGAGAAACACTAAAACAATAGGCTATTTAGCAACCATTGAAAATTGTGTTTCTAGGGCTTCCCTGGTGGCGCAGTGGTTGAGAGTCCACCTGCCGATGCAGGGAACGTGGGTTTGTGCCCCGGTCCGGGAGGATCCCACATGCTGCCGAGCGGCTGGGCCCGTGAGCCATGGCCGCTGAGCCTGCGCGTCCGGAGCCTGTGCTCCGCAACGGGAGAGGCCACAACAGTGAGAGGCCTGCGTATCGCCACAAAAAAAAAAAAAAAAAAAAAAAAAAAAAAATTGTGTTTCTGAAGACTACTTAATGACATGGGAAATTGTTGATTTTTAACCTTCAACTAAAAACTATTAAGATTCAAAACTTCATTTAAACTAAGATCTTGATTTTGTGAAAAATATTGACTATCTGCAAAAAAAAATGAAAGGTACATGTGATTTTTTTCACTGTGGTTATATCTGAATTATGGGATTACTTGAGACTTTTCATTTTCTTTTCATGGTTTCTGAATTTTCCAAAATTTTTGCTATGGCATGAGTCATAAATAAATGAAATAAGGAAATAAACATATATCTAGTGAGACGGAAAAGGCATTCTCTAAAATAAGCAGGTGGTAGTTTGTGGGCCAAACGGGCCTTCTGTCCTATATTAATTTCCTATCTCACCTGTCAGAGTGCTCCCACTAAAATGTTTGCAGTCCTAGAAGATGCATAGGTGTTTAAAACGAACCCCAATTATATAAGGAAGAAGTTTGGAACAAAATTTTACCTACTTTTATGTATACATGTATCAAAA
>NW_006780838.1:1111016-1113596 GCF_000442215.2 Lipotes vexillifer | reverse complement strand
GAATATTATTTTGTTTATCTAAGTACTGTGCACTGTAGTCCAGGAAGAAATAGAAAATTTTAGATATCCAGCCATAATCTATTCACCTTTAAAGAAGGAAAGAGTTAGTGTACTAAATTTTTTTAAAATGAAGAAATGAATCTGTTGTGAGTTCTGAATGCTGTCAAAGATGCACAGTGAGATGCTGGTATAGTATGGCAGAGGGGGTGTCAGTTTGTGCCCCAAACTCTGTTTCAAACAGGGAAGTTCTGTGTTTGTTTGTTTATATGCACATGGGCATTCTGTACAGTATATTGTCTGAAAAAAAAAGGCTTTGGAAAAAAAGAAAGTAAAAAAGCCATGATTTAGGTTATGTCTTGATGTAACCTAGCATTAGTGGTTTTTTCTGGACCATCATTTGGAGACCTGGAATTCAGTCCTTCCTTTCTCTGAACAGGAGAAGGGACAGTAGAAACAGCAACTGGGAGGGGGAAAGAGGACACTACTGAAGAGAGTCAGAAAAGTTCTCTTTCGAAGATGGTTTATGGTCTTGCACAAAGACAAATATAAGCAGCCCTTTAGCAAAACAGGACAGACTAGTGATCAAGATACTCAAAACCTTCCAGTCCAGATTATCTTTCCAGTCTTAGAGCCCATACATTTCTCCCTTCTTCCCTCTCCAACCCTTCACTCTCCCCACATCCCTCTCTCACATACATATATACTCCATTTCATCTGCCCTGGAATCACTTCTTGTTTCCAGAACTTGCCTTCCACACTTACAATGTTACGCCTTTGCTTAAACCACTCTTTCTGCTTGGATCACCTTTCTTCTAGACCTGTACTGTCCAGTAGGATAGCCACTAGCCACATGGGCTACTAGAAATAGGGTTAGTGTGGGTTGAGATACGCTGTAAATGTAAAATACACACTGGATTTCAAAGAGTACAAAGAAAAGATAGAAATTAATTTCATCTCTTTTAACTTTTTAAAATGTGGCCACCACAAAATTTAAAAAATATATATATTGATAAATGTAAATGTATAAGGACATGTTACCTCAGCATTTGTGAATCCTAGTGTTGTAATCATAATTATACCAACTTCAGTGAATTTTTAGAGCAAATGTGTTTATTAGAACAGACTCTAGTCAAATCAATTATTTGATCAATTCTCTATTTTGCAGAGTAAAACCATTTCCAATTTTTCTATTTTCATTTTTATTTTAATGAAACTATTTTCACTGGGGAACGTTCTTTCCTCTAATACTTTTACAAAAGAAGTTTGATTTACTTATCAGGGTTTTTCTTTCAGTCTCTCTTTTTTCTATTGCTGTGAGAACCCTTTCATGGCCATGATTTTCACCACATGCAATTTTCCTTGGTCAAATTTCACTGTGTGCAGTTTTAGCCATTGCTGCTTATATGCTATGCAAATCATTTCTACCAGTAATGTTCATTTTAATTGGATAAAAAACTAATTGTTTATATTAATTTTTAGACTTATTCATGAGAAAATAGTGGGGAGATCTCAAATAACCCAGGATAGTTCTGTTGTCCAAGCTTGCTTAACTGCATTGCTTATCCAATTTCTCCAGAACTTCTGATCACTCCATGTCTTTGGTGAGGCAAAAATCAAAGGGCAGGGTCAAAATATCCTAAGGAATTATTGTTATTCTTTTAGGTGTAGTAATGGTATTGTGATTATGTTTTTTAGAAAAGGCTTTTTTTTTTCTTTTAGAGATACATACTAAACTGTTAATGAATGAAATAGGGTGATATTTAGAACATGCTTCAAAATAAGAAGGGGGAAATGAGTGAGAATATAAATGAAACAAGATTAGCCATAAGTTTATAATTGTCAAACCTGGTGATGGGTATATAAGCGTTCATTATATCACTCTGTCTTTTATATATTTGAAATTTTACACATTAAAAAGGTAAGATAATAGCATAATTATCTGTTTAAAGTCCTTAAGATCAAAAGACATAGTCAAAATGTGCTCTTTTTTTGGTTCTTACCTTTATCCACAGCTACTAAAATGAAATCCAAATTCCCTGCTATGGTCTCAAGGTCCTGTACTATCTGATTCCAACCTGTCTCTCTGATCTTCTTCTTTCTTCTCTGGGCTATTCAGGGAATAAAATGTGAAGGGTGTCCCCTGGACCAGTGCAGTCAAGAGGCCTCCTTTCTCACCATCATTTCATTACACCTGCCTGGACTTTCTTTAATTTCCTGGGACACAGCAATCATTTTCCTGCCTCAGGGTCTTTGCACTTGTTCCTTAATCTAGAATCTCTTGGCTACTCAAGTCTCAGCTTAAATGTCACTCATTCCTCAGAAATGTCTTCTCTTACCACACTCACTCATGTGGTCCTTCCTATTTTTCTCCATCTCAAAACCGTTTATTGCCTTCATAGCTTTGTCATCTTTTTTCTGTCTTTCACCAGAATATAAACTCTATGAGCTCAGGGATTCTGTTTGTTTTATTCATTGTGTATACTGAGCACTCAGCACAGGATCTGATACATAGAAGATACTCAATTAAATATTTGTTGAATGAACGAATGAAAACTCTAGCCTTTTTTTTTTTTTTTTTTT
>NW_006780838.1:1106109-1110901 GCF_000442215.2 Lipotes vexillifer | reverse complement strand
TTTTTGCGGTACGCGGGCCTCTCACTGTTGTGGCCTCTCCCGTTGCAGAGCACAGGCTCCGGACACGCAGGCTCAGCGGCCATGGCTCACGGGCGCAGCCGCTCCGCGGTATGTGAGATCTTCCCAGACCGGGGCACGAACCTGTGTCCCCTGCAACGGCAGGCGGACTCTCAACCACTGCGCCACCGGGGAAGCCCTCTAGCCGTTTTTACAAGTCTGCTTTAAATCACCTCCTTCATAAAGCTTTGAGTCCTCTAGGTGAGAATTAATCTTTTACTGGGCGTACAAACAGGCATAAAGGGGAAGAAAGCTTGTTTTACCCTTTGCCTGGTCTACTGAGGTGACATCTAGAATGAATCTGATACATCCTTTTGTATTGTTTCTTTATGTTAGCACTTTTAAAAATTATTTTCTGTGTGTGTGTGTATATATATATATATATATGTATGTATATATGATTTTTTTAAGGTTTCAGATTACAAGGTACTGCTTCTAAATATTTCTTCTATGTCCAGGATGTGAGTTTCACCTCCTTTAATAGTCTGTAATTTGTTTCTATGGCCTCCCGATGTTCATGTCACATGAGGGTGTCATGATGCTGAGATGAAGAATGACTGGTTTAGTTGGACTTGCCCTCACTGACATGTCCATGCTTTGGGGAAATGCAGGTACACAAATTATTTAGCCAAAATCTCCTAGAGTGAGTCTTGCCAGTTGGTTTATGGTTTTCTTTCAAATGGGACATTGATACACATAACTTATATGCCTGAAAGCTACCTTCTCACCATTTGCTAATTGCTTTCTATCAGGTACACACATACAATGATGTATGTTTGCCTATAAACAGAGGACAGTTTCATTCTCAAAATAATGTGTTAACATTTGTGCTCATTGTTAACAGATTTTTGCTCTGGAGCTACTTTTAGAAGATATTTTGTCCACTCCCCAATAGCAATATTTTGAGTGCTTCCTCCAGTCAGCTTATTTGCAGAATTGTTTAAACTAACACTAATTTTACTGCAGCAACTGAAACAAATGTTTCCATTTTGAAAATGTCTGCTGGAAAAATAAAGATTTGCAATTCAAATGAATGGGGAGATTTTAAGATTGTGTTAAGTAAAATCGATGTTTATACTTACTTTTTTTCAAGAAACATCACCCAAAATATTCATTATTAAATGTTTCCTGGATGAATGTAGTAGGTTCTGTATGTCCTTATGAATTATGATTAATAGCATAGATGTCCTAATTCTCCATTCTCAATAGACAAGTGTTTATTAAGATGGATCTATCATTTTAGCAATTGAAAAGAAAGTGCACAGAACCAGAACACATCGCTCCATATCAAGTTAAGCACATAACACAGTTTTATTTCTTTTCAGAAAAATTATAATCCAGGGAGAAAGCTTTTATGCATTCCTCCCAAGGGAGTCTGTTGTTTTTTGAAGGATTGCTATAGAAATAAAACCTGATCTCGGTTTAATTCATAATTACCTAATACACATTTTAAAGTATTCTGAATACCTGAGTCTATGAGCTCAAGGTTTAGGGGGGGGTTAGTGCTGTTTGTATTAAATCAGTGTTTATCAATGTGATTCTGATTTCTGGGCAATTTTGTTGGCTTTTAGAACATTGATTTAAGAAATAAGAACTGATATACTCAGCTGATTAAATCTTAATAGTTTGATGTCAGGCAATAATAAATATTTTAAAAGGTAAAAATGAACCAACTCTTAGAACAGGGGATGTTAATTTATTCCATGTTTATTGACTGTTATGGACGTGGCACAGACCAAACTTCTGTGCCTCTCTTGCTGTCCTTACCCAGCTAGAGACTCCCAGAACTGTAAACCTGGAAAAAACATTCCAGAGACCTTCTGATTTCCTTCCCTGCCTTCATAAAGGAGAGAACCCAAACCCTCCAGGCAATTCACTCATATTCTTCTTGAACACCTGCAGGGTTAGAGATACAATCTTTCTTAATAAAAGGAAACTTCTTTTGGTATCAAGTAACAGTAATTGCTACATGAGTTACCTGTGAGTTACCAGTATATGGTAACCATGAATTACCATATACTGTACACATGCAGCATCTCCTCTCTAATTCTCACAAAAGCCTTACAAGTTACTTATTAGGTCTATTTTACAGAGAAACCAGAGCCAGAGAAAGTAATTTACCCAAGGTCACAGTTACACATACCCAGCTGCTTCTCAAAAGCAGTGTATGTATTTACCTACATAAAGGAAAGCAATAAAATCAATAAACACAAGCCTAAACCTATGTTTTAGGAAGAGTTTCCTTGGACAATACAAATTAGTGATGAGAAAATCGCACTAAACAACTCTTACTAAAAGGATATTCCACATTGGATAATTCAGAACCTCAAGCCTGGCCGCTTTTAAATCAAATGTCTGTGTGCAAAACACTGACTACAAATCCCCAAGACCTGTCCTCAGTATTTCAACCCATAAATTAGCAAACACACACACGCGCGCGCGCGCGCGCGCGCGCTCAAGCCTTGTAGGGATAAAGTTCCAGGTCTTTCTTTGGGCATCAATTTCGACTTCCAGAGTCGCAGATGTGTGTGTGCGTGCGTGTGTGTGACTAAGGAAAAGAATAGCTGAATCACATCTAAAAGCGAATCCTCCCAATTAGAAATCTATAATAAAAATGAAGATAATGAGGCATTCCAGCAGCCTTTCAACCTCAACAGCTCTTCTCCCCAAGCCAAGCCAACCTTCTCCCCTCTCCTCCCCCCGCGCCCCCGGCCCCTGGGAAATAAAACCCAAAGGCCGGAGGTAGAAGGGGGCGACATCCTGGTCCGGGCTCCGCTTTCTGAAGCCTATCGGGGCCCGGAATCCACCGGGGCCAGCTGGTCTCTTCTGTTGGCCGCGGGGAAGAGGGGAGAGCTCCGTTCGTGGCCAAGACCAGGGCGGGGACGTGAAGAGAGCCGAAGTTCGTGAGGGGCCGCAGCAGTCAGACGAGGGTCTAGGAAAAGGAAGCCGAGAGCCTTTTTCCAGGTTACAGAGGCGTGCTGAGGGCGAGAAGAAGCGCCTCGCGCGCAAACTCGTCCGTCTACCCCTAGGTACCACCAAGCCGCCCCGGCACCCCGCCGCCTAAGCGGAAGGTAGCGCGGCTCAGGGCCCGGCCCAGGCCGGCGCATGCGCCGCAGCCCCTCCTCCGCTCCGGGACCCCTCCCTTCCCCTCCCCTCCCTCTTCCCCGCTGGTCTGGGGCGGCGGCGGCGGCGGCGCGGTGACGTCAGGGCGTTGGGGCAGCTCCTGTGACAGACGGAGCTGGAGCGGCGGGGCGGCGGCGGAGTCCGGCGGCCGAGATAGCGAGTGAGCGAGCGAACGAGCAGCGACGCCGGGGTCCAGGGAGCGAGAAGGAGAAGGAGGGGAGCGCTCGGGTGCGAGCGGGAGAAACCGCGAGCGCCAGGCTTGGGCTCGAGCCCCGGAACGGCTGAGGAGCCCGCCCGCTCCCCTCCCCTCCCCCTCCCCGGGACAGGGCCCAGCGCGCCATCCTCCCCCTCCCTCCTTCCCTCCCTCCCTCCTTCCTCCCTTCCCTCTCCCTCTCCCCCTCCCCCGCCGGTGGATGGGAGTGAAGGACGGAAGAGGCCCTGCGGAGGCGGCGGTGCAGCGCTTCGGTAAGGCGGCAAGGGTCTGCGCCCTCCCCTGTGTCTTCTCCACCGCGCTCCGGCGGCTGCGGGCAGGGCCCGGCGGCCTGACGATGTGGCTGCGCCGGTCCCCTCCCTCCCATACTCCCCTCCCCCTGCCGCCGCCTCCTCCTTCTTCTTCTCTTCTCGCTCTCAAAATGGCGGCCGCGACGGCCGTTGAGTGAGAGACACGGGAGGAGGGGGGACAGGCCGGGGAGGGCGCTGCCCTCGCTCCCCTCCTCCCTGGCTCGGGTTCGGGGGCTGCCAGGGCCGCCGCGGCTCCACCCGCGGCCCTCCCTGGGAAGGGATCGCCCTCCTCCCTTGGTGACTTAGCAAGAAAAGTATTCTTGGGTAGGAAGGGCGTGGAGAGCAGGTCTCTCTCTGATCTTGGTGAAAGGGTTCGGTCCTCCTCTCCCCCGCCGCGGAAGGCGAGCTCCGCAGTCCCCACCCCACCCGCGGCTGGCGCTCAGGGACCGGGCTCAGCCCCAAGCCGCCTCGGCACCCACAGGCCTTCAGGCGTTCCGTCCCCCACCTGTCCTTAGGATGGGGTTGACCTGAGAATGATGGTCCAGCCCTTCCCTGGTCCCCCTGTGCAGTGGTCCAGCCTCTGCACCCACTGAGGAGGAGCGGCCCGACCCACCGAACCATCCGCAGCACCCACCCTCCAAATCAGGCAGGATTTTCTTTTCTGCCGCCGGCTCCTTCAACGGGAGTTGCTTTTTGACGTTATAGCACTGAGTTTCCAGGCCCTCAGCCATTCTCCTTCTAATCTAATCTCCCCACTCATTTAGGAAACGCAGTGCCTTCCGTAGCCTCCCAGGTGAGAAAATGCCTTTGAGGTGGTGGGCAAATTTTTACTCTATCTTTCTAGACAGAAGAGTGGAGAGGAGGAGGAGGAGGTTTTCAGTATCGTGAGACAAGACAGAAAGGTGCCTTGGCTTTATTTGTGATTCTGCCTTTCTTCGGTGACTTAGCAAGAAACTCCTTGGGAGCAGGGCAGGAGATTTTCTCTTGGGGTTGGGGTTTGGGTCCAATTTATATCAATCCTTTGGTTAAGAAATTGTGCTTTGGAAGCGAAGAACCAGATTTGTGGTTTCGTTCTCAATGGGCGATGTCATGCCAAGGTCCCCCCCCCCCC
>NW_006780838.1:1052629-1105577 GCF_000442215.2 Lipotes vexillifer | reverse complement strand
GGCCCCCCCCCCCCCTTTCCTTAAGAGGCAGTCGGGAGAGAATAAAGATATTACTGATGTTCCGACCTTTACTTTAACACACAATCCTTGAGATTTATAACGTTTTAACGGCTAAACAATTTGTGCCATTTTTGGTAATTCTATTTTTGTTGGGAGGTGGGATCGTTTTGTGTGAATTTCATTTTGAGGCTAGGGCGGAGGAGACAGTGCTTGGGCCTTTCATACCAGTAATGTCATCCCTCCCCTTTTGCCACAGTAGTATTTGCTTGATTTTTTTTCTTTCTTTTTTTCTGCAGCAAGCTTGATTGCTGCAGAGTCCAGTCTTTTAATCGGGAAAATTTCCTGGTTGGGTATGTCGGTAGTGATATAATGTTGAATATATTAAAAGCTGTTACTTAAAAAATTCTGATTTGGGTCTAAGGCATAAGCTAGCTTTTAATCTCTCATGGGTATCTTTCAGGACACAGTTTTGCAAAATAATTGGCAGTTGCAAATTGCAGTTTTTATTAAAGCAGAAGAGTAATCTGTGTTTAGGATGATTTATTCTTTCATGTTCTATTATAAATGATCATTGTTTGGATTGTTCACAAGGGGAGGATCTCCTAAATGAAACAAAGCTGTTATTTTTATAAATCAGAATGGAACTTAATTTTTCACAAAATATTTCTGTATATCTTGATTTTGATGGAGTTAACCCTATTTCGGTGCCTCTCCCACACCTTTTTTAAAAATGGGCTAATATTTGTGGTTGCTGTGAACAGCCATTGAGCCGAGGAGACTGGGTGGAGTAAGAGAGCAGAAGCTGTGAAATGCTAGATTGCCCTTTCATAGCATTTTTCTCTTGCTTATGTTTTGTAAGGTTATTTGATGCTAATTGGTACTACAACAAAGGCGTTCCTCTGTAGTAAATCTTAAAATCTCGTGTTTTTAGTTTCCACCTTTTTTGCAAGGTGGGTATTGAATGATTGAAGTAAAAAGCAATGTCCCTGCTCTAAAGCAAATACTTATTGTCTCTATGTATCTGTATGTATACATACACACACACATATATATACACACTTCTTAATGTTTTTTATTGTTTTAGTTAAGTAAGTGTAGATTAACGAATGCCAGAAATATTTGGCAAAAAATAGTAGTAGGAATATTGCAAAAATCTAATGAGAACATTGCAGATGTTTTCTTTAACTTTAGTTTGCATTAAAACAGTAAATCTGTGATTTCTAAATAATGAACATCAAAGTGAGTAAGAAAGGATAAGATAATTTGTGTTAAATGCTCTTTATATAGACCCTTTCTCTTGTGTTGTCCTTTGGGAGAGACCTTTCAGTAAGGTACTACCGTAAGAGAGGGTAGGTCATTTTAATGTCTTGTATCAAGTATTCATGTGAATAGATGTTCTCAGAAGAATATCAAATTCATGTTGTAAATGTGATTTTGATGGGCCTTATGACTTTGTCAGTGTATGATATATTTTTACATTTTTGTTATTTTTAATGTGATTAGAAAGTAGAAGGGTTCATGTGGTGAGGAATGAGGTTAGTATGATAATTCACTGTTATGTGTCTAACATATCCCCACCCCTAGTATTTGCAGCTATAAAAGCATACTAAGAGCTGAGATTTTTCAGTAGATTATTAGTTGATTAGGAGTTTAAAATAATTTGACTTAAGTAAGAGGGCTTTTACTTACAAATGTGTATCTATGTGTGTTTCTGGTACATGTGGCAGAATCTTTAGCTTAATTTGGAGAGCAGTTTTTAAAATTCTTCATAATGCTATACTTATAAAACTTATAATGAGATTGGGATGGGTTAATTTTTTAGTAGACTTACTTGGTATCTTTTTTTCCAGTTACAATTCCTCTGGTATATAAAAGATTTAGAGATGTTTTCTGGAAGGGAAAAATAAGTATCTGATAATTTTTGGTTTTCCAGCTAGAATATCCGTGTTTCATTGTCTATATTTTTTCAGTGTAAATGTTGCTCCCTCTTATGCAATAAATAATACTGTATATATGACTTTACCTTAGGGCTCATATTTTCAGTGTCCAAGAAAAAATAGGACCTTACTTTTTGTTTACCTGTGGTTCATATTATTCAGAATTTGTCATCTTAATCTCAGTAGGTAAGCCATAGAAACTGTGGCAGTTGTCAGCATTAGGATGGAGATATCTTTAAAAACAAATCCAAAACAAAATCTTAGGGCAATCAGAGTGAATTTTCCAATTCTTCCCATTGAGTTCTAAAGCAGTGAGTCATGCACTCTTTTGCCAAAGGGACTTGAGGCTCAGTTGGTTTTAAACCACGCCTGTCATGTCCGCTGTGGTCCTAGAAGAGATTTTTTTACTTGGTTGGAAGTTTCTGTTGTGAAAATATTTCATTATGATGGGTAATCTGTTTTATGCACTTTAGAGAGAAATAGTTAAAGTGGGAATTCTTTGCCACTTTTACTATACAACTTTTTTCTACTTTAAAAGCTGCTCTATTTAAAATAAAACTAAACAAAAACAAGCAAACAAAAAAACTGATGATATAGGGACTTCTGAAAAGAAAAAGTAAACCTATTCTCCTGAAGATGCTTAGCTGTAGAATGAATCTTAGTTGCTGAAGTCCAAATGTTTTGAGAAATCTGTATTTCATGAAGAAAGATGCCATATTACATAAGCGTAACAGGTAACTGCAGTGAAGGCTTTTTGAATTATTTTAGCTTTGTTGCTGGTTTGATATGGCATGTTGGCTAGTCATTTAAGTGGAACCTTAGTTTAACTTCTGCTGTGTGTATAATTTTTAACCTTGCCACGGCAGTTACAAATTTTAATTGATATTGGTGAAATGCTTTATAGTCATTGGATGCAGGTATCATAAGGGCTTATTATTATGATTTATTGTTTTCTCTTTAAAAGTTGGTGGCTTTTAGTTGAAACTTACCTATTTAGGATTGATTTGTGAATTTGTCAAGGATACTTCTGGAAAAGTATCCTCTAAAGTTATTGTCATCTAACATTGTTGTAAACCTTTTCCTAGAACTTTGTAAATATATTGAACATGGCATTTCATTTGTTCTATCAGCTGCTTTTTGGGATAGAATAGTGTTTTTTATGGATGAGAGAACTAAAATTCAGAGAATTTCTTTTCCCAAGGTCACTTGTTGGGTTAGTAGCTAGAATGAGGTAAATATTGTAGTCAGTGAATCACTTGGGTATCGCCTTGCATGATCAAACAAACATTCCTTTTTCTTTTGACAAAATGGACTCTTTAAATAAGTATTTTTATGTTTGTTAATTTCTTTTCTAAAATGGTGAAAACTGGTGGCATTTATTGCCTGCATCATTTAAATTGGCATTTATTAACATGGTCTTATATTGTAACTATTTTGCTTGCATAAGGCATTTGAATAGGGACTTGCAGAAAATGCCTAATACTGCTTTATAGCAATATTAATAAGTAAATAAATACTTGCTGCATACATACAAGTAGTAGTAATAATATCAGTAAATCAATATTAAGTCTATTTAAATACATACAAGTGGTATTAATAAGTAAATAAATACTTTTTGCATTTGATTGAATATGGGGTTATGTGAAAGGAAATGAGATACCCTATAGTTCTTTGTAGTGGCTAACTTCCAGTGATCTCTCTGGAATTAAGGTGAAGGAGGGAAAAGTGTTCATACTTCCTTTACAGAGATTTTATGTTGTCCCAGGAACAGGGTCATACTTATGACATAGTTGTTTCAGGGCCACAAAACTCTCACCTATAAGAAATGAATTAACCCAACTGGATAAATTTCATTTGCGTTTCTGTTCTTTGCATTTTGATTAGCTGGTCCTTGAGCGCTTATGTGCTGACAAGAATTACTGACAGTTAACTGAGGCTGTTAAGAAATTTTCTGAGAGACTGTCTTTTGATAACAGTGAAATTAAGAATCTGGGAAATTTTTAAGGAATTTAATTGAAAGCTTACGTTATTAAGGATTTGCATGTTGTGGATTAATTCACTTTTAATCTGTGGCAAAGATAAAAGGATATGTTTTATGATTTTAGTATTTTGTATGCATAAGGCATATATTTTATCTTTTCATCTTCCCTTCCATAGTTGTTTTTATTTTATCAAAAATATGCTGACTGCAGAAGAAGGGAAAGTGAAGATAAAAGAGTCAATTTTATTGGGAATTCCTTGGCGGTCCAGTGGTTAGGACTCTGCGCTTTCATTACCGGGGACCGACCTGGGTTCGATCCCTGGTGGGGGAACTAAGATCCAACAAGCCATGTGATGTGGCCAAAAAAAAAGACAAAAAAAAAAAAAAAAAAAAAAAGATTCAATTGTATTGATTATTATTATTATTTTTGGTTAACTTATTTTTTAAGGGTGGGAAAAAGCTATACATTTAACATTATCAGAGAAAAATAAAGCTGTTGACTAAAACCAAAAATGAGTATTTTAGATTATAATCCTAACTCCACAATTTATCAGCTATGAGCCTTGAGCAATTAGCCTCAGTTTCCTAATCTATAAATGGATAACATTGACAGTATGTAACTCATAGGGTGGTTGCTGTTATTGGATAAAAAGCCTGTAAACCCTTCAGTAGATATTTTTTATTGTTAGAGACTTTTTTTAAGGAAGAGAATTAACATACAATTTAATCATAAATAAGCAGTTATTAATACATTAATATAGCTCTTATACTTTTAAATGTATTTCTTAAGAATTAGTATTAGGGATTCTTTCCCCTTTACCCATTATGTGTATCTGAAACCAGAGATGGCTTCAGAGTTTCTTAGTAGGGCAAGAAGTGCTATGTAAATCAATGCTAAATGGACTAATTCCTTTTTTTAATATAAAATTATATTGCTCATAAGCATGTTATTTAAACTGCAGAGTACATTTATATCTTTATTTTTTAATTTTTTATTTTTTTGTGGTACGCGGGCCTCTCACTGTTGTGGCCTCTCCTGCCGCGGAGTACAGGCTCCGGACGTGCAGGCTCAGCGGCCATGGCTCACGGCCCCAGCCGCTCCGCGGCACGCGGGATCCTCCCGGACCGGGGCACGAACCCGCGTCCCGCGTCCCGCGTCCCGCGTCCCCTGCATCGGCAGGCGGACTCTCAACGACTGCGCCACCAGGGAAGCCCTATAACTTTATTTTAAGAAAAATTTTGTTTGTACTTTTAAATATTAATTTAAATAATCCCAAACAGTTTTTCCTGTTTTTCTTTCCAAAGAAACCTTTCTATTTTGGAATAGTTTTAGATTTGTAGTCAAGTTGTAAAGATAGTGCAGAGAGTTCTTGTGTATACCCTGCACCCAATTTCCTCCATTGTTAACATCTTACATTTCTGTGCTACATTTGTGAATCTTGGTATTTACTGTTACCTAAACTCCAGACTTTATTTGGATTTCACTGTTTTTCCATTAATGGCCTCTTTCTGTTGCAGATTTAATCCAGGGTACCACGTTGCATTTGGCTGTCTTTTATCCTCACTCTCCTCTGGTCTGTGATAGTTTCTCAGTCTTTCCTTGTTTTTCGTGACTTTTACAGTCTTGAGGAGTCCTGGTCAGGTATTCTGTAAAATGTCCTCCACACTGGGTTTGTCTGGTGTTTTTTCATGATTAGATGGGTTATGGGTTTTTGGAAAAAATACCACAGAGGTGAAGTGCACTTGTCATCACATCATGTCAGAGGCTACATGATATACCATCACTTGGTTAACGTAGTGTTTGCCAGTTTTCTCATAAAGTTATTATTTTACCTTTCTCTTACTTTATCCTTTGGAATTGACTCCAGTTCCATGTCGGCGGTGTGTGTGTGTGTGTGGGAGAGTGTCTGTTCACATATGTTATTTGGAATTCTTCTGTAAGGTGGATTCACCTCCTCTTCCCCATTTATTAAAACAATTTACATCTTTATTTTAACTATCAGGAAAATTTTGTTTAGAATTTTAAATATTATTAATTTAAATAACCCCCAATTTTTTCTAGCTTTTTAAAAATACTGAATATTTTAACAGTGGTTTGGAGAATAAAGATCCGAGAAAGCCTTTGAAGGCGCTATGTTTAAGTGAATTATATATCCGTCTAGAAATTACTCTGAGAGTAAAGTTCAGTGTTGGGATTTTAGAGAAGAGCTCCACATTTGGGGGCTTGTTTGGAGGGAGACTGCTGTAATCTGAGAAGCAAAGCAAATAGGGTATCTTATTCATTGGTGCTGTGCTAGTATTTGAATCCTCCTTGTTCTTCCCTTTCCCTCAAACAGCTTGTAAATACTGCAGCAGAAAAGAAAGTATTTTTGACCAATTGGACTCTTATTTTAAAAACAGAACTGGTAGATCTGTGTTCTGAAAGATATTTGTTTTACCCTAAGGAGAATTTATAACTTGAGTGCAAGGTAATTCTTGAGAATTGCAGTTATTACAGTTCTTTCAGTTGTTTTTGTATCTTGCCCTTCCATTGTATCACTTGTATAGAAAATATCACTGGGCTTCTACTTTTTTTTTTTTGCGGTACGCGGGCCTCTCGCTGTTGTGGCCTCTCCCATTGTGGAGCACAGGCTCTGGACGCGCAGGCTCAGCGGCCATGGCTCACGGGCCCAGCCGCTCCGCGGCATGTGGGATCCTCCCGGACCGGGGCACGAACCCGTGTCCCCTGCATCGGCAGGCGGACTCTCAACCACTGCGCCACCAGGGAAGCCCCTGGGCTTCTACTTTTAAAAAAACTTATTCAGTACCATTACATATTTTTGTTTCTCTTTTAAATTTTCATCAATTTTTCTGTCCAGCAAACATTTATTTAGATATATTGTATTCTAAGCATTGGGGATACAAACATGATTGTCAGCCCTTGCCCTCAAAGATCTTAAAATTTATGAACACATATTTAACATGCAAAGGTAGCATAATAGTGCAATAATCAAAATATGTACTTGGTGAGATGAGGGCCCAAAGTTTTCTCTTTTTTAAAAATATTTATTTTGGTTACACCAGGTCTTAGTTGCAGCACGCAGGATCTTTAGTTGTGTTGTGCGGACTTCTTAGTTGCAGCATGCGTGCGAGATCTAGTTCCCCAACCAGGGATCGAGCCCCGGCCCTCTGCATTGGGAGTGAGGAGTGTTACCCATTGGACCACCAGGGAAGTCCTGAGGGCGCAAAGTTTTCAAGGAGGTCTTCACAAAGATGTTGGTTAAACATTTTTGAAGAAATCTTGTCATGTTGTTTGGGGAGTAATTTGTACCTAGTCTCATAAGTACACCTTGATTAGTGAGGGAAGTTACATGTAGCTGTAGTTCAGTATGGCTGGAGTGATTGGTGAGTATAGAGGAGTGAGAACATTACCCTGATCTGGCCTGTGAAGTGGGTTGCCACATGGGCCATCTTCGTTTGCAGACTTCATCTTAAACTCATGCAATAAAAAGCAATAAAAATTCCGTGGTGGGGGGCACCAGGGATATCTGCATTGCCAGTAAGCTTCCTAGTTGAGAAGCTTACTGAAACCAGTTTTTACCCTTGAGGTGCCAGAGGATGATTTTAAGTTATGATAAGTGACATCATTAGATTTTCCTTTTAAAAAGGCAACTGTCAGCATTGTGGAAGATGCAGCTGTGGAGTGGATGGAGGTAGATAGACTTGTGGAGACTATTTAAGAGGCAGTGCAGGTTGAAAGAATGGATTCGAAAGGGATTGAGTATGTATAAATTAGTAACCAGTTTGATATGGGAAGTAAGAGAAACAAGGAATGAGGAAGGTGAAGAATTGAGGTGTTTTTTGTTTTGGGCTGTTGAGCAGATATGGGTGTTCGGAAGGAGCAAGAAAGTTGAGGAGAACCAAGGTTGGAGGAAGTGTTTTTGGTTGTTGTTTATGTGTGTTTTAACAGGATAACCGTTAGGTGTATTGGAGACTTGAATTCTAAGATATTTGGTGTTTTCATGTTTTATATGTCTACCAGTGTAATTAATAGTAGAACATTTTTGTTTATTATTTCTTATGATGCATTAAAAATTCATTTTTTCATCAGTGTGTTCAATGCACTCTGTTATAAGAACTGTGCTGAGGTGCTAGAAAGTACTCCAGACAGGGGACAGCAGCAGTAAAATCATAAAGGTCACAAAATGAGGAGAGGGAAGGCATGCATTACAAGGTGCTCAGTGTTACTGGAGTTTGAGCAAAGTGGGGCTTGGTTAGAAATAAGACTTGAAATGTGGGAAGGGACCAGATACTAATCAAAGACCTTATAAACTGTGTTAAAGCATGTGGACTTCAGGAAATAGGGAGGCAGCATAGTGCAGTGAATAAAGGCCCCAATTGTGGAGCCCAGATGCCTGTGTTCAACTCTGCTGCTTACATAGCTGTGTTACATTACACACACACACACACACACACACACACACACACACGCAATATAAAAGCTCGTTATTTAAATTCTCATAGGTAATTGTGAGGAGTAAATGAACACTTCTAAAACATTTAAAGCAGTGACTAGCATATAGTAAGTGCTATTTAAATATTTGTTAAATAAAAAATAGGGAGCCAATGAAGGGTTGTTTTTAAGTAAGGAAGAGATATGGTCGGATTGTATTTTAAATAGATGATTCTGGGGCTGACTAGAAGATAGATGTTAATAGGCCAAGGCTAGGTTTAAGAAGACCTGTTGAAATTGGTCCAGTCCAGGTGAGAGATGATGGTGTGAACTGTGGTAGTACTGTTAAGGGTAGACAGAGAATAATTCAACAAATATTGAGGCGGTAAACTTGGCAGATCCAGGTAATTGATTGAATATAGGAGAAGAAAGAAAAGAGTCAAGGTTGATTCCCACATAAGATATTATTTCTAACATTTTTAAAGCAGTATTCATTTCAAGTACTTTGGATCTTAGATGTCCTCTATGCTAGTTATATTTGAGGCTTTGATGTATATTATGATGCTTCCATAAAAATGAGAACTAATGGCCTGAGATAGTTTTTAATTTCTTTAAATGTATAGGCCTTTGCTATTTTTCTCAATAGGTGGAGAGAAATTTCTCTTTCAAGATCCACTGTTACGTGGAAAACTCTCATTTAGCCCACGTCCAAAGAGCTAGAAAGCTTAAATATTGATTTTTTATGTTTTTATATTATAACTTTATATTAAGATTTGTGATTATAAAAATATAGTACCATAGTAATGCTGTAAAAATTTGAAGTGACTACTGAATCATTAGAGGTTAAAATTTGTTAATTC
This sequence comes from Lipotes vexillifer, assembly GCF_000442215.2. Lineage (NCBI taxonomy): Eukaryota > Metazoa > Chordata > Mammalia > Artiodactyla > Lipotidae > Lipotes > Lipotes vexillifer. The sequence goes on along the minus strand of NW_006780838.1, from coordinate 1,096,367 downwards.
TATTATATCTAATTTTTCCATTGTTTATTCATATATGGTAAATAACTTTGATAGGCAGAATATTCATCACCTGTTCATCGTTCCTTTGATAAATCTTAACTCCCCAAATCTAGATTTGTCAAATTTTAAGAATATTTTTTCTTGCCATTCAGTTTTATAAAAAGGGGAAAACTTGGTTGAAGTTAGAACTTTCTTGAATTTGAATTTTCTCTAGATTCTTAATGAAATAATTAAATGGATAGGAAATTCAGTGTCCTTATATAGTATTTTAAATCTGGGTCCTGGGTTGTAGTAGTGTACATAGTGTATGATATCTGTCAATTACGCTATTGCAGGGCTCATCAAATCTCCCCACTAAAGACAGTTGAGAGGGATGATATTTAAACTGAATCTTGAATGAATAATTGGAGTGGACATGGGAGAAGGTCATTTGAGGTAGAGGGAAGAGCAACATATACAGGTACGAAAGCATGAAAAACTATTATGGGTATGCTGGAAAGTAGTTTGCAGAGGTCATTGTAGGGTACATGTGAATATGAGGCTGGAAGGGTACATATGAGCCAGATTGATAGAATTTACAAATTCTGTGTGGTTTGTAGGCAATTTGGAAGACACAATTTTAAGCAAGGTGAGCATTATGATCAGGTGTATTTAGGTAGTTTATGTAGGTGGCAGTGAGGAATACAGATGGGAGTTTGAAGGTCACTTAGGAGGCCTTTTCAGGAAAGAATGATTAGTGCTTGAAATAAGACAGTGACAATGAAGGTTGTTGATTGGAGAAAGGCTTAGGAGGTAGAATTGTGAATGAGTAGTGTGTGATGAGGAGAGGGAAGTATTAGAAGACATCTCAGATTTGTGGCTTGGATGTCTGGGTGGAATTGAGAAACTGGGCGTCATTAGCCATCCATAGTAGAGATTAAGAGGAGGAATTATGTGTGGGATATTACGTAAAGTGCCAGATTAATTTTCCTGAACCACGGTTCTCAAGTCACTTTCTTGCCAAAAACCCATTGCCAGGTTTTTACTATATTTAATCAGCTTTGTATATGAATAAATGCAAAGGGTACCTTACTAGAAACATGGTATTTAATAGATGTTTGTTTAATCCTAAATGGACACTCAGGGTCTTTTCTTTGGTGTCCTAGCTCACTTGCTTATTCTTTTTCTTCTTGCCTGTCATGTATCCGATGATTCAGCCTTATGAAGGTACTTTCTGTTCCTTATGGCATTTTCACTCTTTACCGCTCCCTCCCTTCTCTTTTTCTCTGTGTATATTCTGACCTATGTATCCTTCAAATCTGCATACCAGGTTCTCCTTTTCCAGGCAACCTTCCCTAATTATTTTTTTTTAACCTGAAAGAAATTTTCTTTGAATTCATAATCTTAAGGTATCTACTATTTTTGTCTCTTATTATAGCTTATATAAAACTTTATCTGATATATCAAGTGAGTTAATGTATTTAAAGAGCCTAGAACATACCTTGCACATAGTACTCAGTAAATGGTGGTTGTTATTATGGTGATGTTAAGATGATTAAAACAAATTGATGTAATAGTAATAGGGCAGTCTGCCTTTACCTTCTGCCTTCTTGTGATGGCAAAACTGATTCGTTCTCTGTCCTTGGACACTAGGAAAGCAGTGTCTCTTTTACATTGATAATGTATGTAGAAGTGCAAAAGGTACTGTGCCGTATCATCTTCAAAGTGAAGTTATTCTCTTTGTACATCTTCACTATTCTAGAACTCTACTGAGGGAAGTAAAATGGTAGACAAGCCCTTAACACTGATTATCTTGTTAAGCTTCACCACAGTTGTTTGAGTAGGTGGTGGTGTTAGCTCCAGTTATATGTGGGCAAACAGGCTTAGGAAGTTTGAAGATTGCCCGAGGTCAGTTTGTAGGTGGCCGAGTTGATATTTGAACTTCCACTATTTGACTCCAAAATTCTACACAGTAGGACCTCAAAAGTGTAGGATTTATTCCTTCATTGCTTTCATATCATTTACATATTCAGCTTGTTTTAAGAGGCCTATCATGGGACCTATACATAGGAAAGTACTTTTTGTTTTTTCTTCTAAATTTTATTTTACATATTTATAGTTTGTTTATTTTTGTTATGGAATATGTCAACCATGCAGGAGAAGTACCTGCAGTAATATAACAAAATATCCACATAACTACTACCTAAATTAACAGATGTTAACATTTTATCATATTTGCTTTAGAGTTTTTGTGGAGTTTTTGTTTGTTTTTTAAAGAAATATGGCATTACAGTTAGAGTTGATATCCTCTTTCTAATCCTACTCCCCTCCCTCCCTGTTCCCAGTGGTAAAGTTCCTCCTAAAGTTTGTATATATTCTTTTGTTCTGTTTTTATACTTTTACTATACATATATGTATCCATAAACAATGTACAATAATGCTTAGCGTTTACATGAATGTTATACTGTATACTATTCTACAACTTGTTTTTTTTACCTAAAAAATGTTTTCTAGATGTATTGGTATATGTAGATCTACTTTATTATGTTAAAGAATTTCTTATATATGATTATGCTATAGTTTATACCTACAGTACAGAAATAGGCCTTTAGATTGTTTTCAGATTTTCACTATTACAGACAGTGCTGCAGTGAACATGGGAAAGTTATCTGTAGATAAGATGATAAAATTTGTTTTTTGTTTTTTCATTGCAGAGTTTATCTTAAGGTTAATTAAATATTTGTTCTTTAGTAATTTTTATGCTTTGAATTGAATAAATAGAATGAATAATATTGTTGACATTGATTTTAGACCATAAATTCCTAAATTTTGTTCCACTTTCCTCAGTCTGTTCAACTGTTCAAAAACCTGTGTTTAACTCAGTATTGAGCCAGGAGTTGCACACTGGCGGCCTGTAGGACAAACTAAGTGTAAATGCTTGGCCTTGTATCGTTAAAATTTTTTTGAGTCAATATTTTAGAGTTAGGTATTTTGTGTAAAGTCTCTATTTTTGGATTATCCTGAAAAATTAGAAGCATTGGCAACAGTGGGGCCCACATTTTCCCATGGCAACAGTTGGCCTAAGCTGAGTCACAGCTGCCCTCCCTTATGTTTTTTATTTATTAAAAAAAAATTATTTATTTGGTTATGCTGGGTCTTAGTTGCAGCAGGAGGGCTCCTTAGTTGTGGCATGTGAACACTGCATTGGGAGTGTGGAGTCTTACTACTGCTCCACCAGGGAACTCCCACAGCTGCCCTCCTTTAGATGGGCATAAGCTCTCCAGGAAAACAAGTTCTTACCACTTCCTGTTACTGTTTATTATTGCCCTTGCACTGTTGTTTATAGTGAAGAAATACTTTTCTATTGATGTTTTTATAAAAAATTGGGGGAAAGTGTAGCTAGACAACTGCAATATTCAAGAAAAGTAGAACAGCATATTTCTCTGGAAGTGAAGAATATTGTAATATGATTAATATGCAAACAAAATGAGTCTTGTATGGAAAGATCACAGCCTTTCCTGCTTCACTGGTTTATATTACCTGCATTGTTTTGAGTTTGTGATCTCTGCATTTTGTGCACATAGCTGTGAGGGCTGCCACATAGTGAAGTTGAAGATCAAAAGGATATGAGGATGGTTTGTAAATCGTGAAGTTTTGTGCGAATGCAAGATATTTACCTGTTCTTTTAGCTGTTACATACACCCTTGTTCCAGAAAGATTTTAAGTAGAGAGGTTGAAACTGGTTTAATCTTCTCAGCCATCCTACCTTTCAGCACTGTATTTATTAAGTACCTTTTTCAGAGGCTACAAATGGATGGTCGAGGATTTGGATCAAAAATGTGTTTTGTCTGCTCAGTGTTTTTGTTTTTAATTCGACTTACTTTAAAAACCCAGTTCTACCACTGTTGCCTTATTTCTAGCTGATTCATACTTTTCCCTGCCTAGTCTCTGTAAGTATTTGATTTGTAACCTATTTAAGGCAATATATAAAGATGTATAAACTAAAAAACACCACAAATTAAAAACAAAGAGAAAGAAGAAACGAAAACAAAGGGTAAGGATAAAATGGAATGAGAGTCTAGGCCAAAAAAGGTCTATCACAATGGTCTTGTTGCAGGCAGAGAGCACGGATTTGACTCTGAGCTTTTCTATGAGGTGGCGTTTTTCGTAAGGTTCTTAAGATAAAAATAAACAGTTCAGAAAGGTAACTAACTTGATACTATCAGACTATAATTTCTCATAGGGGTCCTCATAAAGAGGATTATGTGTAATTATCATTTCTCTCATCAACATCTCTAAGGTAGATGGATGTCTAGTATTTAACAGCACTCAATATGGGAAGATCAACCACATCACATGAGAGTCAGTCTGAATGAGTGGGTAGATTGTCCTTTGGTGTCTGACCAATGGATATAGTTTCCCTCAATCCAGTTGTTGATATTTATTGAGATTAAGCTCCTTGACAAGTACCTAAAGTGCAGGTGTTCCATATATCAAACACAGACCATTCATATGTAGGATTTAAATATTTTTGTGAAAACTTAGTTTTACCCAAATAAAACTGTGGGAGTGCTTGAAGGTTAAGATTCTTCTTAGAATCTGCTACATTCCTGTCTTGTTTGAAGGTGGACAGAGCAGTATTCTTCCAGAGTATACAAAACTGGTAAAGTCATTAAGAAATAGATTTAAAGAAAAAGGGGGTCAGTACACAGCTCTGTTTCATGCTGCTGGAAATTAATGCTTCAGCAGACCATTCCTGTGAAAATGGACTCTTGGTGGTTTTTAGCATAGATTAAATGTAAGGAGGTATTGTTTTTATTTATGTTTATAATAGATATGGTCTATTCTCTCAAGAAACATATTAATATGTGGCTCTGCCCCTTCTCTCTTTACATGTGCTCGATTCCCCAAGTAAGATTTTTTTGTTCAGCCCTACTGGGACTCAGTTTTTTATGTTGTTACCTTCACTACTGAATCTCTTGAATTCAGTGTTTATACCACTCTGTTTTCTTACTGATGACTGCCCTTTGTATTTCTCAGTTTGCCGTATGTAGCCTCAACTTTTTAGCAATACTGTATTTTTCAGCTGCTTAAAATAATTTTACATTTGGTTATTTTGTATTCATGTTATATTCAACATATTATTTTCCCTTCCTCTAAAACCTGCCTCAAAAAACTGCCAGTCATTTCCATCTTTAGCCTTTCAGTTTATAAAGCTGACTCAGTCAGTCCTGGGCTCATGTTATATACTTTATCACCTCCTTTCCTTTTTCCACTCTCCCATTTTACTCTAACTAGATTGTACATTCTCTTAGGGGGGTGGATTGCATTTTATTCACCTTTATTTATAGTAAAACCTCATAACACAGAGCCTAGCAGAATAGTCAATGAATGAATTAAAGGATATGTATATATAGCTCACATCTTCAACCATATTGTAAGTTTCTTATGGACAGGGACTTTCTCTCAGCAGTGCTTTTAAGTCACATGTAGTTTTCCATAGATGAGACACTTAAGTTACATGGGACACAGATATATGTTGTTCGATTTGAATACTTGGCACTTGGTAGAGCCTCAGTAAATAAATTGAATAACTGACACTGAGAATGTAGTTATTTCTCATTATTTGTTTCAGTGGAGGCAAGCATTGGTGTGGATAGTAGTAAACTAGAAATCAGTTCATTTGAGAGACGATGGAAATTTTCCAGTTGGATTGTCACAACACCTGGACAGTGGCTTTGGTTGTAAACGGGATCCACCGTTAGGACCAAGATCATATCCTTGAGAACGCCATCTTTAAGACCAAGAGCAAGTAGCAGTAGACCAGGTCAAAAAAAAATTGCACTCTTGCATAATTGCCGTTTGACTCTAAAGCTCTTTTTTTCCCAAATCATTCTCACTGCTTCCATTCTAGTCCAGGCCTCTTTTATCTTCTAATTGTAGCCTTCCCTTGTTCTAATATCTCCTATACCTCTCCAAAAAAATCACCACGAAACATCAATTTTAGAACATTTCACCCTTGCTTAAGAATTGCAGTGATTTCTGCATTGTTATAATTCCTTTGGGCTATCTGCATTAATATGCACCATAACTTGTACTTAAAAAAAAAAAGGTACACAGAACACTATGTTTTCTGTTATTGTTTGTATGCTCAGAAGTATTGGTAAGCTTTTTTCCTCTGATTTTTAAGGCAGTGGATTTGTGTGTGTGACTTAGTTTTGATTTTAAAAAAAAAGATATACAGGCTGTAGCTATGTTTGTCTAATTGTCACTTGAAAATGTAGCCTTTGTAAGCAAAAACCAAAGAGTAATATGCATTGTAGAAGGTTAAAAGGCCTTTAAGTTTTAAAGTTTCAGTATTAAGTTTGAGACAGTCAGATGATTTTCTACAGGATTTTTAAATTGGTATACTTTGTCTGACATATATTAATTAGTGTTAAATCTTTTAAAAGAAAAAAATTACATCGAAACAAACTCCAAGCAGCTGGACTTTGAATGTATTTTATTGCCCATGTTTCAGAATTTGATTTTCGGGAATTTTAAAAAAGAAGGCTGAGAATAAAGTGATATAGTGCATCTTTAGTTCTGTGAACATGGTAAATCTTTATCTCAGTTTTACTGTGATTCCTGTAGCAGACATTTAGAAACACTTTACTCCGTACCTACTGTGTGTTAATTACCATGCTATTTGGTAGAGATATAATGAGGAGTATGTCAGGGTTGCAGCTTTGGAGGAGTGTTGTTGAGGAGACATCAAGGCAGATAATTACTGTGTGCCGTGAGAAGTGTTAAATATATGTATGTACAAAGAACTATAAAATCACAGAGGAGCGAGTTACTCTGCTTAATTTTTTTGTCAAAACTATGTAAATAAATCCCACAAATTCTATTTTTGCTAGCTGCTGAGAGCTTGCTAATGGTGTTTAAGCACCATTGATAAGCATTAGGTTGAACCTGTGTAATTGCCATTATTGGCAATTTTATATGGTTTAACTCTAATAGTATTTCAGTATGGCAATTAAAACAAGAAAATGAAACATGCTTGATGTCTTTTGCCAATACTGTTTGACAGTTGTTAGATAATTGATATTTTATTAAAATAAAGCTTTGAATATTGAATAAATGTGCCATTTTTGGAAAACATTTTTTTTGTTTGTTTGTTTTTTTGTTTTTTTGCAGTACACGGGCCTCTCACTGTTGTGGCCTCTCCCGTTGCGGGGCACAGGCTCCGGACGCGCAGGCTCAGTGGCCATGGCTCACGGGCCCAGCCGCTCCGCGGCATGTGGGATCTTCCGGGACTGGGGCACGAACCCGCGTCCCCTGCATTGGCAGGCGGACTCTCAACCACTGTGCCACCAGGGAAGCCCTGGAAAACATTTTTTAAAGCTCATTTGATTTCTCTTTTTTAAAAGATAATATATGAAAGAATTTTAGTAACTATAAATTGCTGTGTAGTTATTTTATAATTGCTTGTAACCATGGAAATATAGTTATTTGATTTGGAAAGTTTTGCTTTCATAGCTTGACTCCGTACAAACATCTGTTGGGTGCTAGGTACTGTACCCGGCACTAGAGAGGCAAAGAAACTCAGTTCAGTGTTTGCCCCAAGGAGATCAGTCTGGTACTAGAGACAGCATGTATATAGTTACAAAGATTGTGGGAGGCAGCACAGGGTAGAATCAGTGATTTTTCAAATTTATTTTAACAGTGGAAACTTTTCCAAAGAGCTTTTATGCAGAAATCCAATATATAAACAAATAAAAAACAGAATCCTGCCTATTTGACCTCCTCTCTGTCCTCATTCCTACTGTTTGAAACCATTGGTGTGGAAGTCAGAGACAAATCGGGTTTGCATTCTGGCCCTGCCACTGTTTAGCTGTTTGACCTTGAATACATGCTCTAACCTGAGTGAACTTGTTTCCTCAACTGTTAAATAAGTATATTAGTCTTTTTGCTGGGTGTTGTAAGAATTCAACATTGCAGGAAAAGGGCCCAGCATATAAAGTCATTCAGTAAATGATAGCTATTAGGATTATATGTACATGACATAGTGAGATTAAAGAAGAGTAGGGAGTAGGCTAGCTAAGGAGGTCTTCACAGAGGTGGTGATGCGCTGCCTTCAGGCTGAATCTTTTGTATTTATTTATTTATTTATTTTGGCTGCGCCGGGCGTTAGTTGAGGCATGTGGATTTCTTAGTTGTGGTATGGGTATGCGGGATCTAGTTCCCCTACCAGCGATTGAACCCGGGCCCCCTGCATTGGGAGCGTGGAGTCTCACGCACTGGACCACCAGGGAAGTCCCCTCCAGGCTGAATCTTGAAGGGAAATGGAAAATTGCAATTGCAAAACATATGGGTGAGAGGCATGCACCCAAAGTGAAATATATCCATAATGAAGACTTCGGTATGTGGAATGCTGCCTCATTATCCCTTTCTGGAGATAAATGGCCTCACCTGAGTTCTACATAGCTTTTCCTTACATTCTTTGATTCACACTTTAGTATTAGGCTGGGTTAAGCCAGGGTGAGAGTCGCTGACTTTCCTTGGTTAATTAAATTGACTACTTAACTAAAGGAAAAAGTACTCTATACCTGAATTTGTAAGCCGTGTCTTCGTTATAATGTAATGATGATTTATAGACAAAGTCCTTCCTAACTGCAGTTGCATTAGTGTACTGAAAATTAGGATCCCTGTGTCCTCCTTTGAGGTCTTAATATAGATCTTTGTAAATGTTTACTTCAGTAGGTAGGTAAGGGTTTTTTTTTTGCCTGAGATTCAGATATATGAGACTACTGCTGTGGATAAATTGCAGGTGGATGTATTTACTTTGGATTTTGAGAAAGAGAACTAGCAAATTAGTTTCTAGAAAAAGCTGATGAAACATCACTGGATGCATTTTCTACCTCAACAATGATTTTTCTTTTTTAATTTTAAAATTTTATTATTTTAAAAAATGTTTATTTTATTTCTTTATTTTTTGGCTACGTATTTTTTGGTCTCAGTTGTGGCACGTGGGCTTCTCTCTAGTTGTGGTGTGCAGGCTCTCTAGTTGAGGCACACGGGGTCAGTAGTTGCGGCTCATGGGCTTAGTTGCCCCGCGGCACATCGGATCTTAGTTTCCTGACCAGGGATTGGTCCCCTTCATTGGAAGGTGGATTCTTAACCACTGGACCACCAGGGAAGTCCCCTGATTTTTCTTTTTTATAACAATCAGATTTTAGGCAAAACATTTCAGTGTGATAGGCTAACAAATGGAGGTGTATTAAACAAAATAGAGAAGATATGGAAATATCTTTCTTAGTGTCTTTCTCCTTTGTGTGTGGGGTGTGTGTGTGTGTAAAATCATATAGCACTTACTGTTCTAAATGTATCAACTCATTTAATCTGCCTGACAACCCTATGAAAGAGATATTACTGTTATTAAAAATAGACTGTATCAGATAACTTCATTTGTCTAGATAAGGGGGCTTGCCATGCTATGGCTGGCAAGCCAAATTCTGCCTTCTACTTTTTTTTTTTAATGATGAGAGATTATGTCTATTTATTTATTATTTTTGGCTGCACTGGGTCTTCGCTTCTGCGCGTGGGCTTTATCTAGTTGCGGCGAGCGGGAGCTACTCTTCATTGTGGTGCGCGGGCTTCTCATTGCAGTGGCTTCTCTTGTTGCGGAGCATGGGCTCTAGGCACACAGGCTTCAGTAGTTGTGGCACGCGGCCTCAGTAGTAGCACGCAGGCTCTAGAGCGCAGGCTCAGTAGTTGTGGCACATGGGCTTAGTTGCTCTGCGGCATGTGGGATCTTTCTGGACCAGGCAGGGCTTGAATCCACGTCCCCTACATTGGCAAGTGGATTCTTAACCACCGTGCCTTCATGCTAAGAGTGATTTTTAGTGGTTGGAAAGAAGCAAAATAATATTTTGTAAAAATTTTTATACAATTTATTTTCTAAAATAATTTCAAATTTTAATTTTTTTTTTTTTTTTTTCTTGCGTTATGCGGGCCTCTCACTGTTGTGGCCTCTCCCATTTGCGGAGCACAGGCTCCGGACGCGCAGGCTCAGTGGCCATGGCTCACGGGCCCAGCCGCTCCGCGGCATGTGGGATCTTCCCGAAACGGGGCACGAACCCGCGTCTCCTGCATCGGCAGGCGGACTCTCAAGCACTGCGCCACCAGGGAAGCCCTCAAATTTTAATTTTATAAATCAATAATAATTTATTTAAAAGTTACATGAAATTGAAATTTCATTGTCCATAAAGTTTTATTGAAACAGAGACCCACATATTCCACATACATTATTTATTGTTGCTAATTTCTTGCTACAGAAACCATAAGGTCCAAAAACTTAAAATATTTACTATGTGGCCCTTTATAGAAAGTTTGCTGACCTCTGGTGTAGATAGGAAAGGAGATAGAATCCAGACAAAAAGCAACAAAATAATATAGTTACAAAAGAATATGTCTTTATTAGAACATACCAGGAATATGAGGACTACACAGAGTTGTATGATGAACAAGCCAGCAGTATTTTCTTGAAGAATTAAAAAAAAATCTTTAATAATAGCTTAACTGTAATGAAAAATGCTTAGTTATTTCAAAGTGTTGTATTGACCTCTTTTTCCTGTTAATATAAAATTTCTCCTCCAGATACATCTGAAGGGCTTTGTAAATATTTCTTTGAATTTGGGTGACAGTTGTTGCAGTTACCATTGAAATCTGAGTACCTTGGCCTCCTGATTTGATTTTTGCCCTTGGAACACAGATGAGTTCTGACACTTGATTCCTCAATTTCCCCTTCTTTATAATTTTGCTTTTGGCCCTTTAGGACTGGCTGTAGTCTGTAATGTTGAGTATATGGTTCTCTGCTAAGGATGTGTATCAAAATCATCTGGAGAAAATTTTAAAATTTAGATGGCGTCTCAGAATCTCTGAGGATAAGGTCTAGCCAAGATTATTTTCAGGATGTTTCTCAGGGGGTTCTAACGTACACTCCTGGTTAAAATCCATAGTTACTTCCTTCAACTATTTTAGTAAATCCTATTTGAAAAAAATACATATGTGGCATTTATTGTTCTGTGTCCCAGAGGTGTTTTTCAACCTAAAGAATCATTGCCTAAATTTATGTATACTCACAGAGGTCATCAGCATCAGTTTGGTAAATTCATTTTCTCTTTTGATGTCACTCAATAGAATAGTAGAATACAAGTTGGAATTCACATTAGAGAGCAAGTAGTATAATTTAGTATTCTTCATTTTTATGAGATATTTATTTGGCATCATAGAATCCCAGTGAATCTGGAAATAATGGATTTAATGAGGTAGAACACAATTTATATGAGACTCAGTATTTTTAGAAGGAATAGTTCATTTTGTTTTATCAGTAGTTCTATCAGGCTGTATGTCTGTAAAACAACTGTTTAAATAGTAGATCTTTTCCTCTTGTTTTCATTTAAGTGTATTTTGACACCAGAGTGAAGTTAAAAGAAAAAAGTGACCTGCAACCTCTAAAAGCATACTAAAACAACAAATGTTTGTCTTTTTTCATATTCTATTTCACTGTTTATAGGCATACACAGTTGTATCACACAGAAAACTGAGATAGAAAGCACTAGAAAGCGATATACAATAAAATCTAAGCAGGTCAGTCAGAATTCCATTTCTTAGGAACCATCAGGTGTTCCAAATGGCTTCATGCCTTAAGTCAAAGAAGAGAGGGATTTTAATCAACAGAGAAACGATCTTTGGAACTTCCCTGGTGGTGCAGTGGTTAAGAGTCCACCTGCCAGTGCGGGGGACACGGGTTCGATCCATGGTCCGGGTGGATCCCACACGCCGTGGAGCAGCTGAGTCTGTGTGCCACAACTACTGAGCCTGTGCTCTAGAGCCCGCGAGCCACAACTACTGAAGTCTGTGCGCCTGGAGCCCATGCTCCACAGCAGGAGAAGCTACCTCAATGAGAAGCCCACGCACCACAACAAAGAGTAGCCCCTGCTTGCCGCAACTAGAGAAAGCCCACATGCAGCAACGAAGACCCAATGTAGTCAAAAAATAAATAAGAGGGCTTCCCTGGTGCAGTGGTTGAGAGTCCGCCTGCCGGTGCAGGGGACACAGCTTCGTGCCCCGGTCCAGGAAGATCCCACATGCCGTGGAGCGGCTGGGCCCGTGAGCCATGGCCGCTGAGCCTGCGCGTCCGGAGCCTGTGCTCCGCAACGGGAGAGGCCACGACAGTGAAAGGCCCGCGTACTGCAAATAAATAAGTAAATAAATAAATAAGAAAAAAAAGCGATCTTTGAGCACCCATCAACAGGTGAACACTGCTGGAGTGAAGATTATATCTAGCATGAGTTTGATGGGTGTGCTGTGAGAATGAGGAGGCATCCTGATTAATGTCCATAAAGGGAAAGCCAAGAATGATGAGGTAGACCGGCCAAGAATGATGAGGTAGACCGGCCAAGAAAAAGAAACAAGGAGAGGAAAGAGAAGAGCTGAAAGGTCAACAGTAATGAGATGGCACTTGTAAGTTGCAATGGTAGTGAATATCAAAAATTTAGTGGAGAGAGTGATGAAGAAACAGAGGATAGGAGAGTTCTCAGTTATCTGTTTTGTACCTCAGTAGTAGCCCTTTGTTCAGGACATCTCTCTTGTCAGTTTTAAGTGGGACTCAGTATTTTACATTTGATAACCCTTGAAGGCATTGATTTACCTGGAGAGTATCCAGGGAGTAGGGTTCGAGCAGTATGAGGGGTGAAGAGTATTCATTCCAGTAGAGTTTAGTGATAGGCTAAGGCTATAATAATAAAGGCTGCTATATTATTATAACAGAACTGAGGGTTTGGGGGCGCTTTATTAGGGTTCTCCAGCAAAACAGAACCAATAGGATTTACGTATAAATTTAAAAGGAAAAAGTGACCACAGTCAATCGCCGGGAGAGGGAGAGAAAGGGGAGGGAGAGATTTTAAGAAATTGGCTCATGTGGTTGTGAAGGTTGGTAAGTCCAAAATTTGCAGGGTCAGCTGGCTGGCTGGTGAGCCAGGGAAGAGTTGATATTGCAGCTCCACATCCAAAGGCATCTCGGGGATGTTAAGTCTTTCTCTTAAGGCCTTCAACAGATTGGATGAGGCCCACCCACATTATGGAGGGTCATCTGCTTTACTCAGAGTCTACTGATTGAAATGTTCATCTTGTCTTAAAAATACTTTATCTCCTTTCTTCAGATTTATAATCTAAAGCTGTAGAGCATCTATTTGCAACACTTGCCTTTAATATTAAGAGTTACTAGACTTGAGATTGGTAGGAGTAATTCTCAGTAGAAAAGGTGATATCTTAATCATTGGTCCAAGGCTAATTGAAAAATGCAAAGTATTTTGGATGAGTGACTTAAATCTTGCAAAATGAGATATGGTAGTCAGTTGTAACTAATAGGAAAGTGAGGAAATGGTGCAGCTGTTGGAAGAATTTTACTTTTTCAAAAAGTGAACTATGCCTGAGCTTAGTCTGTCCCTCAATTATGAACCAACCTGGTCTTTTTTTGCTTTAGTTTTTGTTACTGCCTGCCAATAGCAGGTCCTTGTGAATCATGGACCTCCAAGCTGAAGGAGAATAAGAACAAGTAGACATTAAAGCCTAGGTATTTGAGGGACTTCCCTGGTGGTCCAGTGGTTAAGACTCCGTGCTCCCAGTGCAGGCGGCCTGGGTTTGATCCCTGGTTAGCAAACTAGATCCCGCCTGCCGCAACTAAGACCCAGTGCGGCCAAATAACTAAATAAATTAAACAAACAAACAAAAAACCTAGGTATTTGATTAAAAACGTTCAGTGATCTAACATTTTCAGATTGTGAGGATAAGGGAAATCTGACTTCTTCATGTTAATTGTTCACACAGACCACAGGATACTGCAGGACAATTAAATGTTGTCGTTACTTTCGTCATCTTATTTGTTATTAGAAAACAATTTCAGAACTCTAGAAGCTTATCTCTGTAGGTGGGAGAGTGAGGAAATGACAAAAATTGATTTAAGGAAATGAAGTTACTCTCGGGGATACTTTGTTGTCTGATGTAATCTTACAGAATTAAACTGTAAATTTAAAAATTTAAGTTTGGGGTATTTTTCAGAATATGCAATGCATTGATTTCATAGGTAAGTGTACCTTTTTTTTTTTCCCATTATTTGACTGCATTGCAGTATGGCACTAATGACGTAGTTTTAAACATTGTTTTTACCTAGAGTAATAGTCAAAGTCAAATATTGAGAACTTAGAGAAACCTGTAACCTCATGTCTGATGCCGTGATAAGGAGCATCATCTGAAGTGATGAAGAATTTGCTGGCACACCCAAAATACCCACCACTATTTACACAGATGAGTCTGTACAGTGAGGACTGTGCAAATCAAAACATATGTGTATGTTCTGTTGGGTTAGTTGTACGGAAATCAGAATGATTTGGATGGTGCAGACAATTTGGGGATGGTGAGAGGAAGAGAAGACAGCACAAGTGAAAAAACATTTCTCATCCAGGGGCCAGGACCATGTTTGGGGAGTTGACTGCTTCAGTTTTCATTTCTCATGAAGCACACAGTTTATGAAGAAACAGGAGATTCTATTTAACTCTAGAAAACTAGTATGGGGGCTTCCCTGGTGGCGTAGTGGTTGGGAGTCCGCCTGCCGGTGCAGGGGACATGGGTTCGTGCCCCGGTCTGGGAAGATCCCACATGCCGTGGAGCGGCTGGGCCCGTGAGCCATGGCCGCTGAGCCTGCGCGTCCAGAGCCTGTGCTCCGCAACGGGAGAGGCCACAACAGTGAGAGGCCCGCGTTCCGCAAAAAAAAAAAAAAGAAAACTAGTATGAAAAGGTACTCAGTAATTCTTCTGCCTTGCCTCATTGCTGTATCTGGAATATATTATTTGGATTAGGGTTATGAGCTATAATATAATATGTGCTATTCAAGGAAGGTAGATAATTTGCTGACCCTCTTTATTTTATTTAAAAAAATATATACCTCTTTCTCTTAGCTGTCATTCATTCATTCATTCATTTATGGCTGCGTTGAATCTTCATTGCTGTGCAAGGGCATTCTCTAGTTGCAGAGAGCGGGGGCTACTCTTGGTTGCGGTGCGCGGGCTTCTCATTGCGGTGGCTTTTCTTGTTGCAGAGCATGGGCTCTAGACGTGCGGGCTTCAGTAGTGGCACGTGGGCTTAGCTGCTTCACGGCATGTGGGATCTTTCTGGACCAGGGCTCGAACCCGCGTCCCCTGCGTTGGCAGGCAGATTCTTAACCACTGCACCACAAGGGAAGCTATGCTGACCCTCTTTAAATAAGGCATTGTTGAGTGACAATTTCATGAGAGCAGGAACCACTGGTAATCACTTAATGTACATCTAATAATAAGTAAATCGACAGTTTCCATTTTTTATGTCAGTACACCTCTACTGTTACCATATAATTGGCTGTTTGTTTTCCCTCAGACACATCCTTTATTTTCTGTATTGTTTTCCCCTATTTCATAAACTCCTGGATAGCAAAGAACAATGTAGATTATTAGTGAAGTAATATTTTATAAAGGTGTTGTGTGTGTGTGTGTGTGTGTGTGTGTGTGTGTGTGTGTGTGTGTATTGACATAGGATTTATTTTAAATAGTTCTTTGTTTGGGCTTCCCTGGTGGCACAGTGGTTAAGAATCTGCCTGCCAGTGCAGGGGACACAGGTTTGAGCCCTGGTCCGGGAAGATCCCACATGCCACGGAGCAACTAGGCCTGCAAGCCACAACTGCTGAGTCTGCGCTCTAGAGCCCGTGAGCCACAGCTACTGAGCCCACATGCCACAACTGCTGAAGCCTGCGCACCTAGAGCCTGTGCTCCGCAACGAGAGAAGCCACTGCAATGAGAAGCCCGTGCACCACGACAAAGAGTAACCCCCGCTCGCCGCAACTAAAGAAAGCCCGTGCGCAGCAACAAACACCCAACACAGCCAAAAATAAATAAATCAAAAAAAAAAAAAGTTATTTGTTTAAAAAGCCAAAAAATTTAAAAGTTTGGCTTTCAGCACATATCCAAGTCACTGTAATGGCCTTCAGAAATATTAAAATCATAAACATCAGTGAACACTCTAAGTCTTCCTTAAACATAATATGACAAGTTCCAGTCTAGTACTCTTTAAGGCAAAGTTGTGTCAGTCCTCATAATTTTGACATTTTGTAGTGTTTATAATTTGAGATCAATGTAACATTCCCCCAAAATGCTGTTGTGTAAAGCATCATTACTTCAAAACTGTATGTAATACTGTGTTACCAGGAAGAGAGAGAATAATGCAGAAGAATTCTGCATTGCATAAAAATAAAACTCTGCTAAAATAAAACTAAAAAACTCTCCTAAAAGCCTTTCATAAAAAAATGTAACAACCTTCTGCTTTGGTTTCCTTGAAGCTGGAAACTGATCTCAAAATTTGAAGCCTTAACATCACAATGCCTCAAATTCTAGGGTATTCTTTTGATTTACACCAATTTTACGTGAGGCTGATGGTCCCATTTTAAGAATGGTCTAAGTATTGTGATTTTCTTCTTTTTAATTAATATTCAACTGGAAAATCCCTGGGTAAGACCTTACCAATCAATATGTTAATATTGAAGGCTTTAGCATTTAAAACAATATTGTTTGAGCAGAAAATTCCCATTAGCCTTGAAGCTTTAAGTCCCTAACTTTCGGACCAAAAGCTCTCATTGCAATGGGGTGATATTGAGAGCTGTGTGGTGGACTTTATTTCCCACCTTGGTAAAACTAGACTTCTGCAGATCTTGTAGCTCTGTCCTGTCCGTGTAGTCTCTTTCAGTGTGTTACCACTTTCTATTGTAGTTTTCCAGGTAATTTTTAACGTAACTAACTATTGATACACAGCCTAATACAAAAGAAGTTGGCAGGAGAAAAATTTCAAATCGTTTGCTCAGAGATTATAGGATGGTATTATTGTTGAAATGTCTGTCTCAAGTGTGAATCCGTTAGCAGTGAGCCTTGGTGTCCTTGGGAAGTCCATGGGAGATAAAAGAACTTGCAAACTTGGCTAAGTGTGAAACCTTAGCCAATGTTTTTAACACATTGAAACAAAATGAGAGGAACTTTAATAATTTACTCACCATCCTGATTTGTAAGATTATTTTTTAATATTCTCTTACTTCTCTTTTCTTTTTTACTTTTCTTCTTTCTCTTTCTCTGGTGAGGTACTTATCTAAGTCATAAACATTGTTGTCTAGGAGAGCTGCACTGGTGTGACAGAAAAGTGGATATAGTATTAGAATACAGAATACTTAAGAATTCTGCACTCCAGAAAGCATACTGAAGAAGCCTCTGTTTCTAGTGCTCAGGCAACACAGATCTGATCTCTTAAGAACGTCTGGATATTGACAAACCAAACCCTTCTTTGCAAATGAACAAACCAAACTCTTTGAAATATGTTTGTGATATATACAAGTAGCTTAGCGGGGATTATTGAAGTACTGCCAAAATACATTTCAAAAATTATAAGTCTTTTCATTCATTATGTTGACTTCGGAAGGATTTGTGAACCCCCTTAAAATGCATGTATGTAATATTTTGTTTATCTTCATATGTCCTTTTATGAGGGAGGAGGTCTTGGCTTTCATCACATTCTCAAAGGAGTCCAGTGACCCCCAAAAAGATTTAGAACTCCTCCACTAGGTGGTATGAAAATACTGCCTGGTTTATTTGTACTGTTGGTTATAAATATAGATTGTTCATTGCAAAGTACTCTAAACTCTGTCTTTTGCTCCATTTGAGAACCATTTATTTTTGTTGTTATGGGATATTTTGCAATTATATGTTAAAATATTAAGCTAAAAGGTAACTGGAAAGGTAAATCTGAGAAATACTGTACCTTGTCTATATTAAATTCTTAAGTATGATACTTGGGCTTTCTGGTAACCAATATGTATGTTAAATAAAGGCAAGAAAGTTTAAAGCTAGGAAATTAATAGAGGATAAAATAATCTGAGTTAAAAGGAACCTTAGATATTATCTTCTTCCCAGGAAAGTTAGATGAATTACTCAGATTTATAGAGTTGCTGACTGGCTCGAACCCACATCTTCTTTCTTAATTTGCATTTAGGGCTCATCATACCTATTGTCTCTCTCTACCATTTGTCATCAGTACTTAGCTAGTTGTAATAAAAACATTATTAACCTATAGTAGTAAATAATAACATAATTAATTATAATTAGCAAATTGAGACGTTTTAAATTTAATCATCCCATTCTCTCACTACAACCTTTCAAGTGTTCGTCTCCCAGGAGATAGAGACCTCTGCTTTCTTAATCCCTCTACTCTTTATTTGCCTTTCCTGTTATCACTTTCTGCACAAGGTAGTTTAGGCTCTTTGATCCATTGTTTCAACTCCCTTCATTATGCATTCATCTCAGATATCCTGTCAACCCTCAACCCAATCCTAGATCTCTAAATGTATGACTTTTTTGTTTCTGTAGCCAGACGTCTATACATCCTTGCTACAGAAAAATCACATCTTTGTAGATTGGCACCAGCAAAAATTCATGGTCTCCGATCTTAAAAATGTCCTTCCTGTACTTCCTGTTATGTTTCTTTGCCCTCATTCTTCATAGCAGCTCTTTCAAGCCTCTTATTGCCTTCTTCCTTTCTCCCCCAGCCAGCAAATGACCTTACTTCCTGTTTTCCCGGAATATAAAAATTTTTGCATCTTTTTCTCCTTTCTAATACAGGAGAAGAGGTAAAGCCATCTTTATATCTGGATCTCTCATTCCTTTTTCTTCCTCCTCCTTCCATTGAGTATTTCCCTATTCTGATTTTTAAAAAAGACTTTATTATGGAAAACATCAGACTCATAAACAAAAGTAGAGAATAGTAACCATTCATGTACCAATCCATCTTCAACAGTTATCAACTCAAAGCTAATATTGTTTCATATATGTCCCTCCGTCCACACTTCCAAATTTTTTGAAGCAAATCCCAGACATGTTATTCCACTGATAAAATTTTCATTGTATGTTTCTAAACGACTTTAAAAAATAATCATGATACTATTATCCGGTGAAAAACTCAGTTATTCTTTAATATCATCAGGGGCTTCCCTGGTGGCGCAGTGGTTGAGAGTCCACCTGCCAATGCAGGGGACACGGGTTCGAGCCCTGGTCTGGGAGGATCCCACATGCCGCGGAGCAACTAGCCCCGTGAGCCATAATTACTGAGCCTGCGCGTCTGGAGCCTGTGCTCCGCAACAAGAGAGGCCGAGATAGTGAGAGGCCCGCGCACCGCGATGAGGAGTGGCCCCCACTTGCCACAACTGGAGAAAGCCCTTGCACAGAAACGAAGACCCAACACAACCATAAATAAATAAATAAAATTAAAAAAAAAAAATCTCAACTCTTAATATCATCAGACATCCAGTCAGTGTTCACATGTTTGTTAACTGGTTTGTTTTACAAAAATTATTCATTTTACACTTTCTAAAAGTTCAGATCTAAGTAAGGTCAGTGAAGTCCAATGGTTATATCACTTATCTCTTTTAATCTATAGGTTTCCCTTTCCAACTCTTTTTTTTAATTTCCTTGGAATTTATTTGAAGAAACTGGGTCATTTTATAGGGCTTTTCACAATCTGGATTTTGCTGGTTGTATCCCCATGGTGTCTTTAACATATTCTTCTGCCCTCTATACTTCTTGCAAATTGTTAGTTGGAGCCAGAGACTTGAACAGATTCAGATTTGATTTTGTGGCAAGAATACTTTATAGGTGGCTTGTTTTTATTCTGTCAGTGGATACATCATGTCTGGTTGTTTCATTGTTTGCCTTTGGTTAATTAGGGGGTGAAAATGGTCATATTAAAATTATTCATTCCTTTATTTCTCTTGAGTCTTTTTTTTTCTCCACCATTAGCTTTTAAGCATCTCGCTTGGTTGAGAAAAACAACAACCCAGAAAAATTGCTTTTTAACATTTCCATCTGTTTCTAAGATTTTTATTCATGGTACCATCTTTACTTCATCTTCTTGCACTCATCAGCCCATTTGGATGTGGATTTTGCGGTGTTGAACCATGCCCTTACCATTTTACTGAAACCATTCTCATCAAGGTAATCAGTGGGAGCTCTATACTGAATGGAACAGACCCATTTCAGACCTTATTTTACTTGACAATTGGGTAACTTTGGGTATTGTTGGTTGCCTCTCCTTGAAATACTTCCTTGACTTGTGACATATTCTCTCTTCTTTTTACTTTTACCTCTTTAATTGCTTCCTCTCAGCCTTTGTTATAGACTCTTAAGTGTTGGTGTTGCTCTGCCTGGCTCTAGCCTAGGGCTTCTGCTCATTGTACTCTACACATTCTCCATAGGTCATCTCATCCTTTGTCATGGCTTCAGTTATACCATCTCTTAGCTGGTAAGTACCAGACCTTTTTTTTTCCCCCCATAGGTTGGTTCTTTTCAGAACTGACTTGGTTGTACAGCTTCTGACTAGAAATCTCACAGGCACCTTGGATTCAGTGTATCTAAAGATGGAATGAGTCACACTTACTTCTTCATCCCCTCACACATAGTTCTACTTAGTTCAACTTATTTCTAATCTAGAAATCTAGAAGCTTTTTGAGTTGACTCCTTCACTGACCTTTTACTCTCACCTTTCTAGTTCTCTTTATTTACTGCTGCTATTCTAGTGTAGATCTCCATCATCTGTCACCTTCATTACTGCAAACCTTCTATATGGTTTCTTCCTTTCCCGTCCTTATGGTCCGTTCTTCACTATATAAATGAGAATGATTTTTCTAAAAAAACTTATCTAATGGTTTACCATTGTCCCTAGGATAAATTGTAAAGACCAGAGCTTGTTTTGTGACCCAGCCTGTGCATACCTCTTCAGCTTTATCTTTTTAAAAATTTATTTATTCATTCATTCATTTAGTCTGTGTTGGGTCTTTGTTGCTGTGTGCGGGCTTTTTGTAGCTGCTGCGAGCGGGGGCTACTCTTCGTTGTTGCGTTTGGGCTTCTCGTTGCGGTGGCTTCTCTTGTTGTGGAGCACGGGCTCTAGGCGCGCGGGCTTCAATAGTTGTGGCACGCAGGCTCAGTAGTTGTGGCGCAAGGGCTTCGTTGCTCTGCAGCATGTGGGATCTTCCTGGGCCAGGGCTTGAACCCGTGTCCCCTGCATTGGCAGGCAGACCCTCAACCACTGTGCCACCAGGGAGGTCCCCTTCAGCTTTATCTTGAATCATCACCCGCTGTGTGGAAGTACTTGTCACACTTTTCATGCAGTTTTAATTGCCTGTTTCTTGGCTGACTCTTCCAGTAGACTGTAACTTCTTCAGTGTAAAGACCAAGTCTTTTCTTTTCCCTCATTAAACCTGATGCCTGGCTTATAGTAACTGTTTTGTGTATTTTGTTGAATGAATAAATTTGTGCTGTACACTATCATACATTCAGTGATTTATGCATGCCTTGGTTTTATCGTTATTAGATCATGCTAGTATTCCAGTACTATTGTAATTCTTGTACATTAATTTGCTTTTTTGTCTAGAGGCAGTCTCTCCATAATTAAATTGGACCCTGTAATGTACCTAATACAGTAGAGTTTTTTCCTGATTAAAACAGGGATTTTTGCTATGTTTCTTTTTTACTCTGATTTATATGATTAATTCTCGGTCAGTGGATTACCATTGTCCCAGATAATGGAAATCTGTAGACAGTTCACATAGTCACCAACATCAGATAATCCTTACCCTACTGTAACCTTCGTTAGAGTGTATGAGTTCCAAGATAGTTTGGCTTGGCATGACTAGCGAGATTTAGAAAAGTGAGGCTTAAATAATTAAGAGATGTTAAATACCAAAGATGGTTGGTTTTCTGAGTTGTCCATTGTGCTTGGTTCTCAATCCACTATTTATTACTGACATTAGTCTTATTTCTCTGGATTTAGACATAGTGGTAGTGGTGGCTTTCAGCTATTATTTTGAGGTAACTGGGCTACAGGTCAGAAGAATCATTCAAGATTATAAAATAAATCCCTGATTATATTTACTAGTATTGCTCAGTGGAGAAGGATCTCTATTGAAATCAGCAGCTGCCATTGGGAACATATGAGTACTCACTTTTTGACTCAGGGCTCCTATTTAAAAGCAGGGTCTGCTCTCTCATTTTTCCTCCTTGGCTGGCTTATTCACCACTCTCTATCCCCAGTTCCTGGAATAGTGCCTGACATGGCATGGGAAGGGTACTCAAGAAATGGTCTTTGACAGCGTAGTGGTTACCAGAGGGGAAGGGGTGGGTAAAGGGAATCAACTGTATGGTGACAGATGGAACCTAAACTTTTGGTGGTAAGCACGCTGTGGGGTACATAGAAGTAGAAATACAATGCTGTATACATGAAACTAAAATAATGTTGTAAACCAGTGTTACTGCAATAAAAAATAGAAATTGAGAAAAAGGTACAAACTTGCAATGAGTAGTAAAGAAGTCCTAGAAATCTAAGGCACAGTATAGTGAGTGTAGACAACAGTAATGTATTATAATCATCAAACTTGCTCAACAAAAGACTAGAACTTAATTATTCCAACCACTTTTTTAAAAATTATGTAATATGATAGAGGTACTAATTAATCGCTACAAGGGCAATGATAATATTATAATCTATAAATGTATCAAATTAACATATACCTTAAATTTACACAATGTTATATGTCAAATATATTTCAGTTTTTAAAAAGATATCATGTATATATATTTTTAAAGGGTTTTTTTTAAGTCTATTGAATTTGTTATGATATGGCTTCTGCACCTTGGATTCAGTGTATCTAAAGATGGAATGAGTCACACTTACTTCTTCATCCCCTCACACATAGTTCTACTTAGTTCAACTTATTTCTAATCTAGAAATCTAGAAGCTTTTTGAGTTGACTCCTTCACTGACCTTTTACTCTCACCTTTCTAGTTCTCTTTATTTACTGCTGCTATTCTAGTGTAGATCTCCATCATCTGTCACCTTCATTACTGCAAACCTTCTATATGGTTTCTTCCTTTCCCGTCCTTATGGTCCGTTCTTCACTATATAAATGAGAATGATTTTTCTAAAAAAACTTATCTAATGGTTTACCATTGTCCCTAGGATAAATTGTAAAGACCAGAGCTTGTTTTGTGACCCAGCCTGTGCATACCTCTTCAGCTTTATCTTTTTAAAAATTTATTTATTCATTCATTCATTTAGTCTGTGTTGGGTCTTTGTTGCTGTGTGCGGGCTTTTTGTAGCTGCTGCGAGCGGGGGCTACTCTTCGTTGTTGCGTTTGGGCTTCTCGTTGCGGTGGCTTCTCTTGTTGTGGAGCACGGGCTCTAGGCGCGCGGGCTTCAATAGTTGTGGCACGCAGGCTCAGTAGTTGTGGCGCAAGGGCTTCGTTGCTCTGCAGCATGTGGGATCTTCCTGGGCCAGGGCTTGAACCCGTGTCCCCTGCATTGGCAGGCAGACCCTCAACCACTGTGCCACCAGGGAGGTCCCCTTCAGCTTTATCTTGAATCATCACCCGCTGTGTGGAAGTACTTGTCACACTTTTCATGCAGTTTTAATTGCCTGTTTCTTGGCTGACTCTTCCAGTAGACTGTAACTTCTTCAGTGTAAAGACCAAGTCTTTTCTTTTCCCTCATTAAACCTGATGCCTGGCTTATAGTAACTGTTTTGTGTATTTTGTTGAATGAATAAATTTGTGCTGTACACTATCATACATTCAGTGATTTATGCATGCCTTGGTTTTATCGTTATTAGATCATGCTAGTATTCCAGTACTATTGTAATTCTTGTACATTAATTTGCTTTTTTGTCTAGAGGCAGTCTCTCCATAATTAAATTGGACCCTGTAATGTACCTAATACAGTAGAGTTTTTTCCTGATTAAAACAGGGATTTTTGCTATGTTTCTTTTTTACTCTGATTTATATGATTAATTCTCGGTCAGTGGATTACCATTGTCCCAGATAATGGAAATCTGTAGACAGTTCACATAGTCACCAACATCAGATAATCCTTACCCTACTGTAACCTTCGTTAGAGTGTATGAGTTCCAAGATAGTTTGGCTTGGCATGACTAGCGAGATTTAGAAAAGTGAGGCTTAAATAATTAAGAGATGTTAAATACCAAAGATGGTTGGTTTTCTGAGTTGTCCATTGTGCTTGGTTCTCAATCCACTATTTATTACTGACATTAGTCTTATTTCTCTGGATTTAGACATAGTGGTAGTGGTGGCTTTCAGCTATTATTTTGAGGTAACTGGGCTACAGGTCAGAAGAATCATTCAAGATTATAAAATAAATCCCTGATTATATTTACTAGTATTGCTCAGTGGAGAAGGATCTCTATTGAAATCAGCAGCTGCCATTGGGAACATATGAGTACTCACTTTTTGACTCAGGGCTCCTATTTAAAAGCAGGGTCTGCTCTCTCATTTTTCCTCCTTGGCTGGCTTATTCACCACTCTCTATCCCCAGTTCCTGGAATAGTGCCTGACATGGCATGGGAAGGGTACTCAAGAAATGGTCTTTGACAGCGTAGTGGTTACCAGAGGGGAAGGGGTGGGTAAAGGGAATCAACTGTATGGTGACAGATGGAACCTAAACTTTTGGTGGTAAGCACGCTGTGGGGTACATAGAAGTAGAAATACAATGCTGTATACATGAAACTAAAATAATGTTGTAAACCAGTGTTACTGCAATAAAAAATAGAAATTGAGAAAAAGGTACAAACTTGCAATGAGTAGTAAAGAAGTCCTAGAAATCTAAGGCACAGTATAGTGAGTGTAGACAACAGTAATGTATTATAATCATCAAACTTGCTCAACAAAAGACTAGAACTTAATTATTCCAACCACTTTTTTAAAAATTATGTAATATGATAGAGGTACTAATTAATCGCTACAAGGGCAATGATAATATTATAATCTATAAATGTATCAAATTAACATATACCTTAAATTTACACAATGTTATATGTCAAATATATTTCAGTTTTTAAAAAGATATCATGTATATATATTTTTAAAGGGTTTTTTTTAAGTCTATTGAATTTGTTATGATATGGCTTCTGTTTTTTTTTTTTTACATCTTTATTGGAGTATAATTGCTTTACAATGGTATGTTAGTTTCTGCTTTATAACAAAGTGAATCAGTTATACATATACATATGTTCCCATATCTCTTCCCTCTTGCGTCTCCCTCCCTCCCAGTGGCTTCTGTTTTTTAAGTTTTGGTTTTTTGGCTGCGAGGCACGTGGGATCTTAGCTCCCTGACCAGAGATCGACCCCGCACCCCCTGCATTGGAAGGCAAAGTCTTAACCATGGGCTGCCAGGAACGTCCAAGATGTGATGTATTTAAAACAAAAAGAAATAGTCTTTGTTTCCTCTGTCCATGATGTGTCTCTTAGTAGGTGGTTCTACATGCCCTTCATTAGACGTTAATTTCATTTGGAAGATGATTTCCTATTTCTTTGAAGTGTCCCTTCCAATTGAATTTTGTAGGTACCAGTAGTCTGCATTTTAAATAAGACTTACTCAGATATATAGTTTACCCTTGAACAGTGTGGGGCTAGGAGCATCAAACCTCCTCCGCACAGTCAAAAATCTGCGTATAATTTTACAGTTGGCTGACTCTTCATATCCACAGTTTCAGATTGTGTAGTCCCATAGTACATATTTATTGGAAAAAAAATCCACTTATAAGTGGACCCATGCAGTTCAAACCCGTGTTGTTCACGGGTCAACTGTATTTCCTAATTACAATGGACGTTCTGTCTAGCTATTTTTATACAGTGTGATAAGACATACTAATATTAAACTTTTGTAAGTTTATACAGGAGATTTGAAGAATAATTTTAAAAAAATTTATTTATTTGGCTGTGCTGGGTCTTAGTTGCGGCACGTGGGATCTTTGCTGCGGCATGTGGGATCTAGTTCCCCAACAAGGGATTGAACCCGGGCCCCCTGCATTGGGAGCTCGGAGTCTTAACCACTGGACCACCAGGGAAGTCCCTGAAGAATAATTCTTTAAGAAACAATTCTTGATTTTTCTTTTACCTACATTTACTCTCATTGAGCTGATCACAGTACTTTTTAGATATTGTATAGAAATTGGCTTTATAGTGTTGCAAGTGTAAAGAAAGGGCTCTGAAATATTAGGTAATGGGGTTACAGAATTGGATTACTGTGTGAGCACAAAGAAGGATGTACTTCATTCAGTTTTTAATTTTTTTTAAAGACATAAGCACACAAAATAAATTGAAACAATGCTAAGTTACCTCTTTTTAAAAAATATTTATTTTATCTTTGGCTGCGTTGGGTCTTTGTTTCTGCACACGGGCTTTCTCTAATTGCGGCGAGCGGGGGCTACTCTTTGTTGTGGTGCACAGGCTTCTCATTGCAGTGGCTTCTCTTGTTGCAGAGCATGGGCTCTAGGCATGTGGGCTTCAGTAGTTGTGGCACACAGGCTCAGTAGCTGTGGCTCCCAGGCTCTAGAGCGCAGGCTTAGTAGTTGTGGCGCACGGGCTTAGTTGCTCTGCTGCATGTGGGATCTTCCTGGACCATGTCTCGAACCCGTGTCCCCTGCATTGGCAGGCGGATTCTTAACCACTGTGCCGCTAGGGAAGTCCCTAAATTATTTCTTGATTAAATGCATTGGTTAAGAGGGCATGAGATTGCTAAATGGCTTGTTTACATTATAAGTAATATCAGCTATTCTAAGATCACTAGTAACTAATATTCAATCTTGAAGGTTACTTCAGTTATGGTTGGAACCTTTGGCTTGTGGACAGTTTCTGAAGTACTTATCTTTGTTACTTTTTTCAGATAATGCTTCTTTTTGTAAATTAGAAAATGTGTTTTTTTTATCATTAATGGAAAATTATTGTCTTCTCTAGAAGTTGTATGTTAATATTCAAAATTTAATAAAATTGATATCAGTATATCTAGTAGGTGACATGGTTGTGAGTGGGTAAATTTTAAAATAGTGTTCTTTTAGCTCAGTAAACTATTAATGATAATTTAAAATTCGTAAAATGACTATTTTAGCATTGATTTTCACAGTAGGTTAAAAAACATCATCTGATATTCATATTACCATCATAGTAATACCTCACCTTTGAAAGTGTATACTGCAAATAATAATTTAGAAATAATTTAAATTCTAAGTGAACGAAATAATCTTTCTCTCTTTCTTCTTAGGTGGAATGAACCTTACTTGTTGAATATCTCCTGGTTACTCGTTGGATTCACTTGTGGAAGAATCATTTTCCCCTGCGTGGAAGCCACTTAGTGGCATATTTAATTATAAATCCAGGGATTGCAAAGTTTTTTGATTTCCCAAAGGAGGGACATACCACTATATCAAATAAGCTTGACATTACAGCCAAAATGGTGCTGTCCCAGAGACAACGAGATGAACTGTAAGTTTCTCTGTTTTGTGATTTTTTTAAAAATCCTCTCATAAAAGACAAAGTAGTAAATTAAAATACAGCTTTGGGAGACATATTCTAAATTAAAACTATTGTTATGAGAGTTCAAATATTGGTTTGGACTATTTGGTCTGATTTTAAAACTGGATCTTATTTTGACATAGTATTATTTACCCGTTTGACATAAATGTGTGTATGTTTAAAGCAGAGCAAACAAGTAAGTTAGTTGGGATAAATTCTATCCTAAGCGCGTCTTAACTATCTTATGTTCAATAGGAAGGTAGGTGCTTCAAAGCTCTTCAAAATTTTTTTGTCTGGAATCCATGTATTAGAAAAATGAAAGCTTTTTTGTTGTTTTTACTGCTAATGCCTTTTCCTTTTTGTCTTACTGTGTTATCTTTTATTATCCAATGGCTATCGTATTTGAACTTTATGAGGTGGCTAGTATAGTTAATGCAAGTGCATTAATGAAAGAAGCATGAGATGATTTAACTACTGCTATTTTATAGTATCTTATAGCATCCCGTATTTTATAATATTCTATTTTTGTAGGTGAGGAAATAGGGGGAACATTTAACTTCATGTTCTAGGTATTTAAAAGATTTTCTGGGCTTCCCTGGTGGCGCAGTGGTTGAGAGTCCGCCTGCTGATGCAGGGGACACGGGTTCGTGCCCCGGTCCAGGAAGATACCATGTGCCGCGGAGTGGCTGGGCCCGTGAGCCATGGCCGCTGAGCCTGCGCGTCCAGAGCCTGTGCTCCACAACGGGAGAGGCCACAACAGTGAGAGGCCCGTGTACCACCAAAAAAAAAAAAAAAAAGATATAATAAAAGATTTTCTGTGGGTTTTTAAAAACTTCATTTGGAAATAATTTCAAATTTATAGAGAAGTTGTAAGATTAGTACAAAGAATAGTCATACATTTTATCCAAATTCACCTATTGTTATTTTTTTACTATTTGCTCTATCATTTGCACTCTAGCTGTGTGTGTACAGTATTTTTTTTTAATTGGAGTATAATTGCTTTAAAATATTGTGTTAGTTTCTGCTGTACAAGGAAGTGAATAAGCTATATGTATACCTCCATCTCCTCCCTCTTGGACCTTCCTCCCATGCCCTGCCCATTCCACCCATCTGGGTCATCACAGAGCACCGAGCTGAGCTCCCTGTGCTATATACAGCAGGTTCCCACTAGCTATCTATTTTATACATGGTAGTATATATATGTCAATCCTAATCTCCCAATTCATCCCACCCTCCCCTTCCCCCCACCCATGCCCACATGTCTGTTCTCTACATCTGCGTCTCTGTTCCTTCCCTGGGTATAGGTTCATCTGTACCATTTTTCTAGCTTCCACATATATGAGTTAATATACGATATTTGTTTTTCTCTTTCTGACTTACTTCACTCTACAGTGTTTTTTTTTAAAACCATTTGAGAGTAAGTTGCATGCATGAATGACCTTTCCCCCAGGTACTTCATTGTGCGGTTCCTAAGAATAACTATATTTTTTTATAAAACCACAGTACAGTTAGCAATTTCAGTAAAATTTAACATCGTCACAATACTTTTTATTTAATCTACATCAGTTTTGTTAATTGGGCCAATAATGTCCTTTATAGCATTTTTTCCCCCTCTCTGGTACACCAGCCAGTCTAGGATTAGGTATATTTAGTTGTCATGTCACTTTAGTCTCATTTAACCTGGAACATTTCCTCAACATTTCTTTGTCTTTTATGACATTAATATTTTTAAATAGTCTTTAAAAAAATTCTTTTTATTGAATGAAAGATTCTTTAAATTCTATAGTGCTTTACAATTTTCAGAAGCTTCACACATGATTTCATATAATCCCATAGTAACCCTTTTTTCCTCCCTACTCCTATGTTGCCCCTTCCCCACTTCTGTCACCCCACTGGTAACTAACCACTGGCTTGTTCTCTATATCTGTGAGTCTGCTTCTTTTTTGTTTTATCCACTAGTTAGTTGTATTTTTTTTTAGATTCCACATATCAGTGATATCATACAGTATTTGTCTTTCTCTATCTGGCTTAGGTCACTTAGCATAATGCACTCCAAGTCCATCCATGTTGCTGCAAATGGCAAGATTTTCTTTCTCTTTTTTTGGCTGAGTATTATTCTATTGTATATATATCACATCTTCTTTACCCATTCACCTATTGGCGGACACTTAGGTTGCTTCCATACTTTGGCAATTGTAAGTAATGCTGCTGTGAACATTGGGGTGCATGTATCTTTTCAAATTAGTGTTTTTGTTTCTTTCGATATGTACACAGGAGTAGAATTGCTGGGTCATAAGGTAGCTCTATTTTTAGTTTTTTGAGAAACCTCCATACCTTTTTCCACAGTGGCTGCACCAATTTACATTCCCACCAACAGTGTATGAGGGTTCCCTTTTCTTGCCAGCGTTTGTTATTTGTGAATCTTTTTTTTTTTTTAATAGAGTATTTCTCATTTTATGTTTGTCTGTTTCCTCATGATTAGATCCAGTTTATGCATTCTTGGACAGAATACTACATAAATAATTTTGTATTCTTTTCAGGATATCATATCTAGGGACACAGAATGTCCATTTGTCCCTCAATGATGATGTTAATTTTGATTGCTCAGTCTAAATGTCTGATGTCTCCGCTATATAGTTTCTTTTATTTCCTTTTCAGCAGATAAGTGGGGAGATATTTTAAGATCATGCAAACATTTTTCTTTCCTGTCGATAATTTCTCCCCTAGATTTAACATCTATTGATGATTCTTGCTTGAATGATTCTATACTACAGTGGTAGCAAAGTGATGATTTTCTAACCCCACTTCTCATTCTGTATTTGTTAGCTCTCAGCATTTTACTGTAATCAGTGGACCTTCTTTTTCTCCTTTTTATATACTTCTCTTTTCATTATTGGTATTAACTCATAGGTTCTTATATTTTCAGTTATCATTCATTACTATTATACTGTTTTGGTGCTTGAATTGTCCCAGATTGTCCCATAGGAGCCTCTTCAGTTGGCTCTTATCTATGCCCCTGTCATTTTTTGTGAGCACCTCCTTACTTTCTAGGATAACAGGATATTCCAAGCTTATTGTTTACCTATCCTGTCTTAACCTTAGAATCAGCCGTTGCGCTAGAAAGCCCTGGTTCCTCTTAGTGGGGAATGGTATTTGAGACCAAAACATGGGCACTAAGTGTACTCATGACTACTGGGATGTCTTTGCTTCTGGGCCCTTTAAGTAGACAGAACTAGGACATACATGTATGTATTAACACATATACAGACCCCCTAGCTTATATGTGTACTAAAGTTTCTCAGTCTTTGCACAGTTGACGTTTTGCGCCGAGTAATTCTTTGCTGTGGGGGCTGTCCTGTACGCTCTTGGTTGTTTAGCAACATCCCTAGCTTCTACCCACTACGTGCCACAACCAAAAATATCTCCAGATGTTGCCACTGTCCTCTAGGAGGGCTGTCATACTTCCAAAATAGTTTTAGAATTATTACGCTCATACTACTACAAAAAACCAAATCTCCTGGAAAGGGTCCAGAGTTTGTATGCAGTTATCCCCCCATCCATCCTACCCAAGACTGAGAGTATATAATCAAATACTGTGTTTGTAAGTTACGTGGATTTGTTTTGTACTGTTTTTTCTCTCACTCTTCATATAGTTATATCATTCATTTGAAATACAGTTGGGTTCATGTGTTCTAGTGTTTCAGTTTCTGTGTTTTGCATCACATCCCCTTCCCATCTTCTCTAGTTGCAGCAAGCCGGGGCTACTCTTCCTTGCAGTACACGGACTTATTGCGATGGCTTCTCTTGTTGCAGAGCACGGGCTCTAGGTGTGCAGGCTTAGTAGTTGTGGCATGCGGGCTTCAGTAGTTGTGGCTCGCGGGCTCTAGAGTACAGGCTCAGTAGTTGTGGTGCACGGGCTTAGTTGCTCTGCGGCATGTGGGATCTTCCTAGACCAGGGCTTGGGCCCGTGTCCCCTGTGTTGGCAGGTGGATTCTTAACCACTGCGCCACCAGGGAAGCCTGCAAATGTACTTTTATAAGCCTACAAATGTACTTTTATATTATTGAAGGCATGTCTGGTTTTTAATCATTCTTGTTTCTAAGTCACTTCAGATCCTTTTCTTCTAGATACCTGTGTGAGCTGACTGCAAGTCATGCTTATTACCCTCATAATCAGGATGAATATTTAAACATTATGGCCAAGAATAGAGCTTATATATATATGTGTGTGTGTGTGTGTGTGTGTGTGTGTGTGTGTGTGTAAATTTATTTATTTTTGGCTGCATTGGGTCTTTGTTGCTGCACACGGGCTTTCTCTAGTTGCCGCAAGCGGGGGCTACTCTTTGTTGCAGTGCGCGGGCTTCTCATTGTGGTGGCTTCTCTTGTTGTGGTAGGCACGCGGGCTTCAGTAGTTGTGGCTCACAGGCTCTAGAGCGCAGGCTCAGTAGTTGTGGCACATGGGCTTAGTTGCTCCGCGGCATGTGGGATCTTCCCGGACCAGGGCTCGAACCCATGTCCCCTGCATTGGCAGGTGAATTCTTAACCACTGTGCCACCGGGGAAGGCCCAAGAATAGAGCTTGTAATTTGGCTAAAAATCAGTTGAGAAGGGGAGACCCTAATTTCAGGTGGCCAAGTTTTTATAGAATTTGAGATAAGAATTGACTTAAAAGTGCTCATCAAGCAAAAAAAAATTGTCTTATAGATCTAAATGTAAATTTGGGAAGTAGATTTAGTGTCCTCCAATTTTTAGTAAGGAAATAAAATGAAGGGATTTGCTTTTTCTCCTGTTTTTGAAAATGATGTGAACATATATTTACTATGATAGCAAGAAACAAATGTTTATGTACCTCTTACAAGTAAGATATTCTTTGGCACCTCTCTTAGCCTTTGTAACATTTTAGCATTTCTGAAGGTTGGATAGCAGTTAGGCTATAAAATTCTTTGAGGTGTTTTTGGAAAAGAAATGAAATTAATTTTAACAGACTTGAAACAGGTAATTTGTGATTCAGCTCAGCAAATGTGTATTGCCTGCCTTCAGTGTTCTTACTACTCTAGGGCATATAAACATGAATAATAACACGAAAACATTTTTGTGGATATGACAGACATCTTTATTTTATAGATAAATCGAGGATGGGAGAAATTAAAATTATCCAATTTTATGACACTAATAGAGGCAGTTTTCTGACTTTAAGTTCACTATTCATTAAACAAAATTCCATTACCAAAATTAATATGTCAAAAGTAAACATAACCCCCTACTTTCTCAGTCCCACTTTCCAGAAGTGTCCACCATCACCTCTGTATATTATAATTTTTTCACATATTTTCATGTTTTTACAAAAATTACATGAACATCTGTTTTTCCTTAAGAGTTATAAGGATTATACTTTACAACCTGTTTTTAATACTTTTTGTCACCCTTTCTTTGAGTTTGGAAATGGTACTATCTGTTGTTAGTTCATCTAATAGCTACTTATAGCAAAATAAACTTATACCTCTTTTTTTAAAATCAAATTTTACACATTGATTTCCCCCTATGAAAGATGAAGGAAGTCTGTTACTTTTATGTTGTCCTGGTTGATAATATTTGTACTGTTTGATTTGATGTTCACCCCTAGTTCCTTTGTGCCACAACTTTCCCATTCTTGTAATGAAGCTGTAATGAAGTATAATTGATATACAAGTAACTGTACCTATTTAATGTGTACAATTTGATGAGTTTGGACCATTCTTTTTTTTTTTTTTTTGCGGTACGCGGGCCTCTCACTGTTGTGGCCTCTCCCATTGCGGAACACAGGCTCCGGATGCACAGGCTCAGCGGCGGCCATGGCTCACGGGCCTAGCTGCTCTGCGCCATGTGGGATCTTCCCAGACCAGGGCATGAACCCGAGTCCCCTTCATTGGCAGGCAGACTCTCAACCACTGCGCCACCAGGGAAGCCCCTGTATTCTTATTTTGATTCCTCTATTGTTGGGTAGATTTTGTCATTATGTACCTTTTTGAAGATGGACTCATAAATAGACCTCTGTGGGTCTTTGCATGCTAGAGACTAATTTTTTCTGGCTCCCAAAATGAATGACAAGTGAAAAATTTTTAGATTACACATTTTTCCCAATCAGAGTTATAAATATTGAGGAAAAAAAATTGCCATGCATTAGACTGCAAAGAAAATCTCAAATTCCAAAAAAACAGAAATCACGTAGGGCTCATTTGCTGACCATAATGCAATAAAAATACAAATTAATAGCAAAAGGAGAGAAAAGAGAAATCTATTCATGTGAACATTTAAAAATATACTTCGAAATAACTGTGGAATAAAGAGAGCAAAATAAAACTTAGGAAGTGAAGAATTCAGTAATAGTGAGGGTACTCACCTCTGGGATATAGCCCACATAGCATACAGAGAATTAGATGGTCTTTACTCTTAAGAAAAAAAAAACAAAGATGAGAAATGAACATTCAATTCAAGAAAAAAGGAAGATAAGGTTAAAGGAAGCAGAGGGAAGGAATTAATAACAAGAGCAGAAATTAATGAAATAGAAAATATAACTTGGTAACTTGATTGGTAAAATTAAAAACTAGCTTTAAAAATAGACAAAACTGGGGCTTCCCTGGTGGCACAGTGGTTAAGAATCCACCTGCCAATGCAGGGGACACGGGTTTGAGCCCTGGTCCAGAAAGTATCCCACATGCTGCGGAGCAACTAAGCCCGTGCGCCACAACTACTGAGCCTGCACTCTAGAGCCCGTGAGCCACAACTACTGAAGCCCACATGCCTAGAGCCCGTGCTCCGCAAGAAGAGAAGCCACCGCAATGAGAAGCCTGCGCGCCGCAACGAAGAGTAGCCCCCACTCACCACAACTAAAGAATGCCTGTGCACGGCAACAAAGACCCAACGCAGCCAAAAATTAATTTTAAAAAATTGATAGTAGGGGAAATTGCAGTGGGGCTGGGAGAATATGGGAATGCTGCACTACCTACTCAATTTGTTTTTGTAAATCTAAAACTGTTCTAAAAAATAAAGTCTCAAAAAAGGATGTTACAGAGTACGTAAATATGAAAAGGTTTTTTAAAAAATAGACAAAACTGAAAGAAAAAAGACACAAATGAACAATATAGTAATGAAAAAGGCAGCATAAAATGAACTCAGGTGATTTTCAAAATTATGAAAATGTTCTATCCTATTAGATTTGAAAATCTAAATGACCTGAGTGATTTTCTAGGAAAATATATATGATAAAATTTGTTCAGGAAGAGGTGGAAAACTTGAATAGATAATTGACTGTAGAGGAAATGGTAAAAATAGTTACAGATATCAAGTCCAGATGATTTTCAAGCCTAGACTTTCTGTCAAGTCTTTAAGGACCAGTAACTTCCCAGATTATGTTGTCTATTCCAGAACATAGAAAAAGGTGGAAAACTTACGAGCTCATTTTGTAAGGGTAGAATAACCCTGATAGCGACACTAGGCAAAAGGAAAATAACAACGAACATTACACACTAATTTTTTACGTGAACTCAGATACAAAGATACTAAATAATATAACAACTGAATCCAGTAGCATATGAGAAAAGTTAATCATGGCCAAGTATGATTTATCCCAGGAATGCAAAGGTTTTTCAATATTTAGAAACCTGTTAGTGTAATTACTATATTAATAAATAGGAGAAAAACTGTCATCAATCCAGGAAATACAGAAATAGTATTTTTAATAATCCTGATTGTTAGAAGTTTCTGAGAAAATAAGGAATAGGATATTTTCTTAACTTGATTAAGGCTCGTTGCCAGAAATTTACAGCAAACATTAGAAATATCAAGTGCATTTCCATTAAAGTCTAGAAGTTCAGAATTCCTACATTCCTGCTACCATTTAAACTTTATTTGAGATTCTAGGCAATGCAGTGAGGCAACAGAAAGAATTAGATAAAACTATAGGAAAGGAAGAGACCAAATATATTTGTAGGTGATAGCATCTACGTAGGAAATCCAACAGAATCAACTATAGAATGATTGGGTTTAGTATGGTGGCCATAAACAAGATGGCATTCAAAAATAAATTGTTTTTGTTATCAGGTAATATAGTCGGAAAGATTACTTTGCCCTGTTTCTAGTGAAAAATGTGAATAATGGGAAGGTGTCAGAACTTTCATATTTTTAATAAAATTAAATAGAATCCCAATCAAAATCCAAACAGAATTTTTCATGAATTTGACCAGCTTGATTTGAAAAGTCAGCTGGAAGAGAAAAATGGTTATGAAAAATTATAAAGGATTAATGAGAAAGCAACTAATTGTACCAGATATCCAAACATTAATACAAAAGTGGTAAAATATTTGTGGACTAGGCAAATAGGTTAAGGGGACAGATAAAGTTCAGAGACAGGCCCATTTATCCATAGAAATTAAGTGTATGGTAAAAGTACCTTTTCACATCAATACAGAAAAGATGTACTGTTCAGCAAATAGTGTTAGTACAGCACATTGTTAAG
This sequence comes from Lipotes vexillifer, assembly GCF_000442215.2. Classification (NCBI taxonomy): domain Eukaryota; kingdom Metazoa; phylum Chordata; class Mammalia; order Artiodactyla; family Lipotidae; genus Lipotes; species Lipotes vexillifer. Next base: position 1,060,436 of record NW_006780838.1, on the reverse strand, counting down.
ATAAACTTGAATTCAGATGAAGTAAAAGCCCAAATGTTGTTAAACACATAAAAATTACAGTGTAGAGGACTTGCCTGGTGGCACAGTGGTTGAGAATCCGCCTGCCAATGCAGGGGACACGGGTTCAAACCCTGGTCTGGGAAGATCCCACATGCCATGGAGCAACTAAGGCCGTGTGCCACAACTACTAAGCCTGCACTCTAGAGCCTGTGAGCCACAACTGCTGAGCCTGCGTGCCACAACTGCTGAAGCCCGCGTGCCTAGAGCCCGTGCTCCACAACCAGAGAAGCCACTGCAATGAGAAGTCCTTGCACCGCAACGAAGAGTAGTCCCAGCTTGCTGCAACTAGAGAAAGTCTGCGTGCAGCAACAAAGACACAACGCAGCCATAAATAAATAAATAATTGTGGTATAGAAATGGTAGAAGAAAATACAGACTTTTGGTAGGAAAAGACTTCCTAAAGATACCAAATGTGGAAAGCAAAAGAAGTGGTAAATCTGACTATATCGAATTATAAAATTCTTGTAAGAAGAAAGACCTAAAACAAAATTAAAATACAAGCGACCTGCTGTGGAAAATATTTACATCACATATAACAACGGAATGGCATCTAGAGTATATAAAGAAGTCCTAAAAATTGATAAAAAAATTATCACAAACAACCAGTAGAAAAAAGAAAAAATATTACTAAGGCCATTCACAAACAAAACAAATTTTAAAATTGGCCAGTAAACATGTGACATAGTATTTAACATCCGTAAACAAAACAAGATACAGTTTGTTCTTTAAACAATTGTCCAAAATGAAAATGATGATAACCTTGGCTAGCAAGGGTGAAGGGAAATGGCTTCTCTCAGGTACCGGATGGATGTATACATTGTTATAATTTCTTTAAAGGTCAGTTTGACAGTATCTTTTAAAATATGTTCTTTGATCTAACAGTTTTCTTTATAAAGAGCTCTTTTTAGCACATATGCAAATATTTCTGTATGGATAGCTATGTAAAATTATGTATGTTTATTGCATTGTTTTCAGTGGTAAGAAACTGGTAACAACCTAAAACGGTCTATCATTAGGGGTATGTTAAGTATAGTACATCCATTCTATGGGATACTGTATATCAGCTTAAAAATGTGGTATATTTATGTGTATCTACACATAAAGAGGTGTAAAATCTATTGTTCAGTCAAATAATCTGGTTGTTAAATAAGATGGTATGATATGTTTCTGTTAAACACCCACACACACAACTATGCATTTCTTTTGTGCCTATATCTGTGTAGATGCACAGATAAAGGCCTGAAAGGATATACACTAAACTGTTAACAGTGGTTATTTCTGAAGAGAAGAATGAAATTGGATAAAGGTAGAATGAAGATTTCTGACAGTATTGTCTCAGTATTTTAGAAAGCAAATATATTTACTTTTTGTGTAAATAAAATAAAAATTTAATGGATTTCTTTTAAACAAAAAAACTGTAGATAATTAATATTCTCTGGCATTATAGGTTGCAATGGAGAAGCTTTAGGTCAGCCTGTTTCTCCTTGCTTTTCTGCCTAGGGTATCCGTAGTATTTGTTCACTTATCTTCATGTTCACCAAGGTAGGTTTTGGATATTCTTTATTTTAAGAACATTTGCTCTTATTATATCAGTATTTGGTTATATCGTATTATGTCTTTTTGGATTCCTTTTGTTTTGATTTATTTTTAGTTTTATGTTACCTTAGATTTTTTTTGAAGGTATAGAGTGTTCATCTATAATTTTCTGCTGCTTCCAGGGGTTATTCTTCCTCTCTAAAGCATGCTTTTCTCTCTATTTTACTTGCTTTGCTACTTTTCCTCTTCTCTTAAAAAAGTTTGCATGGGTCCTTTGTGGCATTTTTGAGGGCAGTTCTGTTCGTGGGAAAAAGTGAGACAAAGCTGGCATAGCTTGAAATTGAGTGTGCTGTCTTAGTACACCTTTCTACCATATTAGTACAGTCCTTTGCCCTTGGGGCGTTTTACCTCAGCTTTCCATGACCTTCCCAGGTGAGCTCATCTTCCTCAAGTGATCTCAAGGCTTTTTTGGATAATTTATTGTTTGTCTTTGTTAGCTAATTCTGGCTGGCTCATGTAAAGCTAATTCTCTTTACCCTTCTCTTAAATCCTGCTTTACCTGTAGACAGCTTCACTGCCCTAAAAATCTCCTGTGCTTGCATATTTGTCCATCATCCCCCCTTCCTCTCTCCAAAACCCCTGGCAGCCACTTATCTTTTTACTCTCTCTGTAGTTTTGCCATTTCCAAAAGTTGAAATCACGTGGTATGAGGCTTTTCAGAATGACTTCTTTCACTTAGCAATGTGCATTTAAGGTTCCTTCATGTCTTTTTGTTGCTATAATATATTTTTTTTTTTTTTTTTCTTGCGTTATGCGGGCCTCTCACTGTTGTGGCCTCTCCCATTTGCGGAGCACAGGCTCCGGACGCGCAGGCCCAGCGACCATGGCTCACGGGCCCAGCCGCTCCGCGGCATGTGGGATCTTCCCGAAACGGGGCACGAACCCGCGTCTCCTGCAACGGCAGGCGGACTCTCAAGCACTGCGCCACCAGGGAAGCCCGCTATAATATATTTTTAAGCTGTGTTTTGCTTTAAAAAACTAACCTCTTCAGTTAGTTGAGGTGTTCAAGTTTCTCTTCTGCATACATTTGAACATTGTATATATTTAGTATCTAATAAAGAGTGGTTCTGTCCTGGCCTTTAAAAAAAAGTAAAGATCTGTACTTCCCTACCCACTTAAAATTGTACATGGGAGTACACTATTACCTCTGTGAATTAGAATCTTCTTAATACTGGGCAAGAAAAGTAAAATACATGTATTGGGTGCTGGGACTGAAATGAGACTGTAACTAATTCATATCCCCTCAGTTTCAAATTTTTATTTTAAAAAGCTATGTATTTTCTTTGACTATAAAAATAAGTATATATTTAAACATAAACTTCTTAATATATTGCTTTCATCTGGCTTATGTTTTGAGGTTCTGCTGCTTTTAAAACTTTTAAAAGGTTGATAATAATGAAACCTGTAACCATATTTCCTTGGGGTGAAAGAGTATGATGCCTTCTGAGTCTTCAAAGGAAGATTAAAGTATTCTCAGTTTGTGTTATATTTAATCTTTTTATTCTTTGTAAGTTTTTAATTGAAATATTTCATTCAGTAGAATGTATCATATTCTCATCATTCCAGATAACAAATAATGACTTACTATAATTTAGGAGTACTGGTATTTTCTCCTGTTGTTAATGTTAGACTTGTCAAAACAATAACCTAGTAAACAAAAACACATACTTCATTTGTGAAATTAAACCAAAATTATAAAATTGCTGAATGTTTCAAAACCTATATTTTGATATTTGTAGAGAAGAGTGAAATGTAGGCATCTCTAAAGATAATAAAGATGTGGTCATCAATTTCAAAATTGTTGATTTTTCTGTAGAACTCATACAAAGCTTTTATTGTGTCATATGACATTTCATTTCACTGAAATTTTTGATTGTATTCTAGAGGATTGTATTAGAAGAGAAGTCATACTGTAAAAGAGAGGAAGGCAGTGCCACAAATACTATTAAGGAAGTTGAGAAAGTTATATGCTGAGTGGCTCCTGTTGTCTATGTGAGATTGAAGGTCAACTGAAAGGTGGGATGCAATTAGGTATTTGAGTGTGCGAAAAGGAAACCAGGGACAAGTGAATGATTCATCGGGCAGCACTGGAATGACAACCACTTGACCCATACCAGTTCTAAAAATATAAATCCATTATTAGCGGTATTGTAGATCATTGACTATCTTGCTGTTCAGTGCAGAATTAAAATTATGCTCCGTCAGCAAATGGAACTTTATTTAGCCAGGTAATTCTGAGGATGCTTGTTGTAACTATGACTTGATTTTAAGGGATCTTTACTTTTTACTTTTATGCTTTAGGGCTTGGCTTACTTATGATGCTCTTCCTTTATTTAGTTAGTATCCCATCTAATCTTCCTGTATGCTTCTGATAAGTAAGTCTTAAAAATATCACTTAAACTAAACTACCTTTTCTTGCCTTGCATGTCCTTCATAATCTGTTTTGTCCTGTCTTTCAGCCATTTCTCTCATATCTTAATCTCATTTCCATTTTTATATCTATTATTTAGATAGATCACTTTTGACCAATTTTAAGTAAAAGTGATTATTGGCATGCTTTTCTTGTTCTCAACTTTAATGCAAATATTTCTAGTGCTTTACCATAAACTATAACATTTGTTGGTTGAAGGTTTGAGGGGTTTCTTTTTAAAATATATTTTAAAAAATATTTATTTATTTGGCTGGGCCAGGTCTTTAGTTGAGGCATGCAGGATCTTTAGTTGCAGCATGTGGACTCTTAGTTGCAGCAGGCAAGCGGGATCTAGTTCCCTGACCAGGGGTCAAACCCGGGCCCCCTGCATTGGGAGCGTGGAGTCTTAACTGCTTGACCACCAGGGAAATCTCTAAAATATTAATAAGAGATGTCTTTTTTTTTTAACATCTTTATTAGAGTATAGATGCTTTACAATAGTGTGTTAGTTTCTGCTTTATAACAAAGTTGAATCAGCTATACATATACATATATCCCCATATCTCCTCCCTCTTGCGTCTCCCTCCCACCCTCCCTATCCCACCCCTCTAGGTGGTCACAGAGCACCGAGCTGATCTCCCTGTGCTATGCAGCTACTTCCCAGTAGCTATCTATTTTACATTTGATAGTACATATAAGTCCATGCCACTCTCTCACTTCGTCCCAGCTTGCCCTTCCCCCTCCCCATGTCCTCAAGTCCATTCTCTGCGTCTGTGTCTTTATTCCTGTCCTGCCTCTAGGTTCTTCGTAACCTTTTTTTTTTTTTTTGATTCCATACATATGTGTTAGCATACTGTATTTGTTTTTCTCTTTCTGACTTACTTCACTCTGTATGACAAACTCTAGGTCCATTCACCTCACTACAAATAACTCAATTTTGTTTCTTTGTATGGCTGAGTAATATTCCATTGTATATATTTGCCACATCTTCTTTATCCATTCATCTGTCGATGGACGCTTAGGTTGCTTCCATGTCCTGGCTATTGTAAATAGAGCTGCAGTGAACACTGTGGTACATGATTGTTTTGAATTACTGTTTTCTCAGGGTATATGCCCAGTAGTGGGACTGCTGGGTCATATGGTACTTGTATTTTTAGTTTTTTAAGGAACCTCCATACTGTTCTCCACAGTGGCTGTGTCAATTTACATTCCCACCAACAGTGCAAGAGGGTTCCCTTTTCTCCACCCACTCCAGCGTTTATTGTTTCGTAGATTTTTTGGTGATGGCCCTTCTGACTGGTGTGAGGTTTTTGTAGTTTTGATTTGCATTTCTCTAATGCAAAACTCATTGTAGTTTTGATTTGCATTTCTCTAATGATTAGTGATGAGCATTCTTTCACGTGTGTGTTGGCAGTCTGTATATCTTCTTTGGAGAAATGTCTGTTTAGGTCTTCTGCCCATTTTTGGATTGGGTTTGTTTTTTTTGATATGGGGCTGCATGAGCTGCTTGTAAATTTTGGAGATTAATTAATCCTTTGTCAGTTGCTTCATTTGCAAATATTTTCTCCCATTCTGAGGGTTGTCTTTTCATCTTGTTTATGGTTTCCTTTGCTGTGCAAAAGCTTTTAAGTGTCATTAGATCCCATTTGTTTATTTTTGTTCTTGTTTCCATTTCTCTAGGAGGTGGGTCAAAAAGGATCTTGCTATGATTTATGTCATAGAGTGTTCTGCCTATGTTTTCCTCTAAGAGTTTGATAGTGTCTGGCCTTACATTTAGGTCTTCAATCCATTTTGAGTTTATTTTTGTGTATGGTGTTAGGCAGTGTTCTAATTTCATTTTTTCACATGTAGCTGTCCAGTTTTCCCAGCACCACTTATTGAAGAGGCTGTCTTTTCTCCACTGTATATTCTTGCCTCCTTTATCAAAGATAAGGTGACCATATGTGCGTGGGTCTATCTCTGGGCTTTCTATCCTGTTCCATTGATCTATATTTCTCTTTTTGTGCCAGTACCACACTGTTTTGATTACTGTAGCTTTGTAGTAGTGTCTGAAGTGCAGGAGCCTGATTCCTCCAGCTCTGTTTTTCTTTCTCAAGAGTGCTTTGGCTATTCAGGGTCTTTTGTGTTTTCATACAAATGGTGAAATATTTTGTTCTAGTTCTGTGAAAAATGCCATTGGTAGTTTGATAGGGATTGCATTGAATCTGTAGATTGCTTTGGGTAGTATAGTCATTTTTACAATGTTGATTCTTCCAATCCAAGAACATGGTATATCTCTCCATCTGTTTGTATCATCTTTAATTTCTTTCATCCCTGTCTTATAGTTTTCTGCATACAGGTCTTTTGTCTCCTTAGGTAGGTTTATTCCTAGGTATTTTATTCTTTTTGTTGCAGTGGTAAATGGGAGTGTTTCCTTAATTTCTCTTTCAGATTTTTCATCATTAGTGTATAGGAATGCAAGAGATTTCTGTGCATTAATTTTGTATCCTGTTACTTTACCAAATTCATTAGCTCTAGTTTAGAGCTAACAGATAAGCTCTAGTAGTTTTCTGGTAGCATCTTTAGGATTCTCTGTGTATAGTAATCATGTCATCTGTAAACAGTGACAGCCTTACTTCTTCTTTTCCAATTTGGATTCCTTTTATTTCTTTTTCTTCTCTGATTGCTGTGGCTAAAACTTCCAAAACTATGTTGAGTAATAGTGGTAAGAGTGAGCAACCTTGTCTTGTTCCTGATCTTAGTGGAAATGATTTCAGTTTTTCACCATTGAGAATGATGTTTGCTGTGGGTTTGTCATATATGGCCTTTATTATGTTGAGCTAAGTTCTCTCTATGCCTACTTTCTGGAGGGGTTTTATCATAAATGGGTGTTGAATTTTGTCGAAAGAATAAGAAATATCTTTTTTAACGTTAATGAAGACCTTTCTTTTTTTTTTTTTTTTTTGCTGTACGCGGGCCTCTCACTGCTGTGGCCTCTCCTGCTGTGGAGCACAGGCTCTGGACGCGCAGGCTCAGTGGCCATGGCTCACAGGCCCAGCCCCTCTGTGGCATGTGGGATCTTCGCGGACCGGGGCACGAACCCCGTGTCCCCTGCATCGGCAGGCGGACTCTCAACCATTGCGCCACCAGGGAAGCCTGCAACTTCTTTTTAATGTCAGTCAGTAATACACATGTGTATCACTAATTTGAAACGACATAATTGGGAGGCTGGCCCAGTTAGTGTGAAGTGATGTCATAATCACACCTTCATCTACATTATTGTAAGGTTACTTTTCCTTTTTTTTTTTTTTTTTTTTTTTTTTTTCTGGTAGCATCTTTAGGATATACGCGGGCCTCTCACTGTTGCGGCCTCTCCCGTTGTGGAGCACAGGCTCCGGACGCACAGGCTCAGCAGCCATGGCTCACGGGCCCAGCTGCTCCGCAGCATGTGGAATCTTCCTCGACTGGGGCACAAACCCGTGTCCCTTGCATTGGCAGGCGGACTCTCAACCACTGCGCCACCAGGGAAGCCCAGTAAGGTTACTTTTCTTAACAGATTAAAAGAGTAAAGAAGAAGACATAAACAAGGGGGAGGGTCAAAACTGAACTGTTCAGTGGTGCCTTCTGCTTTGTCATTCCATTACTCAAAAAATTTCGTCTAAATATGAGAATGAAAAGTAATAATGCTTTTTTTGTGTGTTCATGTTTTTGGTTTTGCCTTTTTAAAAGAAATCCAACATGGTATACTTATATACCATTTTA
>NW_006780838.1:1022140-1052619 GCF_000442215.2 Lipotes vexillifer | reverse complement strand
CTGCTGTGGTATGGAGAGTGAGGGATGGATGTTACCTCAGACCCAGATCTCTGCTGAAGAGAAATGGTAACTGACAGGCTAGTATACCAGGCGCATATTCTTTTGCTTAATGATGAAGATAAAGGTCCACTCACGCTGGCTCACCCAAATTTTATTTTCCTTTACTTCATCACTGCCAGAATAATGTCTCATTGTAACCTCTTGCTGTGCGTATACTTGTCCCAAGACTGGTAGTAGTTGAATCCTGGACTACCCTTTTGGAGTAAGTATCTTCAAGTGTGATGATGAAGGATGATCATTGTAACCCTTTGTCAGGGCCCATAAGGTTGGAGAGGTGTAAGACCTATGGCCAGGAACTCATCATGTCAGTGCTCCCCTTTCCCCAGAGATTCAGTGGGTGGCTGTAGCATATTTAACAAGTCATGTTACCTACCTGTCTAAGACTTGGTTAATATCCTATGGCAGCAGCTTATGGAATGACCTGCAGTAGTGTCTCTGCACTTGAAATGAACTTACCTTCCTCAGGACTATGTAGTTCATCTTGGTGTTTGTCTAAAATGGCATAGCCTGGGGTGTTGTGAGGGTTATCTTCTGGAACAGGGCACTAAAGATGATGATGTACTTCTGGGGGTGTGAACTTGTATGCTTGATTCTGCTGGGTCTTCTCATTATCTTAGTGGTGTGCCCTTCTAACCCTGCAGACATCCCACAGTCATTGGGCCACTGCAGACTTTTAGAACAGTGCACATTAACTCCATTGCTTTCCTCATGTTTGAATATGTAAGATGAGTGTATCTTTTCTGATGGGCCTGGTAAGAAAACATCTGTTTTGTCAGCTACTGACTTAACCTTGTTTCTCCTCATATAAACAATAAATTTTAACTATTTATAGAATTCCTAGAACATTTTTATTCAACCTTAGAATGCTAGAGTACACAGTTTAGGGCTTCCCTGGTGGCGCAGTGGTTGAGAGTCCGCCTGCCGATGCAGGGGACACGGGTTCGTGACCCGGTCCGGGAGGATCCCACATGCCGCGGAGCGGCTGGGCCCGTGAGCCATGGCCGCTGAGCCTGCGCGTCCGCAGCCTGTGCTCCGCAACGGGAGAGGCCACAACAGTGAGAGGCCCGTGCACCACAAAAAATAAATAAATTTTAAAAATAGAGTACACAGTTTGAAGAAATACTGTTATTGTCGTTTTGGTTTCAAAAGGCTGAATTTTTGATTCTCAGCTTCACCATTTATAAGCCAAAAAAATCAGTTAAGCTTTGTGAGCCTCAGTTTCTTTACCTGTGAAAAACAGTTTCCATCTCAGTCTCCTGTAATGCATGCTCTGTAATACCCTTTGCTTCAATTTATATTCGTAAGAGATGCAGGGGACCCTGAAGTATTCTGCTTTTATTGTTGGTGCTATTGTTGGTGCTATCCAATCTTTTTAGAGTTGTTTTTGTTTAACTAGCAGTTCATAGCATTTAGAAAAACTTTTGAAACTCTTATCTCCCTTTATAAGAGTGTGAGGGTGTGTATGGATTGGTAGTGTGGCATATTATGTTATGACTGATACCACAGCTACAAAAATTATCCTAGGGATATAAGAACAATGAAGAGAGTGTAAGAAGTCAGCTAAAATGCTTAGAATATAATCCTTGCATTTTAATAAACTTGAAATAGTTTAGAAAAACAAACACAATCTCATTTGTTATTGTAATAGTTTCAAAGGACAGCAGTAGAATATGTCCAAAGTGGTACTATTCCATATGTAAGCCTAAACTCTGTCTAACCAATTCTATTTGATCATACATAAAAGTCCTTCATCTCAGTTCATTCGTTTGATTTTAACCATTTTCTCTGATTCTGCATGGGGTTACTGGTTTTGGTTCTGCTCGGAATGACCTGTTGCACTTCTGCATGAATTTTTCTTTGATTCTAGTGATAGTTGTTTTTCTTCATCTCCTAAGGCTTAGTAGATTTATTTAACTCATGTGTATGAAGTTTCTTTGAGAGATTATTATAAACTTGTGCTTCGATGTCCGCTTGTTTCCAAGGGCATAAATCTTCCATCCTAATAAAACTGATGAAAATCAACTCTAAGTCAACAATTGAAATTAGTAGCAAACTCTAGAAGCACCTTTTAGGCTGTTAGAACCAAGAGATTCTTCAGTCTTATTTATTCTTACTTTAAGTGATGGTGGTACACCTTGCCTGAGTTAGAGGTTCCACATTCTCTGGATCAGATAGTTAGCTTAGATATTGAGTGATGAGGTAACAGGGGCAGTAGTGCCAAGGTTATCTGGCCATGGGAACCTGACTTAAGTTTTTTGACTCTGTCAACACCACTCACCTGACATTGTGGTTAGAAGTGTGACTAAGAGGTCTGACTAAATTGTATTTGATGCGGAAATAAAATTGGCTAGACTCTTCTGGGACTGGGTTGTAGACTTTGTACATCATCAGTATGTTGTACTACCCCTAATGGTATCATACTCGCTTAAACGTCAGTTTTAATTTATTTGCCATATTTTTGTATATATCCCTTGCTCTTTGGTAGTTCAGTATTATGATATTTTAATGCTCTGTAATAGCTCTTTTTCTAAACTCTTAACAAGTAATACTGTTAACATTTAACCTTCATTAGATAGAAGGAGAATGCATCCCTGATATTCTCAAATCTCACTGCTCCTCCCCAACTCCAGTATTTTAGAGTGCTCATTTGAACCCTTACTGTGGAGTGGAATACTGAGGCTACTTTAAGTTCTGGAACTGCACTTGCTAAAGTCAGCAGGGACCTCTTGGTAGCCAGATTGTTTGGACACTTTTTAGACTTTACTTGACCTCTCTCAGATCTTTGTCATTGTTAGCCATTTCCATTTCTTTGAAACTCCCTTCTCCATTGACTTGCTGACATCTCTTAATTCTCATACTAGGCTTCTTCACTCCCTAATGGCTTCTTAATTATTGGTATCTATCAAGGTTCCATCATTTACTTTCTAGTCTCCTTTTTTCTTGCCATTATATACCTTCGTCCAAATTGTCTTTCACCATTTACATGGTTTGAATCACTACTACCTGTTTAGTAATTTTCCTGAATCCTTTCCTTACGTCAGATCGATCTTCTAAGCTTCTGACCTGTATATTCATTTACCTCCTATATCATATATCTTTACTTAAATATCTTATAGCTACTTCAAGTCAAAAGGTTTAAAACTGAACTAATTATATTCTTGCCCCCCCCTTTTTTCCTTCCTCCTCTTCTCCTGTTTCCTGTCCAAGTAAATGTTATTACCATCTACCAGAAACTTGTAAATCAACTATTTTCTCCCATCTCCCAGATCTAGTCAGTTACCAAAACAAAAGCTTAGTGGTTAAAAGTATGAGTCATTCTTGGTTTCAAGAATTTGTGTGTAGGCTGGTCAGAATTTCCATCATTAAAAGCTCTGCAAATAACAAATGCTGGAGAGGGTGTGGCGAAAAGGGAACCCTCCTACACTGTTGGTGGGAATGTAAGATGGTGCAGCCACTATGGAAAACAGTATGGAGGTTCCTTAGAAAACTAAAAATAGAATTGCCATATGATCCAGCAATCCTACTCTTGGGCGTATACCTGGACAAAACTATAATTCAAAAAGATACATGCACCCCTGTGTTCATAGCAGCACTATTCACAAAAGCCAAAACATGGAAACAACCTAAATGTCCATCAACAGATGAATGGATAAAGAAGATGTACATATATATACAATGGAATACTACTCAGCCATAAAAAAGAACGAAATAATGCCATTTGCAGCAACATGGATGCAACTAGAGATTATCAAACTAAGTGAAATAAGTCAGAAAGAGAAAGACAAATACCATAATGATATCACTTATATGTGGAATCTAAAATATGGCACAAATGAACCTATCTACAAAACAGAAACAGACACACAGACATAGAGATCAAGTTTGTAGTTGCCACGGTGGGGGGGGTGAGGGAGAGAGATGGATTGGGAGTCTGGGATTGGTAGATGCAAACTATTATGTTTATAACGGATAAACAGGACTTCCCTGGTGGCTCAGTGGTTAAGAATCAGCCTGCCAGTGCAGGGGACATGGATTCGAGCCCTGGTCTGGGAAGATCCCACATGCTGCAGAGCAACTAAGCTCGTGTGCCATAGCTACTAAGCCTGCGCTCTAGAGCCTGTGAGCCACAACTACTGAAGCCCGCACGCCTCGAGCCCGTGCTCCGCAACAAGAGAAGCCACTGCAGTGAGAAGCACGTGCACCACAGTGAAGAGTAGCCCCCACTTGCTGCAGCAGCGAAAACCCAACACAGCCAGAAAAGAAAGAAAGAAAGAAATTTTTAAAAAATAGAATGGATAAACAACAAGGTTCTACTATATAGCACATGGAACTATATCCAATCTCCTGGGATAAACCATAATGGAAAAGGATATTTAAAAAAAGAATGTGTGTGTGTGTGTATAACTGAGTCACTTTGCTGTGCGGCAGAGATTGGCACAGCATTGTAAACCAGCTCTACTTCAATAAAAAAATTTTGAGTGTCAGGCTTTTTTAATTGCAGTATAGATCCACTTTTAAAACACTTATGAAGAAATACAATATATGGAAGTATATGAAAATGGAACAATTCTAGTTAAAGGAGGAAGGTTTTGCATTCCACCTACTTAGCCGGTTTCTTCCCCACCTACCTAATGAATGTTGATTGGAATTATTATCCTAAATTATTTCACTTCATCTTAGTTTTGTGACTTTGGATAAATCAGTCTGTCAGTTATATAGTATAGGGGTAATATACTTTTCTACAGGATGGTTTTAGGATCAAAAGAGACAGTGAATATTGTTTTTTAAATTAGATTTAACATTTTATAAAAAGTATAAATGTAACATACAACTCTTTTGAGGTGCTGTTCTATGCACATTTGGAATTACCTATATCTTTCTAATTAATCACATTTACCACACAGCATCTTTTTAAAAATATAGATGTTGGGTTAGGCCGCATAGAATTTGGAAATATTGCAGAATCTTAAAAATTTAACGTCTACACTTTCATAAAAGCTATATAAGCAGAATCAAAGGGCATCAACTGTTTGTTTTAAGTCAGTAAATGCTAACCCAAATGTTTGAAAAGTAAAGGTGGTAAAGGGATGACATTCACAACTGCTGGTAGAGTATAAACTGGTTACAACTCTCGGAAGCAGTTTGACAACAGCTATCAAAATGTCCTAAAAAATGCATATCTTTTTTGTCTTAGTCTGTTCTTAGACTGCTCTAACAAAATACCATAAACTGGGTGGCTTATAAACAACAAAGATTTATTTCTCACAGTTTAGAGGCTAGGAAGTCCAAGACCAAGGAACTGGCAGATTCGGTGTCTGATGAGGGCTCACTTCCTGGTTCCTAGTCTCCATAAGGACATTAACCCCATTTGTGACCTCCTCACATAGGCCCCACTTCCAAATACCATCACTTGGGGGATAGGCCCCTCCACTAGTTATTGTACTTTAAAAAAAAAAAAATTTATTTATCTATTTATTTATTTGGTTTTGGCTCCGTTAGGTCTTCATTGCTGTGCGCGGGCTTTCTCTAGTTGCGGTGAGCGGGGGCTGCTCTTCATTGCGGTGCGCGGGCTTCTCATTGCAGTGGCTTCTCTTGTTGTGGAGCACGGGCTGTAGGCGCGCGTGCTTCAGTAGTTGTGGCACGTGGCTTCAGTAGTTGTGGCTCACGGGCTCTAGAGCACAGGCTCAGGAGTTGTGGCGCACAGGCTTAGTTGCTCCGCAGCACGTGGGATCTTTCTGGACCAGTGCTTGAACCCGTCTCCCCTGCATTGGCAAGTGGATTCTTAACCATTGCGCCACTAGGGAAGTCCCTAGTTATTGTACTTTAATCTTTGGTATGCTAATAATTACCTGGCATATGAAGTGTTTGCTCGAATTCCATATTATCTTTCTCCATTGTTTGTTTTTAACGTGCCATTGAATTAAAACTTAGTCCCACCAATTCTACAGTACTGCTAGAGTGTTTTATTTCCTAAAGCATTAGGTGGGCAGTAGCATTGACATTTATACAAGGATAGTCCTAGCAGCATTGTTTGTAGTAGTAAAAGCATGTCTCTCTAATGGAATACAATATTTTTTTTGAAGAGGCAGATTTACATCTGATAAAGAATGATTGCTGAGATTAAATGAGTTTATGTGACAATGTGTGTAAGACATTATCTGTAGTGTACTGCAGTTTGTTTTAAAAACACATATTAATTATCTCTAGAAGACTATGCAAGGATATGTAGTTATAGGTAGATTATCACTGAAAGAATACACAAAACACTGGTAAAGTGGTTGCCTCTGGGATGGAATATTGGAGGTCAGTGGTGGAAACCACACTTTATTGTGTACTTATATATTTAAAGTTTGTTTAATCTTGTGTATGTATCAACTTTTAAATTATTTAAATTAATTTGAAATGTTTTAAAGGCAATACTAAGGAAACAACTATTTCTATCACAGTGGGACTTAGGCTCAAAAAAATTGAGAGACATTGGAATAGGTTGCCTTAGGAGACAGGTAGCTGATTTTTGCCTTCAAAGAATATAAGGAGAGCATGAAATTCATTTGCTAATTCAGCTTCTCTAACCTTTGAGTTCTTTCTAATTCTAAATTAATTTCTCATTCTATGATAATATACTAAGTTTGTAGCTTATGCCTTTTTTTTTTTTTTTTTTTGTTTTTGCTTTTTCCTTTTTTTTTTTTTTTTTTTTTTTTCTTGCGTTATGTGGGCCTCTCACTGTTATGGCCTCTCCCATTTGCGGAGCACAGGCTCCGGACGCGCAGGCTCAGCGGCCATGGCTCACGGGCCCAGCCGCTCCGCGGCATGTGGGATCTTCCCGAAACGGGGCACGAACCCGCGTCTCCCGCATCGGCAGGCGGACTCTCAAGCACTGCGCCACCAGGGAAGCCCTGTAGCTTATGCCTTTTTTTACCCACTCTCATGGTTTAAAGTTGTCTCTAAAATTAAAATATTTATTAATTGTAATTTTATCAGAACAATTCTCCCTACAAAACTAAATTTCATTACTGTCACAAAGTGATAACTAATTATATAAGCCACATCTTGATCTTACAGCTTGTGAGGCAAGCAACACATTAGAAACATAACTAAAAGCTCAAGAACAGTGTTATAATCTTAAGGATGTACTATGACAGGGTTAGCTGTCTTAGAGGCTTTGGCTGGGGGGGGGGGAGTTCCTTTTCTTGTGAAATACTTGTATGATTTGGAAGGTAATACTCTTAGAAGAGTGTGCTAAGATTTATGAGATTTTAAATAAAATATTCTTCAAAATAGAAATGAGAGTTTATTAGGAGTCATTTGAATTTGTTTTCTTTCAGAAATCGAGCTATAGCAGATTATCTTCGTTCAAATGGCTATGAAGAAGCATATTCAGTTTTTAAAAAGGAAGCTGAATTAGATATGGTATGTTTGACTTTTTACAGTTATTCATAGTATATATGAGTGGACTTTACTTAGGTATCCCTAGTTAACAGTCACCTGAGTTATTCACAAATCTTGTCATTTGTTATTGTGGTTTACTTGACACTAAACCTAGTATTCACCCTCCCCCCCTCCCTTTTTTGGTATAATCAGATGTTTTTATTTATTTATTTATTTATTTATTTTTATAATCAGGATATTTTTCGTAACGTTTGAACCTAGAGATTGAATGGTTTGTATGGCTTGAACTATTGTATTTTTGCCTTTTTTTTTTTTAATGTTCTCATTTTTTTTTCTGTAGAATGAAGAATTAGATAAGAAATATGCTGGTCTTTTGGAAAAAAAATGGACATCTGTTATTAGATTACAAAAGAAGGTAACTAAGTCTTTTCTTTTAAGTTAGTTGTATTCAAAGTATTATATAAACTGAAAATATCAACATAACATAAATTATTCTTTTACATTAATTATATCTAACCTTGAAAAGGCAAATAAAAATACATTTCTGTGCATTATCATTTCTATGCATTATGACCTATACAGATCATTGCTGGTAAATGGTAATTTATGCAACCAGGGCTACTGGCTGAGTTGAATCTAACACAACCCTGACTTCAAGGAATTGGTACTGAAGAACCCATTTATGCACTTAGATGGGAAGAACACATGGAGCCAATATGATGCTGGGGAAAGAGCACTAAAGTGTGCTCTTAGACAAGTCATTTTCATCTCTGACCTTTTATTTTTATCTATAAAGTGAAGGCAATAGGTAATATTCTGGTCCTAAAATTTATACTTTTAGTAGGCAAAATTAGAATAAATAATATTGTTATGAGTTAATGCATAAAAAGCCCTTAGAAAAGTGCCTAGCCACACAGATGCTCAGTAATGTTAGCTTTTAATATGAGTATTCTGATTAGCATGTACAGTGTAAACTAGAAAGGATCAAGATAGGTTCCCTACTCTCCCTCTAATTTGTATCCTGGCACCTTCCAAATTTTTCTTTGAGTTAAGGAGGTAAGACACAATTGTATTGCATTTTTCTCAATTTTTAGTTTTGTCACACTAAGATTTTAGTGATATATTTAATATAGATCATTTTCAATTAAATCTGACAAATGCTTTGTAAATTACTGAAATTTTATTCTGCATATATGGATGCAAAATAAAGGCAGGTTTTTAAAAATTTTCCATTTTTATCAGAATTTATCTGTACATAACTATGTGTTCCTCTTAAGGTTATGGAATTAGAATCAAAGCTAAATGAAGCAAAAGAAGAATTTACGTCGGGTGGACCTCTTGGTCAAAAAAGAGACCCAAAAGAATGGATTCCCCGTCCACCAGAAAAATATGCATTGAGTGGTCATAGGAGTCCAGTCACTCGAGTCATTTTCCATCCTGTGTTCAGTGTTATGGTCTCTGCTTCAGAGGATGCTACAATTAAGGTAGTGATTTCAAAATTGAAAGACATACAATAGGATAATTGTTAGAAGCAACTTTAATGTTAAATTGAGTGAAAGAAATGAAAAGATCCTGAAATGAGGACCTATGCAGAGGAACAGGAGGGCCTCTTTGAAACTGTGTGATTGATTCTAAACCTTAAAAGACAGAATAAAATTTCATTATAGCTCCTGAGAGACAAGCTGCCAAATAAGTTCACTGATGACTTTGAGAAAATTGGGTGTCACTAATGTAACATTGGACAAATATAGGTCACCCAGTGCTCGAATAACTTCTGTTCTTAAAGAATTAAAGTATAAGTATGTGCCTTACTTATTAGCAGAGGTGATAGATGAAAATACAGGATTACAAAACTAGTAATTCCGGGGGTGAATATCTTCCACAAAAAAATTCAATAGAGGATTTATTTAAATTGCACTCTCCTTGATGGTTTTGATTCCAAACTAAACAGTAATTCTCTCTAGGGGTATGGAAATGTAGCAGCTTTCCATTCTATAAGTTATTTATTTCTCTCATTTTTTAAAATTTTCATGATAAGCATATACATTTTAATATTTTTTAATCAGGAAAAAAGTTTTTATAATTTCCTTTGATTCAGACACAGTACATTGATAGTTGTATAAACCATGTACAGAAAGATAAGTAAAATGTAGTTTTAAAAATTTAAGTAGGTTTCTCTATCTAAAGCTTATTTCAGATTAAGTTGTAGATTTTTTTTTTTTTTTTTTTTTTTTTTTGCGGTACGCGGGCCTCTCGCTGTTGTGGCCTCTCCCATTGCGGAGCACAGGCTCCGGACACGCAGGCTCAGTGGCCATGGCTCACGGACCCAGCGTGGGATCTTCCCGGACCGGGGCACAAACCCGTGTCCCCTGCATCGGCAGGCAGACTCTCAACCACTGCGCCACCAGGGAAGCCCCTAAGTTCTAGATTTTAAGTTTCATTTGTAGAGGTATAAATAAGAAAATGTGAGTAGATTGCTAAGATTGTATTTATCACATAGCAGCAGTCAGCATAAAACGCAGGCATGACTTAAATATATATACTTAACCTGTTCTTTAAACATGATTGTATGTTTTCCTTTTGTGGATTCTTTAGTTTCTAAATCAGTGGCTTACTTTCATCCTGTGGGTTGGTGATCCATGGGTCGGGCTGCAAAGTAATTGGAAGAGAGTCTTAAATTCTATTTGCATTACACATTTCTGTAGGCTGAGATGATTGCCTAATACACTAATATATTGCTGTCTTTTAAATTATGTAGACATGTGTTTAGTTTATTAATTTCACGATGGTCTTGTCTACTAAAAACTGCACTGCTGTCATGAAGCATGGGGGTAAAGGTAGATTTATCAAATAGATGGAAAACTCAGTCTTAACTATTGATTTTGCAGCAGTGGTCTAAAAGCGTAAATAAAACTGCTAATATGCCATCTTAAAATTAGCTATTGGTTCAACTTTAAAATATTACAAATGGAAGTTTTAAAAGTTTTATCTATAACCATACCATGTATGTCAACAATTAGTAAAAGTTCTCCCTTCCATTTAGTCTTTAATGTGCACACATACGAAAATCATTTGTATTTAGTTTTGCTTCCTCCTTTGATTAAACTTATTTTAGAAATACTTTTCTTTGTTTCTAATGAATCATCATTTTTAATGATTTTAAACTGATCTTTTTACTTATATGTGGAGACTTTATAGAGTAGTTACTGGTCAAGAGCACAAGCTCTGGGTTCAAATTCTGACCCCCCCCCCCCCTTAATGATTTATGTGATATGAGCAAATTAACTTTTTGTACTTCTCTTTTCTCATCTCTAAAATGAAGATAATTAGTACCTGTGTCACAGGACTTTGGGGGAGATTAAATAATACATGGAAACTGCTTAAAATACTGAAGGAGTACTCAGTGTCAGCAGTGTCTCAACACCATTAACAAATCTTCCAATGGATTTTTATTTCCAGTCATCTACTATCTTAAGTAATACTGTTCTATTTTATACATAAGTCTTTCTCATTTCGTTGGGTATTTTGTGGAATGAAAAGAAACCTGTTTCTACCAGTGGTTTTCATTCTTCAATTACAGTAAAGCTAGGGGATTCCTAAATGATGATTGTGACAGAACTGCATCGGCAGGCAGACTCTCAACCACTGCGCCACCAGGGAAGCCCCTAAGTTCTAGATTTTAAGTTTCATTTGTAGAGGTATAAATAAGAAAATGTGAGTAGATTGCTAAGATTGTATTTATCACATAGCAGCAGTCAGCATAAAACGCAGGCATGACTTAAATATATATACTTAACCTGTTCTTTAAACATGATTGTATGTTTTCCTTTTGTGGATTCTTTAGTTTCTAAATCAGTGGCTTACTTTCATCCTGTGGGTTGGTGATCCATGGGTCGGGCTGCAAAGTAATTGGAAGAGAGTCTTAAATTCTATTTGCATTACACATTTCTGTAGGCTGAGATGATTGCCTAATACACTAATATATTGCTGTCTTTTAAATTATGTAGACATGTGTTTAGTTTATTAATTTCACGATGGTCTTGTCTACTAAAAACTGCACTGCTGTCATGAAGCATGGGGGTAAAGGTAGATTTATCAAATAGATGGAAAACTCAGTCTTAACTATTGATTTTGCAGCAGTGGTCTAAAAGCGTAAATAAAACTGCTAATATGCCATCTTAAAATTAGCTATTGGTTCAACTTTAAAATATTACAAATGGAAGTTTTAAAAGTTTTATCTATAACCATACCATGTATGTCAACAATTAGTAAAAGTTCTCCCTTCCATTTAGTCTTTAATGTGCACACATACGAAAATCATTTGTATTTAGTTTTGCTTCCTCCTTTGATTAAACTTATTTTAGAAATACTTTTCTTTGTTTCTAATGAATCATCATTTTTAATGATTTTAAACTGATCTTTTTACTTATATGTGGAGACTTTATAGAGTAGTTACTGGTCAAGAGCACAAGCTCTGGGTTCAAATTCTGACCCCCCCCCCCACTTAATGATTTATGTGATATGAGCAAATTAACTTTTTGTACTTCTCTTTTCTCATCTCTAAAATGAAGATAATTAGTACCTGTGTCACAGGACTTTGGGGGAGATTAAATAATACATGGAAACTGCTTAAAATACTGAAGGAGTACTCAGTGTCAGCAGTGTCTCAACACCATTAACAAATCTTCCAATGGATTTTTATTTCCAGTCATCTACTATCTTAAGTAATACTGTTCTATTTTATACATAAGTCTTTCTCATTTCGTTGGGTATTTTGTGGAATGAAAAGAAACCTGTTTCTACCAGTGGTTTTCATTCTTCAATTACAGTAAAGCTAGGGGATTCCTAAATGATGATTGTGACAGAACTACCTTCCAAAAAACTTAAAGGAGCACACAGAGACAGAATTTTCTGTAATTTTGTGACTATCTTGGGCAAAGTGCTTGATATGTTTAAGGTTCAAATTTCTCATTTGTTGGAAGGGGGATTAAAAATATCTATAAGGGCTTCCCTGGTGGCGCAGTGGTTGAGAGTCTGCCTGCTGATGCAGGGGACGTGGGTTCGTGCCCCGGTCCGGGAAGATTCCACATGCCGCGGAGCAGCTGGGCCCGTGAGCCATATCCGCTGAGCCTGCGCGTCTGGAGCCTGTGCTCCGCAACGGGAGAGGCCACAACAGTGAGAGGCCCGCGTACCTCAAAAAAAAAAAAAAAAACTGTAAGATTCTTTTGCTTAAAATGAAGTAATGTATACATAGTGTATATAACAGTACAGTATTTGGTGGATGGATGGTAAGTCCCCAATAAACTGTAGACAATGTTATAGTTATAACAAAATTAAAATTTTATTATATAATTTCTCTTGTGCATCTAGTAAATATAACACGTTCCTTTTAGAGTCATTCATTTACATTATCAACATTTGAACTACAATAATTTAAGAAAAATGATAGAGGATGGATATTTGGAATAGCTCATGACTTTTTAATTGCGACATTTAAATTTTTGAAACATTATTTCTGGTTGTCATTTAGAATTAGTTCTTAAATGTTAAGAAAAATGAACAGCAAACAAAACTGAAAAGTACGTTCAACTAATAAAGCAGATCAAGGATTGCCAACTTTAATATATAGAGTTCAAACAAATATGGAAAACAGTAACATCTCAACAGAAAAATGGACTATAGGACATGAACAGACAATTCAGAGGAAGAAAAAGTGGCTAACCAACAACAGTAGAGCTTTGGCGTCACTACTAATAGAAGAAGAAATGCAGGTTAAAATATATATCAATCTGCCAAGATATTTTACTTTTTAAATGAGAATTCCCAGAGGTGATAAGAATTTGATGAAGTAAGCATTCTCATTACATTTGATACAATCTTATCGGAGAACAATTTAGCAGAATATGTGAAGGGCTAGAAAGCTTACGCTTTCTGACTCAAAATTCTTCTTCACCATCACTGTCTGACCTATAACTATTGCAGAATGAGGACAGATATTTTTCACTACTCAAAGGTTTTCACTATAATGTTTTCTATAATAATGAAAAAGTTTTTCCTTTTGTTTAGAAAATATTAGGAATTACTTTTAAAAGAATGTTTGCTAATAAGTTTTTAATGGCATGGAGAAATCCTTATGATAAGATGCAGAGGGAGAAACAGGATAATGAAGTATACACGGTCACCATACTTTTTTAAAAGGAGCATAGAAAAAATGGAAAAACTATGCCATTGGTAGGATAATGGATATTTTTTATTGCCTTTATATCAGTACATTATATTTTTTATCATGAGCATTTATTTTATAATCATACAAAAGGTAAATATCAAGTAAAGAAAAAATTCTCATTAATTCCTGACATTTATAAACACTAAAATGCTCTGTTTGCTTACCATTTATGAAGAGACACAGTTCATATTCTGGGTATATTTATTTTAGAGGAAAATGCATCAGTGTTCTTTAATGAATGCATGGAAAGAAAATTAAATGGAAGTGAACTTCAAGGTCACACCTTATTTATTTTCAGTATGTAAAGTATTCATCTGAACTCTTGGTGTTGAAATGAAACGACTAGATATCAAAATGAGTAAAGATATTACAAAAAAAAAAAGAAAACTATAGACCGATATAATACCATTTATGAACACAAATGCAAAATCCTTAACAAATTATAAGCAAATTGAATCCAGCAGTTCATAAAAAGGACAGTTAATATGTCATAGCAAATAGGGTTTATTCCAGAATGCAAGATTGGTTCCACATTTGAAAATCAGTGTGATATACCATATCAACAAAAAAAACATAGTAGGTTCAGGAAAAGCATTTGACAAAATTCCAACATCCATTCATGATAAAAACTCTCAACAAGCTGGGAAGGGAGCTTCCTCAGCCTGATAAAAGGTAAAGCTATCTGGAAAACCTAGACTGGACGTAATACTTAATGGTGGAAAGCAATGCTTCCCCCCTGAGTTCAGGAATCAGGGCCAGGATGACCAGTCTCAACCACTTAAATTCACCTTTGTATTAGAGTGCCTAGCCAGTGCAGTAAAGAAGAAGAAATACAAGGCATATAGATTGGAAAGGAAAGAATGGAACTTGCCTTTATTTGCAGACAACATGATCTTCTATATAGAAAATCCCAAAGAATCTACAAAAACTTGCTGGAATTATGACAGTGTAACAGAATCACAGGATACAAGGTCAATATATAAAAAGTAATTGTATTTCTATAAACTAGAATAATTGAAAATCGAAATTTAAAAATGCCAGAGTAGCATCAAAAAACTCCAGAGGGCTTCAAGATACATCTAACAAAATATGAACAAAACTAAACATACAGTAATCACTTCCATGTAGAAATACTTGAACATTTAAATGGTAAAATTTTAATATGTTTATTTTGGGAAGGCTATGTAAGTTTACTGTAAAAGTAATGTTTTTAGAGGATAGTTTATTTTTCTTATGTGCATTTTTTAACGTAGTTGTAATCGTGTGTAATTTTGTGTCTTTTTTATATAACATTATTGTATACATGCCATAAATTCCTTACAGTAGCAAATTTTATATCTGCGTAGCCATTTCCCTAATATTGGATGTTTAGATTGTTTCCATATTTTCAAAATACATTTTCTAAGTTTCTCTAAATTGGGTGAAATACACTCTACCCCAGATACATTTGAACTTACTATGGAAAAAATGAAATCAGTCACTTGATTTTAGAGCATGTAATTAGTGTTGGTTAAAGACTTAACTTCAGACTAGTATTTGGCCACCAGGATAGAAGTTTAGTATGTTCTTGAGATCTGTTTCTAATAGTAATTATTCTTGACAGCTTATTTTTGTTTTTTTAGAAAAATTATCTTTAAGAATGTGACTGTGGCTCAGTGTTTTTATATCATAATGACATATGCTTCTGTAAATCTGCTATTTAAGGATAGTTACATCTTGTGAAGTCTTTCCTTGGCCTCTTAGATGTCTGAGCTTTGCTTGTCTAGTAGAATTGAATACTCCTTTATCATTCCCCTAATATTCTACATATAAATTCATGTCATAGGCCTCTGAAACCCTTTTTTTTTTTTCGGTACTTATATTTACTTTTTAACATGTCTGTTGCCTGCTGTCAGACTGGGATGGGACTCTGTCCTGTTGCATTATATACCTAATCACTAGCATGGTTAGATATATGGTAGATGCTTAGTAAATGTGGTTTTAGAGGTCTATTTAATAATCGATTTTCTCTATAGAGAGAAGTCCAATTTATACTTGAAGGTGTGCTGTTTCTAAGAGAATTACCCTTTGTTACTTGTTCAGTTAGTCAGTATAGTGCCAGACTGGCCTGCCGAGTGCAGATGTGAACTGAGAAAGGAGTGATATGATGCTAACCAATTTTCTGTTCACTTGACAGGTGTGGGATTATGAGACTGGAGATTTTGAACGAACTCTTAAGGGGCATACAGACTCTGTACAGGATATTTCATTTGACCATAGTGGCAAGCTTCTGGCTTCATGTTCTGCGGATATGACCATTAAACTCTGGGATTTTCAGGGCTTCGAATGCATCAGAACCATGCATGGTAAGGGGTGGAGGATAGCATTTTGATATTGGTTTCTAACATGGTATTCCAGAGAGAAGGATAATGTTTTCTAACAGTGTGCAAGTTTCCTACATTCCATTCTTTTTTTTACTCTTTACTAGGTTTTAATTTTACAGTGTAACAGTAGTCAAACACAGAAATCTTAATGGTTCTAGAACAGACTATGTTCTTTTGTTTGTTTGTTTGTTACTCACATCACTCTGTTATTGGTCAAATCAGTCATGCAATCAACTGGGTCCCTACGTTCAATTCTTATTGTCTATAGTGGAGGAGCATATGATGTAGCTAATCCATGGATAATCATGGTAATTGAGAGTTGTTTTCTGTTATGAGGTTTTAAGTATCTCTTAGTGGTTATAAAATATTTGTTTTCACAAATATTTTTGAATGAGAAAAACTGCTAGGACATCTATCTGTTCTTGAGAAGAAGAGAAAATGAATTTATTGGGGTTGTTTTATTGTTGTTTCTCATGTTTTGCAGTTGGGAAACTGAAGTCAGAGAGAGTAGATGTAGTAAAAGCTGGAACCCATATTCCTTTGCTTACTTTTTAATATTCCACATATACTATAGTCTCATTGTTAAGTTGTTTTCCCAGCCCTTGTCATGGAGACTGTTTTCTGAAGCAGTTTGGCTTTATGGAAAGAGCATGGGCTTTGGAATCAGATATCTGGGTTCCGAGTCCTACTTGTTTACTTAACGGCATTAGGAAATTGTAAGCTCTAATCTATAAGATGAATAATACTTAAGTATTGAATTAAGAATTGAAGTCATAGGGTTGTTGTGAGGATAAAATGAGATTGTATACTCAAATCATCTGATTTAGTACCTGGTACATAGGAGGTGCTCACTAAATAAGGATTTTTGTTGTTTTTTTAAACATGATGAAATATGAATGTTTGGGTTTTATTTAAGGAAAACATACTATGTTAATAAAAAAATTTTTTAAATTATTATCCAATGACGTTAGCACTTGAGTAAGCTGTGTGACTACACAGATGGTGTAATTTGAATGGTATGCTCCCCCGCCCCACTCCCCCAAATTAAGTGCATTAGGGAAGCTTACAGATCAAGGGAGTTCTGTTGAATCCTTTTGTAAAATCTGTATTTGTTTCTCTAAGTAGCCTGTATCTTATTGCTCTAACTTAAAGAGTTCTTTCCAACCATTATATGTTCCTTAAAATAATGTGATACTTATGAGGATTCTCTGAGGCTTTTTTTGCAAAGGATAGCTAACTAGCATTGTGAATAATGCATTTTATTTTTTTTACCCCTATGAATATCAACAACAACAAAAATCATTTTTAACAACTATTTTAAATATGGAACCAAATCCCCATTTTTCTTACCCATTCTGTTCATCTCTGTAAATCTTATTTCTATCTTATATCTTAGAATAACAAACATGGAAAATTTTGTGTTTTTTTAGTGTTCCTAAACATTCAGTGTATTAATATATTCAAATGCTGATGATACTGATTCCGTGTGATTTTAAAACAGTTGTACAGGTTGAAATGTAATTATAAATTGAGCTGGCTGCTTGTTTCATTGTGGATTATTTTATTGTTATTAATCCCTTAACTTTTTTTGTGTAAATCCAGGTTTCTTATCAAATTTATATAAAACTCCATTGTATTTAAAGTTGCTGTGATATTTGAAGTCCCATGATGAAATCTCATGGTGAACTGAGGTTTAATTGCTCTTGATGATATATCACTTAATATGTTACTGTGTTTTGTGTTTTAGGCCATGACCACAATGTTTCTTCAGTAGCCATCATGCCCAATGGAGATCATATAGTATCTGCCTCAAGGGATAAAACTATAAAAATGTGGGAAGTGCAAACTGGGTAAGTAGATTTAGTTGAAAAGGCGTCAGCTTAAAGAGATAATATTCAACAAAAATCCCAAAATTATATTCTGATTGTTCCAGTAAATTTGGCTGTAACCCAGAATGATCACCATGACAGTTATATTTTAAAACTTAAGTTTCAATCTCTAAATGTCTGTCCAAAAGGAACAGAAATTATGAAAGAAACTATATCCTTGAGAGCCATTTTCTGTGTAATGGCTTATTTTCTCTGTGATCTTCTTTTAGGTTATCTCTCTGGGTTGAATTAAAATGTAAATAACATTTGTGCAGGTATGCCCCTATTAGGCTTAATTTGGTTGTGCTTAGAATTACATGATTGTTATAATAAAACCTTAACCTACTGGTTTTGTCCAGATTAGTAAGAGCATGCCTTTTCCCCAACATGGCTAGAAATATTTTTGTTAGGTTTACTGTGTGTGCTTAGTTAAAAGATTTTATTTCTCTCTATTTTTCACCTTGTAGATTTTGATTTGGTTAGCTCCTTAATGATACTTCCATCAGCTTATTTTAACTGATGTTTGACTTTCCAGCCTGTCCCCATCTTTTATTAACCAGGAATGTACGTGTATTCTGTTGACTTGCATATGATGCCATTCTCTTCATTCCAGTGCATAGCTAGTTTTGTATCACTTCTGGGAAGGGTCCCAATGATTGCCATTCACGATGCAAACTATTACTTACTTTGATAGCTACTGTGTGAAGACATTCACAGGACACAGAGAATGGGTACGTATGGTGCGGCCAAATCAAGATGGCACTCTGATAGCCAGTTGTTCCAACGACCAGACTGTGCGCGTGTGGGTCGTAGCAACAAAGGAATGCAAGGCTGAGCTTCGAGAACATGAGCATGTGGTAGAATGCATTTCCTGGGCTCCAGAAAGCTCCTATTCTTGCATCTCTGAAGCAACAGGATCTGAGGTACTGTATGATTTATATGTTATTTCATGATTTTGTTGCTAGTATCTCAGAACTTTAAATAACCTTCCTGATTCTCTATTTCATGCCATTAATGCATTTAAAAATCTGCATCCCAGAATTCTGAATCTTGAAACTCTTTACTGTTCCAACTTGCAGATAGATGTGTTTATATTTTTTAACTAGTGGTTACTGTTGCTGTCAGCTGACCCTTGATGTGTGCTGGGATGGGGGTTCTCCTGAAGAGTAAAAGTGGTCATTTAAATTAGTCAGAAATGTCATTGTTATAAGAGTATACCAATGCAAAAAATAAAACTTATGGGAGAGGTTAAAGTTATCTTTTAGAAGAATAGTGTTCCTTAATGAACATAATTATTTATAAATTTATGGTGAAATGCAGTTCAGCATTTAAATATTTGTTTTAAATGAAGAATATTTTATATGGAGGCCTCTGATACTCTTGATCATTAGAAACACTAGCTGAATCTGGAGTTATATTATTTTTTCATGATTCTTAATTTGTGCTCTTCATGATTTCATTCTTTGTAATTATTACCTTAAAATTACAGAATAATTAATTCTGTGAATAAGTTGTATGAGCCAAAATTGACCACATTTCTTTTTTTTTTTTCTTTCACATTTCTTTTTTATAGAGAGGTTCCTATCATGGGTTTTTTAAAATTACATTTTAATAAATGAAGGAGGATTCCCCATCCCTCCACCCCCCAGTTATTTTTCAAAATGAATCGTCTATTGTAATCTCTTTCTAGTTGGCTGGCTTGGTTGCATTTTCAGATTTTTTTTTTTTTTTTACTGCCACCTGGTGGTGTTTATGTACCATATGTCATAAATTCGTTGTGGTTGGACTTTATGTAAACGATAAATTAAATAGTTTTTAAATTTTTCGTGATTACAGAAGTCTTGAGCAGTAAATTTACCATCCAGTGGTGTTGTAGAAACTGAATCCTAATCTAAGTGGAAATTTTCTACTTTTATATTATCTAGGTCCTTCCTGTGTAACCTAGGTATGTCAAAAGACTTCTGTATTTCAGTAGAGAAAAACAAGATGAATAAGTCCTGGATATCTGATGTACAGCATGGTGACTATAGTTAACAGTACTGTATTGTATACTTCAAATTTGCTAAGAGGGTAGATCTCCAGTGTTCTCATCACACACACAAAAACGTAATTTTGTGAGGTGATAGTTACATTAATTAGCTTGATTGTAGTAACCATTCTACAGTGTATACATGTCTCAGAACATGAAGTTGTATACCTTGAATAGATACAATTTTTATTATTGTCAGAAAATGGTTTTTACAAAATTAGAAATATAGATCATTGCTAGGTAGTTGTCATTTAAAGTCCTTACCTAACTTCTTGCCTCAGAAACTTAATTTTTATATGTTTTCTATAGACTAAAAAAAGTGGCAAGCCTGGACCATTCTTACTGTCTGGATCCAGAGACAAGACTATCAAGATGTGGGACGTCAGTACTGGCATGTGCCTTATGACCCTTGTGAGTCTGCATAATCTTACTGCTGCTTTCGCATTTTTACTGTGTGCATATCTTTTTGGGTCAGATGCCTTGTGATATCTTATTAAATAATCTGAATTATTTGAGGTTTTAAAATAACTTCTTTATAAATAGACTTCTTGTTGTCGTTAAGTCCATGGTTGCAGTGATATGGAGCTCATTCCTGTAGAATATTATGTTATACAAAGGGTCTGCAAAGCCAGTCAGTGCTAGGAGGGAGAGTCTAGCCACTGTACCTCTAAAAATTATGTGAGGGCTTCCCTGGTGGCGCAGTGGTTGAGAGTCCGCTTGCCGATGCAGGGGACACGGGTTCGTGCCCCAGTCCGGGAGGATCCCACATGCTGTGGAGAGGCTGGGCCCGTGAGCCATGGCCGCTGAGCCTGCGCGTCCGGAGCCTGTGCTCCGCAACGGGAGAGGCCACAACAGCGAGAGGCCCGTGTACTGCAAAAAAACAAAAACAAAAAACATAAAAATTATGTGACATCTCCTGCGGAGGGGAAACAGTAATATTACAGGCTCATTCATTTTTTGAAGCTGTTTGCTTTTTGATTTCATTATATTTAATTTTAATATGAATCCTTTTAATTATTACCTATATATTTGCATGTTGGAGTTCATTTGGTTTATTTTATCATTCTGAAATTAATGGTGTTAGCTTTATGACTTGGAAATGTTTATTTCATTTAGGAGCCTATTTCATCTAGATTTTAGTATGAGGATATATAAATGATAGTAGGGGATCTGTGGACATTAATCCAGTAGCAGTTTTTCTAATTTGGTATCCACGTTGGTTTAGAGATTCTTTAAGTGCTAATCATACCTTGAAGTGATTGTCTCTCTGTAGCATATGATAGACACATATGGAAGTATCATCAAGAACTGATTAGAAAATTAAACTCTCCTCTTAGTGTTCTGAGCTGAGTTCAGGTATACTATGTTGCTGTTAGAAAACATGATCTACATTTAAAAATCAGAAAGCACGTGCTCTCTTCTGTAACAACACAGGTCACCATTAATTTCCCTGGAGCTTTCTGGCTCCTGTTTTTCAACTGAAGGAGGATTCTTTTTTCTGCTTTATTTTGGTGTGGCCGCAAGAAACGTGATTTGATTTTTGTTGAAGCTTCTACAACTCCAGTGATTGGTTGCTTTTACAGATAACAGAGTTTTTGTTTTGTTTTGTTTTGTTTTCTTGCGGCACGCCGGCCTCTCACCGTTGTGGCCTCTCCCATTGCGGAGAGTAGGCTCAGCGGCCATGGCTCACGGGCACAGCCGCTCCGCGGCACGTGGGATCTTCCCGTGTCCCCTGCGTCAGCAGGCGGACTCTCAACCACTGCACTACCAGGGAAGCCCAACAAAGTATTTTTTTAAGTAAGGGCAAAGGCAAAAAAAGTAAACCAAGGCAAAAGATATGTCACCTTGGTTGTCTCTTTTCTTTTTCTTTTTTTAGCTCTTTGGGAGGGAGCTTCTTTTACAAAAGCAATATAGCTATTTACATTTTAGAAAATTTGAGAAATAAACAGAAAAGTTAAAAGAAAATAAAAATCACCCTCAGATCACTTTACCATACCTAATAACACCTACCAAGTGTATTTTCGTAGACTAGAGCTGTCCAGTAGAGCTTTCTGTGATGATATTCTGTGTCTACACTATCCAGCATGGTAGCGACTAGCCACGGGCAGCTGTTGAGCTCTTGAAATGTGGCTAGTGAGACTGAAAGACTGAATTGTTGATTGTATTTAATTTTAGTTTATATTTAAATAGCCACATGTGACTAATGGCTACCCTGTTGGACTGTGCAGTTCTAAACCTTTTTCTTAAATTACTATGTAGATGAATAGGGTGGCGGTTTTTCTATGTAAAAATGGTATACCGTACGTAATTTAGAAGGTATGTGGCAGTTGCTCATATCATTAGATACACATTACATACAGTGCTTTGCTGAACGTCTTCGCTAACCAAGTCATCTAGACACATTCTTAATTATTTCTTAGGATTGCAAGAAATGAAACTGCTGGACAGGGGATATAGATAGATGAATGGATGAATAAAGATATGCAGTAAATACCTGTATATCCTTCACCTAGAGTCGCCAGTTGTCAACATTTTCTTTTCTCTATGTGTGTGTATGTAGATTTTGCTGAACAGTTTGAAAGTTACTTGTAGACATCATGACACTTGACCCCTGATATTTTAACATGTATCCCCTAAAAACAAGGGGTATTCTATATAACCATAATAAAGTTATCACACTGAAGAAATTAACATTAATACACTACGTATTTAAATTTTCCCCATTTACCCCAGTAGTGTCCTTTATAACTTTATTTTAGCCTCTGTCCAGGAGCCAATCAAGTATTATATGTTGCATTTACTGGTCATATATTGTTAGTTTCCACTTTCTTTTAATCCAGAATTCCTTAGACTTTTTCCCCTTTTGTCTTTTTTGGCATTGACGTTTTTAGTGTATGTAGTTCCAATCCACTTTGAGTAATGACATTACTGTTTTCGTAGATGCTTTTTAAACTATTTATCCCTTTATTAAGTCAAATACCTCTTTGTTTTTAAGGTGGGTCATGATAACTGGGTACGTGGAGTTCTGTTCCATTCTGGGGGGAAGTTTATCTTGAGTTGCGCTGATGACAAGACCCTGCGTGTGTGGGATTACAAGAACAAGCGATGCATGAAGACCCTCAATGCGCATGAACACTTTGTTACCTCCTTGGGTATGTACAAGTTACAAGGTTTCTGAGCAGTTTGGTTTTGGGGTGCTAGACCCTAACAGTTTTATGTAACCATGGGGATGTTTCCAGGTAAGAAATGAACATGTTCTTTCAGGGCAGAATAGAGAAGACAGGTTAAAAACTTTATGGATTCCTGCCATTTGTTTTAAATTCTCCTTTCTTAACTCTCTCTTTCCATCATCAGCCTTATAATAAAAAAAAAAATTATTTTCTCCATTGCACAACATTGGTTTGGAAACTAGAATTATGAAGAGGATGCTTACTGAGCACTATGATGGGTAATTTTTCTTCCCTACTAGTTTTTAAGTTTCTCAGAGGGAATCTTACTCAGCCTTTTTACTCTGGCAGATATATACTATTGTAAACTCAGGGAACTGTATTTACACTTA
This sequence comes from Lipotes vexillifer, assembly GCF_000442215.2. Classification (NCBI taxonomy): domain Eukaryota; kingdom Metazoa; phylum Chordata; class Mammalia; order Artiodactyla; family Lipotidae; genus Lipotes; species Lipotes vexillifer. Next base: position 1,029,125 of record NW_006780838.1, on the reverse strand, counting down.
ATAAACATCCTCAGTATCATCTGGACCTGAATCTAGAATTTAAGATAGTGAATAAAGTAAAATACAATACACTAGGGTATGATGGATCTAATAATGAAGGTAAAGCCTCAGTAGAATAGGGCTAATGCTTAACCTTACAGGGTCATTAGAAGGATCAAATGTGAATATAAAGCATTAGTACTAAGCCTAGAACATAGTAAGTGTTCAATAAATGGATACATTGAGGCTGTCCTTGTTGTTAGAATTCAGTGTTTATTCAGCCTCAGTTGGGATGAGGATAGTGGGGGAAGTATTTTTTTAGGGTGTTAGTAGTATAGGATTTAATCATTAAGGCTCAGCTTCCCTTACCTAGTTGATAAGCTTGATATACCTGCTAGGGGTAGATGTGTGGCTGTATAGAGAAAAAGAATGAGTATTCCTGGCACTTGGATGTGCTTATTTTGTGGCTTATTAAAAATTGTATCTGGCTCAGTCTGATTTTAAAATAAGCCTTCTCTTTTTCTTTCAGATTTCCATAAGACGGCACCATATGTGGTTACTGGCAGTGTAGATCAAACAGTAAAGGTGTGGGAGTGCCGTTGATTTGAGTTTCATTTGGCCCCTCCTCCCTTGTTTCCTCTGGATGCACTCTGATGATACCATGGTTACCCCATTGAGCTCTGTTTAAATAAATATTGTCCTTTCATGTAAATTATTCTGGATGTAGATTGAGCTTATTAAATGTTACACACAAAGTATTCATGCATGGTGAATCCAAATTGTATACTGTAAATTTACATACGTTGTCTAGAAGTACCATAGGGTTTAAAAACCTGGGCTGGCATTGGTCACACCAGGCCTAAGAAGGCAGAAGTTGAATAAATTGAACTAGGGCACTAAACTGAATAGTTGACAGTGTCATTTTATGTTGGATTATTAATTCCTGTTTTCCTTTCTGCTATCTGTTGGTGCCTGACTTGATGGCCTCATTTGGGGGAAAGTGGTGGTTATTAGGGCTTTTTCTGAAATGTGTATCTATGTAACATCACTTAAGTGTGCTTAATCTTCTTTAAGGATGTTAGATAATAAGGCTACAATTCAGAATCTTCTGAACCATCTATGTAATTAATGGGGATTACACATTGGAATTTTTGTCATGACACATTTGCCAAATCAGTAGGATACATTTGTTTTGGCAGCCTGTCAAGAAAAGGCTAGTGGTGTATTTATGTAAGAAAATGACTGTAAATCTGAAATAAGAAAAATCTCAGCAGCTAATAACAAATCATTTATTTCATTTGGGTCTTAATGCTTTGTAAACAGGTTTAAAAAACACTGTAATACTCTAAGCTTCTATTTTCCACACTAGACACACTTCTAGTTGTATTCTCCATGCTGTTAGACTGTATAGTGATGTGACTTCCAGGTAGAGTTGAATCTCCCCATTGAGTGTGTCATGGTACAAATCACTATTTGTTTTTGATGTTTTTTAGGGATGTGCAATGTGCATAACATAATGACAAAGAAATATTGAAAAGGTTATGTTGCCCATTTAAAGGGAGTGGGAGAAATACAGCAGTTTGTTTTTCAACATGAATCTGATATCGATTTGAACTGTGTTTAACTTACAAGTTTATAAAAAGACAGGGTTTAATGGGGCGTGCATAAAAATGTACTGTGTTTTCACCTTTTGTTTATGTATAAATGTTTATGAGTATATGGGCCTATCTGTAAGTGGATAAGTCTGTATATGTATGTATATCACACACATACAACCTCCATGTCCTCGGGTCCTGGGTTTTTGAAGAAGTGCTAAAACATATAAAGAGAATAAATCTTGCTGTGGAATATACCGTGCTTTAGAACAAATCCTTTTTGATCCTAACGCTTCTGAAAACCAGGCCTGACTCTGTGGGAATTTTTCCCAGCTAAAGGAAAATCACTTCCGTTATCTGCCACCTCCACCCCCAGTTTGGCTGTTGAGCATTTTACACATCCCTGATGTATTGTATATTGTGGTCCAAAGTTACTACAAGTAGGTTTAAGAAAATTTTTATCTATGACTTTGAAAACAATATTCCATTGCAGATTATTAATAAATAATCCCATTGCTTAGCTAACCAACATTTTTTTAAAGAAGGTCATTTGAAAAGTTAACAGAACAATGAAATAACAAAGATAGTTTAACAAAGAAATTTATCCTGGATTGCATTTATTCATTTGTGTAATATGTGATTTAAAAAAAAATACATCCTTTTTAGTATTCAGTGGAAATTTGGTTCCTGAAAAAGACAAAGGGTTAGAGTTAATGTCCTGTAGATACACACACAGAGAGAACAGGCCATATATTTACTAGAAGCAGCTTTATGTCTAGCTTTTGTCTTTTTGTTTGTTTGCTTGTTTGTTTTTAATAATTCCTGAGCGATGTCTCTGGAAGGAAGTGTTTTGAAAACTAATGGCTATTTTTGAGGACAAAAATTACAACTTAAGCTAATTTCTTAAATACAGTAGAATAACTTTCAGGACAATTTTGCCTCACAACCCTGCTCACATTGAGAAGTCTTTTTTTGTTTCCCCTTAGCTGTTTGACTGGATTTTTCTACAGAAGCTATGGAAGATATCTTTGTTCTTGTTTGCTGCTATTTCCTGTCCTATTTTAAGAAATATAAATACATAGAAATGGTGCATCTTTAACATTTGTTTGTACATGTATAAATGTCTTGTATTTTAATTCATTTTTAGCATGTAGCAACACGAATTGTTTAAGGGTAAGCCACAACATCTAGAAATCACTCCTAGATATGAACAATAAAGGAAAAAAAAATGGTACCGATTTAGGAGGAAACAAAGCCACTGTCGCTGGGTTTTCCCTGCAGCCTGCAGTGACTTCCACTGACAAGGAGAAACTATCACTCTGTAAACAAAGTCATCCTTATTGGGAGAGTGCCACAGCCTGCTGCTTAGTTGAGTTACCAGACATCCTCCATTTACGAAGCAGCGAACGTTGAATCTCAGGGATGGTCCTCAACTGGATCCAAGTGTAACGAGCCCTGTTTGAATAATGAAGGGGGTGGGGAGAGTGATCCATCCACAATCCGGAAGCAGATTTGCAGAGGTTTCCTGCACTGTTGTTTGACACTGCCCTGTTGATGCCCTTTCTTCCTGTTTCCTGCGTTTTCTCTGTCTGCTGTCTAACCCTGTGCCTTGCCTGGGATAAGTACAATGATGAGGTTACTGGTTTGGATTGTAAGTAGAGGAATTTATTGATTGGTTTAGAGGTTCACTGCTGCTTTGTCACTGTCTCAATCAAATTGGCCACTTATTTAAGAAATAAAAAGCTGGTAGAATTGCATCCTCAGATGATGATTGACCTTTTGTGTGTGTGAAAACAGACATTCCATTGCCACCCTGATATAACGTGCCCAAGAAGTCCTAGCTGCACTCTTGAAAGTGCAAGCCACGGAAACTGGTTTAGACATGGCTTGGAGAATAGTTGCTTTTTGACATGGCCTCTTGCACTTTAGGAGACTGAGACTGTCCTGTTTTGTCCATTGTGGTGTGACCAATGGTGTGCCCAGAGCACTGCTCTAAAACTCACTAGTGTTAGCACGTCGTCAGGGCTGTGGGCGCTCGCTGTAGCCTTCGGAAGCTTTGGCTCTAGATCACCAAGCCGTCTCCTTACTGTCAGTGCCCTGCTCTCCTGTTTGCCTCTTTCTGTTTCTCTGTGAACTTCCAGATAATATCACTCATTAAATAGTTTTTTTTAAAAAATTTATTTAAAGAAAAACTATTTAGAAGTAAAGGATATTTTGTTTTGTTGACAGTGGTGGCTTGATAATCCTTAAGCAACTGAAGATAAAACTGTTGAAGGAAAAGGCACTTAAAATGGTTCCTCTCTGTCCAGCTGTATATAAGTCCAGTGTGTTAACTAACCTAGATGATGCAAAGAAGAATCACCTGGTAGAGAAGCAACATGTACGAAATCGGTGAAAAAGGTTTTGGTTTTTTTCAGTGGGGGAGGGGGAGGGCATGCTGGATTTACAAGTCACGACTGGACCGAACTGGCCTTTTTATCTTTCCACTATATCATGTAAGTGGCTGCTTTCTTGTCCTGCCTATCCTTCAAGCATCCCTAAAGCTCACTCTGAAGATGGTAGAAACAAAACACACAATCTTCGAGTTAGAAGTTGATCCTGACACTGACATGAAGGCGAACGTTGATTTCATACGAATGAACAGTTACAGAGGTGGTGATTGGAGAAAACAGTTCCCCAGATTGTAAGAGTTAACTGAAGATATTGACACAATTTAAAAAAATCAGTAAAGGAATGTATATAATATTGCTCTTGTGTTTTACAGTAAGATTTGTTGCTCTCAGACTGTGTAAAACAAGATTTATTCATGTTTTCTGCATATTAAAAAAAAACTTATTGTACCAATTGGTAAACTATTAAATGCCTATAAAACTAGATGTGTGGTTTTTTTTTTTTTTTAGTCTTTTTGTGCACAGATTTAAAACCTTTTAAATTGAGTCCTAATAATAGGAAGCAGGGTTGTGTTGAGCACCAGTCATATGGAGAATAAGATGCAAGCTGCTAGCAGGGCCTGGATGGAAGGGCAGTGCCAGCACTGCCTTCGCTGTCTTGCTTCCTTCACCCAATTTGCAGGAGGGAACTAGGAGGGAACTATTTGCAGGGGTTCTTGCCTGAGGGGCTTGCACAACCCACTGGGTCAGGCAGCTCCAGACTGTTTTCCAAGGCTCCACCCTGCCCTCCAGCAGCCCTTTCTGACCATGACTACAGCTGAGGCCCTGTTACAGCCTCAGGGCCCCGGGGAGAAGTGACCCTACTGCCTTTGTTCTGTTAATGAATGAGCCTTTTAATTCTGCCCAGTGGTCTTGGATTCTTGGAGATTATTAATACTGTTTTAAAAATTTTGGTTGAAATGTACCAAGAATCTTCACCCTTTTCCCAGAAGCCCCACGGCTTTCTATGTGCTTTACATGTCAGCCATGTCCTGCCTTTCGTCCCTGGACTACTGCCCAGCTAGCATGCGTGTTTTAGGGCACCCGTGAGGTCTCCCGCAAAGGACAAGTTGAATGATGTGGTGGCTCTTTTCTTACAGCCCAACTGTCATCCTGCCATTCAGAAGGTAGCTTCTCTACCCACCCCCTCCTCCAAATGGGAAGCTGGGCCAAGTGCACCAAAGTAATTTGCTTGAAGTTACAGTTTCCTGCATTTTGCAGCTTTTCCATTTCTTTGCAGGGCTCCTGTTTTCCCCTAGGCTGAGATCCAGATGATGAGCCTAACCACTTTCCCTGAGAGTGGAGATTCCCAGCTTTAGTATCACTATCCAGAAGTGCACTTAGCTCTTCAAAACCTGTTGGTTTGTCACACATCAAGCTTCCTTCTAAGACTCATGGTTGCGTCTTTCCCTGGTGTAGGACAAGGACTGGAACGTGGAAGACTTGGAGAAATGGTGCTGCATCCTGGGTGAGGCAGCTCTATCCCTGTTAGTCTTTGGTGGAACTTGTCTTGCCCGTAGACTGACGATTCTCCACTGCTGACGTACCAGAACTCTCTAGGAAAGTCATTCTCAAGTGTGCTCCCCGTGCCAGCATCAGCATCACCTGGGAGCGCATTAGAACTGCAAGTCCTTGGGCTCTAGCTCAGACCTGCTGCACCTGTCACAGGGTGGGACCCAGCAAATCCATTTTAACAAACCATCCAGATGATTCTGATTCAGGCTCAAGTTTGAGAACCACTGATCTAAATGAACTAACTTTTCACTGAAGACAAAAATTTAGACAAGTCACTGGTCCCTGGGCCCTCCAGCTGGGGTTTGAACTCAAACCTCTCTCTTTTCACTGACAGTGTTTCATACATGGAGTTTTGTTCCTTTGTGAATATTTTTCTTCCACTCACATCTCCAGTTTATTATTTCTTAGGTAAACATACAGGATAGTTACATCCAGGGAAGAAGGGCAAGGATTTTTCTCTTACACCAAAGTAACTGCCTTTCCAAGATCTTTTATACATAAATCCAGTAAATTAAAAGGCTGAACTAACTGAAACACTGCATTTTTTCCCCCATCATATCAGAAACACAAACTTCTAAAAGTGAGTTATAAATGAATAAATTCAGCACTTTGCCACACCTGCATTTAAAAAGATTTCATTTTCCTGCAATTGTTTAGACACATCATGCAAACACTCTCCTAAGAGTGTTTTGAGATCACTGCTTCTGAACAAGAATAAATAATAAATAACCATCACTTTCACAAAACACCATTTTGTCATCATTCCCACTTGGTCACCAGCCCTCTTAAATGAAAGTGGCTGGTGCAGGGACTAAAGGAAGGAAAATACCCAACATTTGAATGCCTGTCAGGCCAACACCCTTATTCTCAACATACCGTCTTCCTCACATACATCCCCTGCTGGTGGATATTAGCACATTTTTACAGACAAGAAAACAGGCTCACTTAAGGTGAGGTCATATGCCAAGGGTATTAAGCTAATTAAAGAGTGAGCTGGGACCTGAACCCAAATGCACTAGCTCTTTCCCTTATCTGGTTCTGCCTGTATTAAGCATCTAATTAGCTATTTAAGTATAAGGAGGGCCTTCTGACATCTCTGAAACAATCATTTAACCTACTTTTAGCCATACAGGAAAGACCCTCATCCCATCCCCAAGCCCCTCTCTGTCACCACACTGCCAGCTCCACTGTGGGGTGACCATGTGGAATGGGGTAGAGGCTGGGAATGGATAAGAATTAACGTTGCCCACACTTGCGACATAGGAAGGCTCCTCACTCATTCTATATGAAATGACTATTCTCAGGGCAACTGTGTCCTGAATGGCCTGCATCCCAGTGTCTGAGTTCTTTTTTTTAATCAGTGGATTTCCCTGTTTAATGGGGGTATTTCTTTCCATTTTGAGGAGGCCCTCCTGTCCTCTGTAAGGTGTCCTGATCATGCATGCCTTGTTTGATTGCTAGTGTAGA
>NW_006780838.1:991340-1022130 GCF_000442215.2 Lipotes vexillifer | reverse complement strand
GGGGGTGGTTGCAGGAAATACTTGGGCCACATCAGGATACCTTATTCTCACCTTCAGGATATGTAGGAATTCCTCAACTAAGTCTAACAGTTCTCTCAATATTCACATTTAACAATGCAAATGATGCCACCGACAAGGGCTTAACTTCCAAAATATGCAAACAGCTCATTCAACTCAATTACAAAAAAAAAAAAAAAAACCCAATCAAAGAATGGGCAGAAGACCTACACAGACATTTCTACACATGCAGATGGCCAATAGGCACATGAAAAGACGCGCAACATTGCTAATTATTAGAGAAATGCAAATCAAAACTACAATGCAGTATCACCTCACACTGGTCAGAATGGCCATCATTAAAAAGACTACAAATAATAAATGCTGGACAGGGTGTGGAGAAAAGAGAACCCTCCTACACTGTTGGTGGGAATGTAAATTGATAACAGCCACTATGGAAAACAGTATGGAGGTTCCTTAAAAAACTAAAAATAGTGATCCAGCAATCCCACTCCCGGGCATATATCCGGAGAAAACCCTAATCCAGAAAGACACATGCACCCCAGTGTTCATAGCAGCACAATACAGTAGCCAAGACATGGAAGCAATCTAAATGTCCATCAAGAGATGAATGGATAAAGATGTGGTACATATATAAAATGGAATACTACTCAGCCATAAAAAACAATGAAATAATGCCATTTGCAGTAACACAGATGGACCTAGAGATTATTATGCTAAGTTAAGTCAAAGACAAATACCGTATGATACTGCTTATATGTGGAATGTAAAATATGACAGAAATGAATTTATTTACAAAACAGAAACAGACTCATAGACATAGAAAACAAACTTATGGTTACCAAAGGGGAAGAGGGTGGGGCAGGGATAAATTAGGAGTTCGGGATTAGCAGATACAAACTACTATACATAAAGTAGATAAACAACGAGGTCCTACTGTGTAGCACAGGGAACTATATTCAACATCCTGTACTGAATTATAATGGAAAAGAATATGAAAAAGAATACATACATACACATACATAGGCATAGATAATGTACAACTGAATCACTGCTGTACACCAGAAACACAACATTGTAAATCAACTACACTTCAATTAAAACAAAAAAACAATGAGTCTGGAGGGCAGGAGCAAGTGGAGACAGATGATACAACTTACAGTTTTTTTTTTTTTTTTTTTTCTTGCGTTATGCGGGCCTCTCACTGCTGTGGCCTCTCCCATTTGCGGAGCACAGACTCCGGACGCGCAGGCCCAGCGGCCACGGCTCACGGGCCCAGCCGCTCCGCGGCACGCGGGACCCTCCCGAAACGGGGCACGAACCCGCGTCTCCTGCATCGGCAGGCGGACCCCCAAGCACTGCGCCACCAGGGAAGCCCAGTAACAGTTCTTTTAAAAATATTTTTTAAGTTGTAAAAGTAATACGCATGTTAAGAGAAATGCAAACAGGGAAGAAAAGTAGAGCAGAAAGTGAAAGACCAGAGTGGGGGACACAAAGAGGCTCACACAAGCTAGACCTGTATTCCATCTCACGCAGCTGCCCCACGACCTGCATGCCAGTTCTCACACTAACCCTTCCTGGATACCACTCTTCACCCTTTTCAAAAATTTGCGATCTGTCAACTAAGAGGAGAAAAGGTGGATTTCACACCTCTGTGTCCTTCATAAAACAACAATCCCTCATCATTTCGGTTGTCAAAAGGCACCTGACAGCACCAATACGCTTAAGGGATCAACCATGAAAAATGGGCCTCTCAGGTGACTAGTAGGTACAATGGTAATTACACTTGATCCCTTCTCAGCTTTACAAGATCATGCCCACAATTTTAGAAGTGCTGAGAAACACGTGGCTGGCGTTCACAGGATAAATACTCTAGGAAGGGATGAACGTTCAGAACACAACCAGGAGACTGTAAAGCGGGGTGGGAGCGAGCATCCTTGGGCATCACTTAGAAGAAAACCTCGACGATGTCAGGGACATCTTTTTTTCAGTTGGCTCAAGAAAACAGACGTCAGGGTTGGAATTTTTTTTTCCACAACGTCAGACACAAAGGACTCTCCAAGTATTCAAAAAGGCATTTAACTACGCATGAGGCTGAGGGCCGGCCTGCTGTAGACACTTCTCCTCTTGAGACAGGCCTCCTGCCCACAACCCTCCCATCTCACAGGCCCGGCCTCTCAAGCCCACCTAGGTGGGCTCCACTTCCCCCCATTCATTAGATCTCCACGAGGACCCACCTAGGATGGCAAACTTTAGACACCCCCCATTCTAGCACCCCTAGTTTTCTGGGGGGCGCCGCCCAGTCCTCCTGACAAGCAAAGGGACAAGGGCAGATGCCCAGTTAGGTCTTCAACAGCCTACCAGGGCCAGCATGCCCAGGCCTGGGCCCTCACCTTGCAGCACCCTTCACCCCAGCCTGAACCACAGGGCCCTGTATAGGAGCGATTCTCAGCCTTTTCTTCTGTGGCCAACAACAGGTGATGTTCATCTGTATGCCACTCCCATGGGTCTACTGATGGGCAGACTGGTAAGCCCTAGGTGGGTGCCTGCGGCTCTACCCCCTTTCCTCCCACTTAAATGACATTATAAGGATAGCTTTGAGTGCGACCTAATTTTACACATTCATGTGCCTTAAACTCTTACTAGTACCACTTCTGGAAACGACTCTCAGAACCAAACAAGACTGGTACAGAACACACAGGAGAGGCCGGGACAGCAGGTTTCAAAAACTCACTTTATTCCAATGTGAAATGAAGACTGATGGTTTAAAAACAAGAAAAAGTTCTTGATCAGCTGTGGGGATGCCTCGCTTGCTAGCTCGCACCCACTCCCTTTGAAACCAGGCGTTGGGACAGGCCATACCCGGCCGCGGCTCCGTGCAGAGCCACCAGGCGGAGGCCCCAGCCGCAGGACCGCGCGCCCTCCAGCTCCCAAGGGTGGCCGTCTCCGCCCACCTGCTAGGGCTCTGACAGCAGGCCCAGAGAAGCGGCACTGGCAGCCGGGCCTGTGGGCCCACCACCTTCTGCAGCCTCCTCCCTTCCACTCCCAGAGCTCCTCTCTGTAGGAGGTGCCTGTGTGTCCTAGGACCAGGTAGGGAGCTAAGCTCCACAAACAAGGGACAGTCACTCCTGTATCTGTGACGTCTCCCCCGGGATCCATGATTCAGTCCGGGTCCCCCCCACCCCCCTGTGCGTTAGGCAGCTGAGGTTGTTCAACAGGGAGGATACATTCAGACTATACCCCAAGGTTAGCCCCAGCTGGGGTGCGGGGAGTGGGAAGGCAGCACCTCCTGCTGGGGCCCAAGGGCCAACAAGCCGGGGCTTGGGAACCACCGACGCCCAACCCCTTCCTGACCCCGAGCACAGCCGGGCCAGGCCCGGCCCACCCGTGGTTAGTAAAGCTGCTGCGGCCCTCACCCTGCCATAAAGTGCTCCCCAACCGTCCAGCCCTGCCACAGAGCTCTGGCTCCCCAACTCAGGACACAGGAAAGCTCCCCTCTTTTCGGCTTCAAACCTGGACTTTCAGCCAGGTCGGGCCCGGGGGTAGTGGCAGCAAAAGCAGCAGCCATAATGTCAAACATACAAATGACCTGAGAAATCTCACCTGGACATCACCCACCCACTCCGAACCGGCTCGGGGCTATGTACAAGTCAGGAAGGGCGGGTCAGGACACTCACGGGCACAGACACACTCGCGCACACCTGCTTGAGGATGGGGGGCCCGAGGGGGCACCTGTCCGCCAGCTGGGAACTGATGCCCACGCGCTCCATTCACGTGTCTTCGATTAGGCCTCTGCGTCGTATACTCTTCGAACCAGTGCAAGAACATCTTTCAGAGGGTCAGGCAGGCCAGGCCAGGGTCCCAGGAGGATGCTGGGGGCAGGGTGGGGTTGGAAGCGTGGAGGAAGAGGACTTGCTGCCTCTCCTGATGTGCAGGGCACGTCCCCTTCTCCTGGAGTCTGGATCGCTGGGTAACGGGGCAGCTGGCCGACTGTCTGTCTGTGTCTCCCTTCCTACCCCTGCAAGCTCAAGGAAGGAGGGTCCTTGGCAGCTGGGGGCTGGGAGGCCGCATCCTCTGAGGCCCCTGCTGGCTCTGGCTCAGTAGCCCTGGGCTCCTCAGCCTTATCCCTGTTCCCGCTGGCCTCCTGGAGCTGGTGCCGCCGTGCCACCTCGGCTTTCAGATTCTCCAAGTCTTTTTGGCTGAGTAGAAGGACGGGGCGAAGGGTGGGTATCAGAGTGGGCCTGGGCCCTCCGTCACCTCACTGGCTCTGCTTAAACTTAGAACAAGATCAGGCTCTGTGCTCTCTGCAGTGAGACACACGTGTGGAACAAGGGCTTCCCTCCCGCAAACAGAAAGGCCCCCGAGTGCTGAAAAAGTAGGAACTGCACGCACTTGACGGCCTCCACTTAAGGCCTGGCTCCCACCCAGCCTTCAGGCCCAGTTCAAACCCACTGCACCCCGGCCGCTCCTATAGCCGATTACACCCAAAAAAACAGGTGTAGGGTGCAACACAGAGCAGATACGCTGTAAATGCCGAAACACTGAGCTGACCAAACCCATCCGGCACACAGGTGGGAGGGAGACGGCGCGCGGGCTTTCGAAGACAGCACTGTTTGTGAGAGCCGCACAGGGACCCTCAGGGCCCGGCTCTAAGGCACATCGCTACACTGACAGAGCAGGAGTCCAGAGAAGGAATGACGCTGCTCTTTACATACTGACACGCAACGATCGCCAAGATAGAGTAAGTGCAGGAGAAAAATACCTATGGGCACAGCTCGCTACAATTTTGCGCCTTGGGGAAGAAAAGGGGAAAAACGGTTACAGATCTGTTTGCCCAATTACACAGAGTATTTCTGGAAGGATTCATAAGGACTCCTTGCCACTGGCTATACTTTTCAATTTTGAGCCATGTCAATGTATCATTTATTTAAAAAACCAAGAAAAAAAATAAAGGCCAACTTCTAAGCGGGAGTGGGGCGCCTCACCTGAGAGGAATGAAGAGGATGCCGTTGATGACGTTCAGCTGCTCCAAGACGCTGGCCATGCTGGGGGCTGTGAACTGAGGGGCAGGGAGGATGAGCCACTGCCTGGGTGCCAGGAGGCCGGGGTGCGGCCCACCCAGTCCCGCTCGGGGACCCACCTTGAGGGGCGGGATGTTGGCGCTGGAGCCGTTGCGGTAGATCTCGTTCATGGTGCGCTGCAGGGCCACGGCCTGCTGGGTCAGGCACTTGAGGTACTCAGAGCTTTCCTTGGTCTTCTCGTGGTCCTCGCCCAGCTGCAGGGGGCGGGAAAATGTCAGGGCTGCCCGCAGCCCCGCCCCTCCCCACCCCGCCCCGCCCCACTGTGGCCCACCTGCGTCTTGTAGATGGTGTAGCCTTCCTTCTCGTGCTGCAGGGCTGACCGGAACTCGGCTTTGCTCTCATAGACCCGGGCGACCAGGTGGTGGCTGCAGGCAGGCACAGCGCAGGGGGAGGGGAGGGAGGGACGTGAATGGGTCGGTGGGGACGGCTGGGTGGTGTGCAGGCTACCCCAGAACCACTCTGGGAACTTTCCAAGGGGGAAGGTAAGTCCAGAACTCAGAGAAGAGATGCAAGTTGAGAGACACCTCCTCAGGAGTCAGATGGGGGACAGAGTGCTGAATCCCGTGCCCGCCCTCAATGCAACCGCCTCCCGGGGACCCTGGGGCCTGGGGCCTTCCTGTCCCCTAACCCAGCACAGCCTCACCTGAGGGCCACCTTGAGGGACTTGGGCCCATGGTACTTGGTGCTGACGGCCAGCGCATTCTCCAGGAAGCGCAGCGATAGGTCACACTCCATCACTCCGTGCAGCACCAGCCCGATGTTGTTCTGGGGGCAGTCGGGAGGGCCCCGGTCAGCTCCCACTCCCCGGGCTCGAGGCTAGTCCCGCTGCCCCTCCCCAGCACTCACGTCCAGCAGGGCCATCTCAGGGTGATCCTCCCCGAACACGAGCAGTGTGAGGTAGCGGGCACGGTACAGCAGGCTCAGGGCCGTGGACAGCTGGCTGCCGGCAAAGCAGTAGAGGGCCAGGTGCATCTGCGGGGGCAGCGGCGTCAGGCCGGGGCAGCCACGGCTCCCACCCACCTTGCAGGCCGTGCCGCCGGCGGCTACTCACGTATTCCTGGATGGTGTTGGGGTGCTCGATGCCCATCACTCGCTCGCTCATCAGCACAGCCTTCTGTTGGTTGCTGAGGGCCTGGGGAGGTGGGGGGCTGTCACCCCCGGGTGGTACCGCCCCACACCCAGTCTGCCTGGCCCACAAGCCTCCATAGCAGCTCGGCCTCTTCACCTTTGGCTGCAATTTCTATTTTTACTTTGCACAAAGGCAGCAGAAGAGTGGTCAAAATCCAGCTGCTGTGACCATGGAAGTCGACAGCCCGCTCTGAGGCTGCTTCACATTTTAAAACACTTGTCTTAATCTATGCCAACACGTGCATACTAATCTAAAATTGTGCTAAGAATAAAGTATTCGTAATAAGAAAAGGCATACAGGCGAAAGAAAACAAGAGTCCTACGGCTGGAAGGGGGAGCGGGGCACCTACAGTGCACCTGGCCTAGGAAACAGCCTCTCAAGCCCCGGGGCCAACAAGGCAGGTGAACGCCACCAGGCCCCAGGATGGTACAGGCAACAGCACAGACCCCAAGCGGCTTCCCTGGTGCTTACAGGGCTCTAGGTACTGAGTCAGAATTTACCCTTCCCTCATCCCTGGGAAGGGAGGCCCTGCCACCGCTCCCACTTTGTCCACGGGCACGGCAGCTCTCCCCAGGATACAGCTCTTAAGTGGGGGGAGCTGGGGGGGCAGGGGAGGCGGGCCGCCGTACAGGCAGAACAAGCACCTCCCCGGGTCTCCACCTGCTCCTCCTGGGGGGGCCCGGAGGTCAGCAGCATCCCGGGCCCCTGGGGTGACAGGGGCTCCAGTCCCACCTGCCGGGACTCCTGCTTCCTGCTGCCGCGGGGGTGAGAACGCAGCCCCACCTCCCCCTATGGCCCCCTCCGCCCCGCTGGTGCCAGACCAGGCCCTGGGCCCCTGCTGAAGGCCCAGAGGGTACGTGCGGCCCACCTCGGCGTAGTCGCCCATGATGTAGTGGAGGCGGGCGAGGAGGCGCAGGCAGGCGCAGATCTCCACGTGCATGGCTCCGTACACGTTGTTGAACAGGTTCAGGGCCTCGCTGATGAGCTCGCAGCCCTCCTTCAGGAAGCCTGCAGGGCACCCCAGGGGGCGGAAGGTCAGGGCCGGCCGGAGGGAGTGCGCGCCCCCCCCAGCCCCGCCCCGCGGCTGCCCCTGGCACGCACCCTGCTGTACTTTGGCCTGCCCGCTCTGGAAGAAGTGAAAGGCGTCTGAAGCCTTCGGGTTGACGTGTTTGACCACGGGGAAGATGTTGAGCACGTCCTCCTCCGTGAACGCGGGCTTGTGGCGGCTGTCGAAGCTGTACTCCTTCAGCAGAATCTGGGGACCCAGCCCAGCACCCGCAGGCAGCCTCAGCCCGGGCTCAAGCGGCCGGCACTGCCCCGCCCAGTCCCCCGTGGCCCCGGGAGCCCTGCAGGACGCTCTGAGCCAGCCCACCTGGATTCCGGTTTTCAGGGAGATCTCCCGCAGCAGCGTGATTTTCTGCAGCCCGTAGGTCTCCACGGCCTGGTCCACGGTCTCACTGGGGAGGAGCGGCGGGTAGGCCCAGGCAGCCCAGCACCCCTCTGCCCCCTTCTCCACAGCTGCCCCCCCCCCCGAGCCCCCGCCCAGCTCCCCTCCCCACTTCCCCAAGCAAGCGGCCCTCCACGGCTCCCTGCTTTCTCCTCCCCGTTCCACTGCCAGCGACCACGGAGGACCCGGACGCTGCCCGGGAGCCCAGCGCCCCTGCACCCGTCACGTACCACTCGAGGCTGAAGTCAAAGTAGTTCTTGGCCTCCTGGCAGATGTTCTTCCAAAGCTCCTGGGGGGTCATGACCGCCCAGGCTGTGTTATCCGCTGCCCCTGGCGGCCGGTTTCTCCTCCTCCTGTTCCTCTTCTTGGAGACGAGCTCGTCGGCAGGCAGGTGGGCCACGGGGTTGGGGTAGGAGCTCAGGAAGCAGTTGAGGAAGTGGCTGATGGCAGCCGAGAGCCCCGAGAGCTCGACCCCCTGCAAGGGAGGTTGGACCAGTGTCACCACCCGGGCTCCCCACAACATCCCCATGACCCAGGCCGGGGAGGGAGCGCAGTACCTGTAAGTACGTCTTGAAGATGTGCTTGGCAGAGCGGGTGATGAGCTCTCCGATGCCGATCTTCTGCAAGGGTGCAGAGACGGGAGTCTTGGTCAGGCCCCAGGCCTCCATCCCAGCCCCACCATCTCACAGCCGCCCTGGGTACCACTCACGTAGATGTGGTCCAGCTGGTCCCGGGCCGGGCTCCGGAGTACCAGGTCCAGCACCTTGCCCAGGTAGCGCACGTTGATGCCGCGCTGACGCATCACCTCGGCCAGCGTGGCCCCATCCATGGGCAGCACCGCGTGGTCTGCGAAGTCCTTCACCTGCGGGCTGCAGCACGTCAGGCCCCCCCAGCCCAGGGCCTCTGCCTCCTCCCGCCCTGGGTCTTCCCAAGGGAGCTCACGCTATCCTGAGGCCCTGTGGGAAGGAGGGGACTGAGACCCCAGCTCCCAATCGGGAAGAGGGAAGGAGACAAAGCAGCAGCAAGGATGTGAGATCTTGTCCCCAGCCTTCTGCACAGGCCACCATCACCCCTGTGACTGCTGGGCCCACACGGCGGGGAAACAGGGATGAGGGAGCCGCACAGGGTCTCCTGTGATTGCAGAGGAAGAAGCAGGGCCACAGCTTCACCCCGCGGCTGTGCTGCGCCTCGCAGGGGCCTGGGGCAGCCAGCACGGCAGGCTCGGCTCAAAGACTGGGGGACACGGCAATCCCACCACTGGGCATATACCCTGAGAAAACCGTAATTCAAAAAGAGTCATGTACCACAATGTTCACTGCAGCTCTATTTACAATAGCCAGGACATGGAAGCAACCTAAGCGTCCATCGACCGATGAATGAATAAAGAAGATGTGGCACATATATACAATGGAATATTAAATTGAGTTATCTGTAGTGAGGTGGATGGAACTAGAGACTGTCATGCAGAGTGAAGTAAGTCAGAAAGAGAAAAATAAATACCGTATGCTAACACATAAATATGGAATCTAAAAAAAATGGTTCTGAAGAACCTAGGGGCAGGACAGGAATAAAGACGCAGACGTAGAGAATGGACTTGAGGACACGGGGAGGGGGAAGGGTAAGCTGGGACGAAGTGAGAGAGTGGCATGGACATATATACACTACCAAATGTAAAGTAGATAGCTAGTGGGAAGCAGCCACATAGCACAGGGAGATCAGCTCGGTGCTTTGTGACCACCTAGAGGGGTGGGATAGGGAGGGTGGGAGGGAGGAGATATGCGGATATATGTATACATACAGCTGATTCACTTTGTTAAAAAGCAAAAACTAACACACCATTGTAAAGCAATTATACTCCAATAAAGATGTTAAAAAAAAAAAGATCGGGGGACAGCACAGCACCTAAGCTCAGGGCTCTTAGTGGGGAGCAAGCACCGTGTACATACACAGGGCCTATGTACAAAGCTTGAGGGGGTGAAGATGCCCCCAGCCCCTCTATCAGCCATCCCATCACACAGGGGCTCAGAGGGCCAGACCCCAGCTGCCAGCCTACAAGGGAGGGCATGCAGAGCAGAACCTGATGCCTCCCTTGAGCCCTGTGTGTCAGCAGCCCCATTCTGGGGAGAACTCCACCCTGCCTGCCTTAAAGGTCAGCAGGCCTAAGTCACTCCCGCAAAGGTTCCACAAGCTTCCAGAGTCGGAGATGGATGAGGCCCCAGAGCCTGTAACAGCACCCTCTGGGCAGTCCCTCGTCCCACCCCTGCCCTCACCAAGCCGGGGATCTGGCAGGAGAGCAGGAAGGCAGCAGCATCTTTCAGCAGCTGCTTCTGGTCCCGAACTTCCTCCTGGCAAGACTCCGGGAAGCGAACCCCTGGGGGAGGGAGGGCAGAGGCGTGAGCCAGGCAGAAGAGAGGCGGGTGGCCAGACAGACGGCAGCCCTCAGGTGGGCAAACAGGCCCACCAGCACTCCCTAGAGGACCATTCACCTGGCGAGAAGATGTCGGGGTTGAAGCGGACGTCAAAGGCTGTGCTGCTGATGGAGCCCACAGCCTTGCAGGCGTTGCGGATCACCTCCCGACTGCGAGGGTCTGCTGTGGAGACACTGCCCATTAGGAGGCAGCCCCACTCCCGCTCCGGTGGGGCAGCAGCCGAGCCTCCCCCGGCCTGGGCTCCCCCGGCAGCCACGGCAGCCCCACCTGTCCCGTCGTCCGAGGCGATGGTCTCTGCCAGCTCCTTCACCTTGGCCAGGCCACTAGCACTGCCGCCCTCCTCCTCGCTTCCCACCTCGGGTGCTGGAGGGTCTTCGGGCTTGGACTCCGAGGATGGGGGGTCGCCGTTTTCCAGTGACGGGGGGGTCTCCATCTTGCTGGCCTTCTGCTGCATCAGCTGTAGGGCTGCCAGCTTCATGAAGAGGAGGTACCTAGAGCACAGCGGATGGGGCAGAGCAGGGAATTGAGGCGGGGTACGTAGAAGCGTAACTGCTCTGGCAGCTTCCTGCTGGCTTCGGGGGACCTGAGCCAGGCCCCAGCTCCTGCCCTGCTGGGGATGAGGGATGTTGGGGCTGGACACCCTGCCGGCCTGGGGACACATCCCACCCAGCGTGCAAGCGTCCACCCACGTGTGCGTGTGCCAGTGCAGCAGTACTACCAGGCGGCGGCAGCAAGTCACAGCAATGATGGGTATCTTCCCAGACAGGAAGAGGACAGCTGGTGCGCCGGGGGGCTCACACGCAGCCCAGGGCTCGAGAGCGCCAGGAACCCCCCCTGGCGTTCTGACGGGGAGATTATTCTGGGGCATTTGACGGGCTGACCCCTAAGCACAAAACGCCTGCAGCAGGGACCCCAACCCCGCCCCTCCTCCAGGGCCCTGGCACTGGGAGGCTCAAAAACACCTAAGCAGATTTCCATGTGCTCCTTGAGGGAACAGCCCCGCTTCAGTCAGTTGAAAGCTACTGGTCTAGCCACTTGCTAGTTTCTGATCCACATAAAGCTCTTGGATGTCCGTGTTGGGGAGCCTGATGCCACAGTGGGTGGCGCTGGGGCTGGGATGACCAGAGCCAGAGCTAGCTTCTCTTCACTTTCCAAAGCCTCCCCCATCAAGGATCAGGCCCCAGGACCACCCACCAGAGGATGCAGCCGCTTGCCCTGGCTCCCCACCTGTGCTCCACAAAGGCGTCCACCAGCTCCTGGCGCAGGCAGCAGAGCTTGTGGCGGTGGGCGCGGGGGAAACCGGCGCGGGTGCACTCCTCGGGCAGCACCTCGCCGGGCACGGGCAGGAAGTTGAGGTCGGGGGGGAAGGTGCGCAGCAGGTCAAGGATGTAGTGGCGACCATCGTTGCCGATGATGCCCTTGCACTCCACGGAGGAGCAGAGCTCCACCTCTTCATCCCGGTCGTTGAGCACCCGGTGCCTCAGGATCTTGAGGGGCCGGCTCGTGCGTTCCAGCAGCTCCAGGTAACGTGGGTGCGACACCACCGTCTTGCCGAAGTCAATGGAGCCGTAGATGACGCTTTGCTCCTGGTCCCGCTCCAGGATGCCAGGGATGATGGACTGGGCCGTGACACGGTAGCCGCGGTAATCCACCACCACCGTGCCCAGCGTGTACAGCCCCTCCACGTCCACGGCGTTGTACGTGCGCACGCCGTTCAGGTCATTGGTGGGCGCCACGTAGGCCGCCACGTCCCCCCCGAAGTCCTTGTAGTGGTCGCGGACATCGAAGCCCAGGCTGAAGAAGATGTTGTTCCAGATGAACATCTGCATCCTGGTCTCCTCGCCGGGGTTGATGGCCATCACGTTGCCATCGACGACGGCCATGGCGCCCCGCGTGGCTGCCGCCGTGAAGTCGCTGTGTACCTGGGGGCCCGAGGTTGGAGGGTGAGAGAGCCGCGGGGTTCATCCCGCCTGGCCAAGCTCGCCCGGGGCTGGTGGAGGTAAGCAGGACAAAGTTTCCTCACATTTGGAAGAGGGCAAGAAACCCCAGTTTTGGACTTCCCTGGTGGCGCAGTTTTTAAGAATCCGCCTGCCAATGCAGGGGACACAGGTTTGAGCCCTGGTCTGGGAAGATCCCACATGCCGTGGAGCGACTAAGCCCGCGAGCCACAACTACTGAGCCTGCGCTCGAGAGCCCATGCGCCACAACTACTGAAGCCCACGTGCCTAGAGCCCGTGCTCCACAACAAGAGAAGCCACCGCGATGAGAAGCCTGTGCACCGCGACGAAGAGTAGCCCCCGCTCACCACAACCAGGGAAAAGCCCATGCGCAGCAACGAAGACCCAACGCAGCCACAAATAAAATAAATAAAATAAAATAAATAAATTTATCAAAAAAAAAAAAAGAAACCCCAGTTTTGAAAAAATGTAACACTTATACTGCGAGAGAGAGCAGAGCTTAGTGATTAAAAGGGAGAGTGAGGATTGGGGTGTGTCTGGGAATCACCAAATACGTGCCAGGTGATCTTGGCTGGATCACCTCTCAGACCTGTTTTCTCATCTATAAAGCTGTGACATAAAAGTATCAGCCTTTACAAGGTGCCTGGAAGATTACAGGAGGTAATGCCTACACAGCACCTGGCACAGCCCCTGGCAAAGTGAGCACCCCGGACTTTAGATCTTATTTTTACCATTATCACCTCTAGTAAGATTATGGGAGATTTCAAATAAACTTTTTTCAAAAGCACTGCTTTTTCCTCATCTGTCTCAGGAAAAACACTAAGGATATCTCAGTAGGGCGCGTGTGTCCAGCTGAGGGCTCCACGTGGGTGGGCTGGGAGGGAAGCTGTCATGGACCTTGCCACTCAGCCCATCCTAGAGGCGTGTCCCCACCGGTTCCAGCCCACAGACGCTAAATCTCAGAGAGGCCAGAAGAAGGAGTTGGGGTCGTCTACCAGGAGGCGGAAGGCTGGCAGAACGCCCTGGAAGGTCCCTGATGGCCCACCCCGGCTTCCGTCTTGTTCACAGAAAACGAGCAGGTAGGTGGCAGGAGGGCCTGTGGCCACTGGTCAGGCCTGAGGGGCCACGGGTACCTTGAATATGGCTCTTTCTCGCAGCAGCCGCTCAGGCAGGTTCTTCCGAGGCAGCTCCCGTGTTGTCTGCAGCTCTTCATTCCAGTCCCGGGTCTACAGCAGGACAGGGAGGGAGACACCGGCTCAACCTGAGCCCCTAGCACCTGCTAGGGGCAGTCCCGTCTCCCGCCTCCCCGCAGACAGCCCCCCAAGCACCCAGAACCCAGCCTGGCGCCCACCAGGGGAAGGGAGGGAAGAGCTAAGGGTGGGCCGCCAGGCTGCAGGCACCTGTCCTGGAATATGCTCCTCGTAGCCCAGCCGGGAGGTGTAAGCGTCCTCTGCACGCACACAGTCCATGGCGTGCTCCGCCTGGGGCGCTGTCCAGCTGTATACCTGGAATGGGGTGGCGATCCTCTCGAACGGGTGGCGCTGGACCCTGTGGTGGGCAGAGGGGAGATGGGGCAGTCCGCTGAGCCCAGAGCCCTGCCCTGGGCCCCTTCTCCAAGGTCCCACTGGCTCTGCCGTCTCCCCACCAAGGCCCTGTCCCTGGAGAGTCCAACGGAAGCACACGGCCGCCTGTCCTAGGGCTGCTAGGCTGACTGCTGCCTAGAAGGGAGCTCTGGGCTGCTGGGGGCACAGCTTAGGGCAGGAGGGCTCGAGCTCAGGCTGTATGGTTCACCCACCCCATGGGACGTGAGATGAGGGACAGATGGGCCAAGGTGCTACCTTTTCTTCTGCAGGGCGGCAAAGTTTTTTTTGAAGGTTGGGCTGATCTGGTTGAGCAGCTCCACCAGGGAATGGCTGAGGCAGCGGGGGCTGGCAGGCTTGGGATTGAAGTGGTACGCTGTGGACCTGCGGGGAGACGGTGGCCACTGTGCAGGGCACCCCAAGCGGCTGCCCGCGGATTCCGAACGGGCTCACACAGGGACTTACTGGTTCAGGTAAAACCCCCGAGTGGATGCCGTGATGCTGACTTGCCGGTCCTCGGCTGTGATCACAAACAGGTACATGAGGTCCCCGTGCATCTTGCGATTCCCGGGGGGTGGGTTCCAGCCGCTCATGGTGAGCACTTTCAGGCACTGCAGGGGCTGCAGGAATGGCCAAGCGTGAGTGGGCCAGGCTTCCTGGTGTGGCGATCCCCTGCCCCAAGAGACCTGCTCCCACCTTCCAATCACGGTTCTGGGGCTGCAGAGGACACAACGGCCGCTCCCGGCTCCCTGGAAGGATGTACTCGGGCGGTGTACAGTCGATGGGGTCCATCTCCAAGCCCTTCTTCCGCTTCCCGCTGTCTGAGGGACCCGAGGCTGGTGGTAAGCCCAGGACCACCCAGAGGCCAACTCCCTCCCCAGCTCAGGTGGCCCTGGTCTGTGTGCCTCCAGCCCCGCTTCCCTCCAGGTGGGAAGGCCGAGCCCTTGGCCCCTTCACCAGCCCCTGGCCAACTTGCTCCCGGCCCGTCTGCCCAACCGCCAGCCCCAATGCCTCCCGCACCTCCCAGGTCGCCATCAGTAAAGACACTCAGGAAGGACAAGGAATTGCAGTCAACCCCGTTGAAGGCATCGGATGGGTCCAGGCTCTTGAGCAGGTCTCGAACGTGGCGCACGTGGATGCGGGCCTCTCGCACCGTGTATGGCTCTGTCGGGAGGGGGATGGGCAGGGTGTTACCAGGGCAACAACCCACCCAGCAGAGAAAAGTCGGCCATGGCACTACCAGGGGTGTTCTTGATTTTAATTTTAGGCTTTCACTTACAAATTCCCTTATGAACACATAAGCTGGAATTCTGCTTTCAACACATACACCTGCCTGCTGGTGGGCAGGGATCCTTGTTTGCAAAGAACCTTATGCCAAAGGGCACAAGAAATGCCTCTGGAAGTGCACACAGAAGCCCCCTGCTCTCTGCCCACGAGTGTCTCGGGTGGGCAGCCCGGCACAGCTGCTAGGTCCCCATGGGCTCAGTCCAGTTCTCCCAGGGCAGCCCTGGCCGGAGGGGTGGCCTGAGGACTTACAGGACCTCAAACTGCAACACTGCTCCCCAACTCATGTTTCATGAAATTTCAATGAGGGCTCTTCTGGGGAAGGACAGAGGTTTCGTCATTAGGTAAGTCTGGGCACAGCTGGGTTACATTTTTCCCACATGTGCTCCTTGGCTGACATGCCTAGAACCGCAGTGCCACCTTTCCCCAGGTAACCTAAGTTCACGTGATTTTTTTTTTTTACAAACAAACTAGACTCACCACGCCAGCTGACTGTCCCACACTGGGCCCGACTTCCCTGCTCAAGAGCCGTGAAACCTTAGTTTCCTTAAGAGACTGCACTTTTATCTATAAAATTTGAACAGGCTGACTTCAAGCACCTGCCTGGTACTGTTTGTTTTGTTTAAAATCACGACTCTGATATTCAGCCCATGAAGTTGGAGGGTGTGCCTGTGACGGCCTGCGAAGCAGACCTGTGCTCCTGTCCTGTCTTCTCCTGCCTCCACAAGTTCAAGGCTGCCCTGAGCCTCCACATGCTCATCTGTGACACAGTGACACCAAGGTACCAGCGGGAGGGGTGGGGTGGGGGTGAGTGCTGCCTGGCCCCGCCTCCTCATGTCCCCCCTTGGCGGGCCGCACAACTTCCGGACAAACCTTCCACCACGCGTAGCACCGAGCCCTCCTGCAGCCCCTCCACACTGCGCAGCTCTGAGAAGTGGTCCAGCATGTTGCCGTCCAGGTGCAGTGAGAAGCAGGTGCGGTGACATGTGTCTTCACGGTCCATGAGCACCTGGTGGATCTCCTGTACCATCTCCTGGGGGGACACCTGCCAGGGAGAAGGCCCCGACCAACCTGGTGAGAACATACCGATTCCCCAGCCCAAAGTACCTGGGTCCCTAAAGTCAATGCCCCAAATACTGTTTCCCCCTTTTTGGCTTTTATTTTAAATTCCAGGCCCTGCCCATACATACCATGCCCACTTGCACCTGTGTGTGTGTGCAGGGTATATATGCACACGTGCAGGACAGAGCCTTGCCCTGTTACCCACAAGCTTAAACTATTCCTGCAGACCAAGAGCAGGCCCTGAGTAGAGCAGCAGGAGGTGTAAAAACAAGGAAAAGAAAAGAGTCATCTTGCCTCCTCCCTTGCCCAGTGCCAAGGTCCCCAGGGCAAATGGCTTCCCCCTTCAGGAAGGTGTGCTCTGGGGCTGAAGCCTGTGGCTCCAGAAGACACAAGAGGGCCTCACCTTGTTCCCCAATGAGTAACAGTTTACAAGACCTCTGGGTTGGCTCTGCTCTTGAAGACCACCCACTACCTCTCCTCTCAGACAGACGGTAAAACTCCAGCCAGAGAATTGACCGACCTGAGGGTGGGGAGCCCTGGGACCCCAACACTACCCAGCCACTACCATACCGATCCCCAAACAGGGCTGGCAGTCCCAGCTGGGATCTGTCCCCTTGGAATGAGGCAACGGCCTGAACCTGGACTCCCATGTCCACCACGTTAGCTGAGTGACCTTGGAAGGCACAGGACCCTCGGTTTCCTGCCTCAACATGGGGCCAGACCGGGCAAAGGCAAAGCTTGGCTTCGCACCCTCATCCTCCCCAACAGGCGCAGGCCCTGGCCCCCAGTACCTCTCTATCATCTCACCTGGAGGGAGAAGGGCTCGATCCCAGGAGCCAGGATCTTCACAGAAAAGCCCGTGTCCTGAATGACAATGACTTCCTGTCCAGTGGTCTCCTCTCCCGGCTCAGCCTCATCCAGCCCATTTTCCCGGGGCGGTTCGGCAGCCCCCTCTTCCTTTTTCAGGCTCTCTGGGCAGTCCCCATTCAACAGCATGACTGATGGCAGCTCTGCGGGGGAAAAGAAAGGAGCTGAGTCAGACGGGCCTCGCTGGTGAGGTCTGCCTCACCTACCAGGGTAGACACAGTCCTACAGAATGGCGTCTGCCTGTCCTCCCAAGACTCGGCCCTGCACCAGACTCTGGTCCCACCGCACCCCAGGGCACGCCTGCAGGCTACTGCCCGCTCGCTCGCCTCCGCACCCCGGGCCCTCGCTTCCTATCTGCTCCTCAGGCCCCCAGTCTGGCGGCCGTGTGAATAGGCCACCCAGACCACTCTCCCCAGAGTCACCAATGCCACCCTAAGGGCCAAACCTGAGGGTCTGCTCTGGCCTTAGGCAACTAGCTGCTTGGCTCCCCTGCCCCCACCGCTCACTTCCTCCTCTTCCCTGATGGACTCTGCTGCTCTTATTCTTCTCTCTCCAGCTTGACCTCCTCCTGGCAGTCCAGCTGTGGGTGTCCCGGGCCCCAGCCTCTCCTCATTCCCATCTCACCCTTGCTCGTGACTGCAAATGCCCTCCCGTCTCCCAGCTCACGTGACCAATCCAGGCCTCGCTCCAGTTTTTCAACATGTGGCCATCCCTTAGGCCTCACCAGACTCATCTTGTCAGCATGGAATTTATCTTCCTCCACAAACCAGCCCCTGCTCTGCGAATGCTCGCCCCCCCATCCCTATCTAGTCACCCAACCTAATCTCCAAACTGGTCACAGGGCTGCTGCAGGCCATTTCCCTATTTCAAGAACACCACTTGCTGTACACCTGAAATTAACATAACATTGTAAATCAACTGTAGTTCAATTAAAAAAAAAAATTGGAACATGCACGAGTCCTAATTATGTGTGTATATGTACATTTATATCTATTCCAGTAGAAAGACTAAAAGACTCAGAATTCGGTGGCTTTCCTTAAATGACAGGATTAAGAGTGATATAATCCTTTCCTTACAAAGTCTGTACTTTCCAGGTGTTTACAATAAGCCTGTATTATTGTATGACACAATTGTTAAACCAGTGTTTATTTTAGAAAAAAATGTATCAGGAGCTTTTTGAGAAAACCAGGGCATTGAAACTGTAGCAAGCAAATTCTTATACCAACTTTTGTGAACTGTTCATGTTTTATATCCAAAGTCTACAAGTGATCTTCCTTCCCACAGTGTGACCATATCCTTAGACGAGTAGCTAAATGTGATCCAAAGACAACACTTGTGCTCCTACAAATGAAATTCTGGTAAATACAGATAACTCCTTTTTTAAATAAAGTGCTTTTTAAGTTGTTATTAAAGGTGACCATAGTAAAAAAGATAAAATATTTCAATTAATGGTAAATCTGCACAATTAATGGTTAATAGGAATAAGTGAAAATCCATAGAATCAAATAAATATAGCTCTTTTTCCTCTTCCAAAAAAAAAAAAGGTACCACTCAGAACCTTCTAATACTCTCCACTGCTCTACCGTTCACAGGAACTGAACATCTTAGACCTAAAGTCCACCTCAGCCCCTGCGAGTTCTCCCCATCAAGGTGCAGCTACACCAAACTACTCAAAAGCCTAAGAACAAGCCACACATTTTCCCTCCTACCTGCGCTTTTGTTTATGCTGCCCCCCATATACCATTCCATCGGGCAGAATCCTACTCATCCGTCAAGGCCTAGGTGAAATAAACTCTCTTCTCTGAAGCCTGACCGATGACCCCTGGCAGCAGTGCCGTGCTGCACTCGGGGGGCTGTTCACACCAGCAGCTCTATCTTCCTCCTCCTGTCTTGCCCGCACTCAACAGAAAGGCACTGAATTAATGAATTAATTACTGTAAAAGCCCCGCACTTGTGACCAGCAACCGACTCACATGTTGTGGGGAGAAGGAGCAGGTGACAAAAGCTCTCATTTCTCCGCAGGCACTAAGGGGAACAGAGGAGAGCCCTTCCCGCCCTGCCCCGCTGAGGGAGAGGAGGATGGCCTCGCAGAAACCCTCCAGCGAAACACAGGCCTACCTGGAGCCCCACTGGCCCACAGGGCCTTCCGGCCCAGGGCCTGCCTGGCAGCCAGACTGGCCCCTTGCTTATCTGGGAGCTCCAGACAGGTCAGCTCAGCCAGCTCTGCTCTGGACCCCAACCCATCCAGACTCCACCTCCTCTTCCTACCCAGCTGTGAGAAGTGGGGACGGGGTGCACCTCCCCAGAGCTGTGTGGGCTCTACCCAGACCTACCAGAAACATGGAGCAGGGGCCTCGGGAAATGTATACAAGTCCAGATAAGCCTGACACATAAGGGCACACGGGGGGACCGGGACCGGGAACGGGACGTGGAGAGAAGCCACTCCCTCTTCCCGCGTCCCCTCAACTGAGTGATAAACAGAACAGCCAGGAGCTCAGATACGGTCCCCTCCTCCTTCCCCCAAATAAGGATGTCTGAGGCCCAGAAGTTCAGTGCCTTGCCCAAGGTCAAGAGTCAAGAGCGGACCCTAGATTCCCCCCTGGAGAGCCCCCCTACCACATGGCTGCACTGCCCTCAGTCCTGGCCCACGGCGGGCCTTCAGTAGCTGTCACCACCTCCGTCCCCAGCACACGGCTCCTAAGCTCCTAACCTGAAGGTAAACTCCCAACAACCACAAGGACGCACAAGGACCTCTCCTTCAAGTGAGCCCACAGTCCTAGGCGGGGCGACCCCAAGCCCCTGGAAACTGAGCAGCCGGCCCCAAAGGGAGAACCTGGCTGACTCTGTGACACAGCAGACAGGGACAGGAGGGCAGGAGAAGGGTGGTGGTTGGTCAGTTTTCAAAATGCAGCAAGAGGCGTGACAGCTATGAGGAGGCCTTCCCCCAGCTGAGGCCTTGAGAAACGCTTTGCTGGCTGACCAGACCTTAGGATGAGGGGGCCCCTGCCCAATACAGAACAGCAGCTTTGAGGTCTCTGAGACCCCAAAAGTGGGAAACCAGAGACCTGGACCCAGACAGGTGGCCTGTGCTCCCTGAGTCTGGGCCAGGAGGACAGAGAGGAGGGCAAGGGTGGCCACAGCTCCCACGCCCCCACCCCCCCCCCCCCCCCCGGCCCAGGGAGCCTGCCCAGAAGGCACCTCTGCTGCAGGCTCCCGCCCCAGGGGGCACCCAACCTCCTATCAGATTTCAAAGGAATGTGGCTGGTTCCCTGGGGCCTCCACTCCCCTAAGGCCAGCCCGCCCTGCCCCTCCTCTCTCCTGCAAAGCACCCTCAAGGTCTCCCTACAGCGGGATCAAGGCCCAGTGGCCTCCCCACCAGAGGCCAGCCACTTGGCTCCCTGTCCCCACAGCCCACCTGGTGTGGTCAGCGGCTGCCCTCACCCGCGTTCTGGAGTCATAGGACCTCCATGGCAGCAAGTCAGCCAGCTCTCCAGCTCAGGCCCGGCACTGCCTGGGTGCCTCATTCCGGCCTCTGCCTCTACCCTTGCCGCCATGCAGCTGGCCGCCGGCTGGCTTCGGGTTTCAGCAGGGCCAGGCCTGCTGGGCGGCCCTGGGAAGGGCACAGTCCCCCTGCCTCGCATCCTGCTCAAGGTCGGCCAGAAGGACGGCCGTGGGCCCGGAGGCCCTGGTGGCTCCAGGACCCCAGGTGGAGCTGCCACCAGTGCTCAGGCCCATCTCCCTGTACCCCGCAAAAGAGGGTCCCTGCTGGTGAAGCAGTCAGCGGGGCAGGAGAACCCAGCGTCTGGGGTACCTGGGCCCCTCAGGATCGAGGGCCCTGGGGACTGGCTGGCAGGGGTACAGCCCAGCAAGGGGGTCCTCTCCTCGGCCCCAACCCCAGTGGGGGTGGACAGGACCGCTTCAGCCGGCTGCCGGCAACAGCTGGCACAGACTCGGGCCCAGACCACGAGGTGGCCGCCCCCGTCCACCGGCTGCACTGAGCACCCTGCCCACCTCCTGGGTCAAGAGGCTGGCTGGGGCCTCTGACTCGTGCTGCCCCCTGCAGGTGACCTGACAGCTCTCCCCTTCCTGAGAGTCACTAGCTCTGGTGGGAACCCTAACCCCAGACGCCCAGAGGACAACTGCACCCGTGCCCCAGGCCTCCAGCTCCACCAAGAAGCTGGCAGGCTCCGACTTCCCTCCCCAGCAGCCCCTGCGCTGCCAGGAGAAAATCAAGTCTCTCCCCTGGGGAAAACAGAGCTGGCAGCAAGAGACCAAAGGCCGCGCGGCTGTGGAGAAGGAACATGCCCAGCCTTGCCAGGGCGCCTTCCCAGGGCCTCTGACTTGTTGCCAGGGCCCAGGCGGGACTGCTCCGGCATCCATACTAACCAGGGTGGGGGTGGGTAGCCAGGCTCCCTTCAGGCCCCCTCCCCGCCCGTCTAGTCCCTTCCAGGCAGCCCTGAAGGGCTGGCACCCAGCAGGCCCACGGCTCCCCGCACCCTCCACCAAGGGTTCTGGCTTGCGCACACTCAGCGGATGGTACAAAGGGCCAGGCCCCGGCAGAGCCCCTCTTCTTCCGCCGCCCTCCCCAGACACACCCCAGCCCTGTGGAGAAGCGGGGGGCAGAGCAGCCTGGCAGTGACCCCTGCGTAACTGCTACAACCACTCCCACCCTGGTTACCACAGAGCCAACGCTCACTCTAGGCCCAGCCCGTAGCAGGTCCCTCCATCAGCTCCACCAGCCCATCTCACTTGAGGAAACTGTGGCTCCAGAAGCTTAGTAACCAAGCTGCCCAAGGTCGCAGAGGCAACAGGCAGCCAAGCCAGGTCAAGAAAAAAGCCAGGTTTGTCAGACGCCCAAGCCTAGGCCTGAGTGCCAGCCCCTAGGCTGCAGCACCCAACAGGTAAACAGTACCCCCCTCCTCTACACCCCTGCTTCCTTACCCCAGGGGGCACCCCTGCGGATCTGGGCTTTAGGGAAGGAGAAAGGTGATCCTCTGCAGAATGGGAAGGGGCTGCCCAAACAGCATGGCATACACCTCCCGCCCCCCAAGTCTTCACTGGCCAGACCAGAATGAAGAAATAAAGCACAGCCCTGGCCTGGCCTGGGAGAACGCGGACCCAATGGGCAGCTGAAAGGAGTTAGAAAAGAAACGTAAGCCATCCCAGGTGGCCCCTGTGTGCATTTCCCAGCCTGGCATGGCCTCACTCAGTAGACTGTGCCAGGGCCAGGCCCCGCCCTAGCCAAAACCTCACAGGGTGAGGCTCCTGCAGGAAGTTAGGCCTCAGAAGGCATATCACCCTATCCCAGGAATCTGGGGCTTCAAGAGAAAGGGGTGGGGGCAGGCAGCCTAAGGAAGAGCCCAAGGAGGTAGGCATCTGTTTGCCTCCTTCCCATCTCCACCCAGGCCAGAAGCGGTCTGCAGGGTCTGGGGAGAGTCCAGTGTTCCCTGAGCTGCTCTGCTCAGACCTACCCAAAAGAAGAGCTCTGGGTCCTGTCCAGGAGCTCCCCTAAGCCCCCAAGTTCCTCTCCTGTCTGCCAGCCCCCTTCCCCTCCGCTCTGGGCCTCAACTCCAAGGAGCCCTCCCCTAGGCAGAAGGAACTCGACACACCACCATGAACTTGAAAAACCTGCTATTCTCTTAACCCCTAAAAGTAGCTTTTTTCCCAGTAAGGCAACTGATCCTTGGTCCCCCCATAAAAGGCCTTGATCACCTCCTCAAGGGGACCAGTCCCCCTCAAGGGGACTTCCAGAGCTGGGCTCTGAGGTCAGAAGCCTGGGTGAGGGCCTGTTGGGGGTCTCCATTAAGGCCTCCTCCTCCTTTGAATAGATTCAGACTGGCTATATTTCAAGTCCTAGCTCTATACAAGCTTCCCAGGGGCTTAGGGAGCCAAT
Source organism: Lipotes vexillifer (assembly GCF_000442215.2). Classification (NCBI taxonomy): domain Eukaryota; kingdom Metazoa; phylum Chordata; class Mammalia; order Artiodactyla; family Lipotidae; genus Lipotes; species Lipotes vexillifer. The sequence goes on along the minus strand of NW_006780838.1, from coordinate 999,382 downwards.
GTTCCACCTGCTAGTATGCTTCCAGTTTCCCCAAAATGAACAGCTGTACCCTCCCCTGACCCAGGTTGCCCCAGACAGACCCCCTCAAAGAAATTCTCCAACACTCTCCCCTCTCCTCAGTCCCTATGTTCTCAGCATATGATCCCAGCCAACATGCCTCTCCCAGCTTCCTCTGGGACAGGCCAGGGCAGCCTTGGCAATCTGGCTGTGAGCTGGAAATCCAAATGCTGAATTGCTGTGTGACCTTGGGCAAGTCGCTTCATCTCTTCAGGTCTCTTTGCTGGAGGGGAAATCGACCTCCTCTTATCTAGCCTGCTCCACTGATTCAGAACCTCATCAGGGTGAAGCCTGGCAGGCTGAAGTCATCAGCATTTGTCATTCTGCCCAAACCTTGGCCTTCTCTAGGCAATCAACAAAGCTGCCACAGTACCTATCCCCCACCATCAGCTAACCTGGCTGTGATCAGTTACAGGGTCAGAGAACCCACCTAACACTGTTCCTGTCCTGACTCACACAAGCTGGGAAGGGAGATGAAGATGACAAGTCCCTTTTGAGGAGAGTTATGGGGAGTGGGAGGCACGGGTAGTTCTGCACTCCCACTGTCACCCAGGGCAGAGAGGGACACAGCCTGGGACTCTGAGGAAGGTTTGGAGATGACAACCCAAGGGCTGGGAAGGGGCTTCCAACCTCAGGGTTGTAGTCAAAGATGTGATGGAAGGAACAGAGGGAACAGAGGAGGCCCAGGAGGCAGGCCCCACCTGAGAAAAACTGCAGCCACTCCCAAAGCCAATGCCACACAGCCCCACGGGGGAGAGCTGGGAGCTTGACTCCATGCTGATGACCTTTGCCTTAAAAACAGCAACTCTGGGCTGACCCACTTTTCGCAATAAGGCGGGTTAATGATCAAGTTCTGGCACAAACACCACCTTCTGCCAAGGAGTTTGGGCAGACCCCCAGGTCTGCCCGCCAGGCCGACATCTAACAGGACGGAGATCAGACCCTGCAGACCTGGGGTTAAAGCCTTGCCTCTGGGAACGAACCACAGAAACCCCCTCACGAAACACACACCCCAACTTGCACTCTTCCCACAGACCAAGCCTGAGAAGTCCCAAGCTGAGTCTAACTCGCAAACCTGCAGCCCTGTGCACAGGGAACGCTTGGGATCCTGACGCGAAGAGGCTGCTTGATGGAGCAAGGGTCAAGTGACCCCAGTCCGGAGAGTTCCCCATGCCTGGGGGCGTAGGGGGTGGGGCCGCCGCGTCCGTCCGTCTGCGGAGCCGGCACACCCCGAAACTGCATGCGCGTGCACGTCTCTCCGCGATCCGGCACGCGCGTGTTAGCCGCCGCTGCCCGCCCCGGGACCCCACGTGTGAAGCCCGGGCCGCAGGCGGGGGCGACAGTGAAGGTGACCTTCAGGGCGGGGGCGCCCGGTGGAGGGCTCGGCGAGATGCAACCCAGCCAGGCGAGGAGGGAAGGCGGCGGTCCGCGCGCAACCCCGAACCCCCCCCCCCCCCCCCCCCCGATTCAGCCTCCCGCCCGGCTGCCCCCCGACCCCGGCCCCGCTCACCCGCCGCGCCCGGCCGCCCCTTGCCACCGGCCTGCGAGCTGGGCTCCCGGGCGCTGTCCGCCGGGGCGGCCACCGGCAACTCGTCTGTTTTGATGACCATGGCGGCGGAAGCGGGCGTCCGCCTCGGCTGTCCGCGCCGCCCGCCGCGCCACTAACCCAAGTGCCCTGCGCGCCGCTGCAGCTGCGGGAAGGACGGAGTCACCGGCCCACGTGGTGCGCGCTATGGCCTTTGACCCCACCGCCGCTCCCTTGCCCCGCCCTCGCGCCCGGCCCGGCCCACGAAGGCCGGCGAGGGACAAATTACGCCACGCCTCGTTCGCTGTGTACCAACGTGGTGACTTTCTTGAATGCCTTAAAGGGAACGTACCCTGGCTCTGGCTAGAGAAAGGTTTCGGGCCCCCTCGAGGGGCGGGGCTACGGAGAGTAGTCCTTGCGATTCGTTGCCCGTCGGGCGGGCACCTTGACCTTGTGGGGAGACTCGTCTGGGCTACTATTGCTTACAGTCCCCTCCCCCAGTGGCTTCCTATTGCAGATCTGCCAAATGACCACGCGGTGTCTAATCTGAGGTGTTAATATGACCCTCAGCGCCGTGCTCACCGAGCTTGCCGTCCCCGAAGGGGTGGAACGGGTGTGCGTCTGGCTTCTTGAGGAGGGGGTGGAGGGTAGCCTAGGGCATGGTCACAAGAGGCAGGGGTGGCGGGTGGCTAATAGGGATGAATTGCCAGAGATGGGCCCACCAAACTTTGTCCTGAGCCACAACGGGCTCCCCTCTGCCAGCGGCCTCGACACCCCCCCCACCAGATGAGTCCTCACATCCGCGCTGGCACATTATCCCCATTTTTGAGTGGAGGAAGCTAAGATCAAGGTCACACAGAGAGCAAGACTTTAGCTAGAACAGGCTAAATCCACAGCCTGGACACTTTACAGTAGTTCATGTTTCAGATGTTTGGGGCCTGGTGGGGACTGAGAAGTGAAGTCAGAGAATGCTGCCCAGCTGACATTTTACCAGGTCTCTTGCCAGTGAGCTGAAGTTCTCCAAGCCGAGAGGGTGAGACGGTCTTCCTTGCACGGGCCCAGGAAGTCATTGGGAAGCACTTAAGGCATATTCCAGGAGCTAATAGAAATTGGGAAGCTGAAGCTGCAGAGGTTGGCTGGGGTGGGCCTAGTGCCTCATAAAAATTGCAGAGGAAAATGGACTTTGTCCTGGAGTACGAGTGATGGGAAGGGGAGCCAGTGAAAGGCTTTAAGCACTTAAGCAGGAGGAAGGGAGGTGAGAAATGCTTTGGTTGCTGTGTGGAGGATAAGGGGACTGAGCTAGACCAGGGGGAGATGAGTTTGGACTATTGCACAAGAAGGCTGGAAATAAAAACAAGACCTGACTATAGCCCACCACATGGAAGGTGGGCAGTCAGTTGGTACGTGAACCTAACATGGAGTTGGATTGGAAATCTGCATCCTGCAACCTTGTCTCTTCTCGTAACCTTGAGCAAGTCACTTGACTATCAAGCCTCTGAATCTCAGGAGCTTCCTCTGTCAAATAAAAACATCCATTGTCTGGCCTCTTACCTAACTGTTGGTAGGAGATAGTGGTCATCAAAGCACTTTAGATAGTGCAAAATACTTCGCTCTGTCTTTCAAGCAAAGCTTGCAGGAGCTCAGTACTGCAGGAAGATCAGAGATGAACCAGACCCAGTCCCTGCCAGGAGAAGTTTCAGTCTGGTGGGTGAAGAGAGATGCACACAGCAATCTCACGTCTAAGGCTGCAGAATAAAAGCCTTTAAAGAAGGCTGTTCTGAGTGTGCAGGGGAGGCAGTCAGGGAGGGCTTCTGGGAAGAAGCCCCTCTGAAGCTTTGAAGGATAAGAAGGATTTTAATGAGCAAGACAGAGGAATCATATGGGAAGACACAGAAAGAGGGACCCTGGGAATTTTTTTTTTTTAAATTTATTTATTTATGGCTGTGTTGGGTCTTCGTTTCTGTGCGAGGGCTTTCCCTAGTTGTGGCAAGCGGGGGCCACTCTTTATCGCCATGCGCGGGCCTCTCACTATCGCTGCCTCTCTTGTTCTCTGTGGAGCACAGGCTCCAGACGCGCAGGCTCAGTAATTGTGGCTCACGGGCCCAGTTGCTCCGCGGCATGTGGGATCTTCCCAAATCAGGGCTCGAACCCGTGTCCCCTGAATTGGCAGGCAGGTTCTCAACCACTGCACCACCAGGGAAGCCCGGACCCTGGGAATTTATTCACTCGTTTGTTTTTTTTAAAACCTTTTAATTTTATTTAGAACTTTGAATACATTCACATGGTTCAAATATCAAAAAGCATAAAAGGGTATACAGTGAAATCTGTCACCTGCCCCCAGCCATCTGGTTTTCCTTCCCAGACCACCAGGATTACCAGATCTTTTATATTCTTCTAGAGATATTCTTTGCATATAAGAGTGTGTGTGTGTGTGTGTGTGTGTGTGTGTGTGTGTGTGTGTGTGTATTTCCCTTTAGTTACACAAATGGTAACATACTGTACCTGCTATTCCCTGATTTTTTTACTTACTATATTCTGGAGATATCAGTACACAAAGAGCTTTCTCATTCCATTTTATGGCTGGATAATATCCCAGTGTGTAGATGTACCATAATTCTTTTAACAGTCTCCCAACTGAAACTTAAGGAATTTGGAGAATTGTACCTAGTCCAGTGTAGCTGAAGTTGGAAGCCCCCTCCATGTTGGTAACACTGCTCATAACCAAAAGCGTAGCCCTGTCTTAACACTGTGAGCAGCAAGCCTGGGGATAGGGAAACAGATACACACAAAAAGCATCATCCTCTGACCACTTTCTCTATCGTCTGGTGGTCCAATCACATATTAAGCAGACTATTTCTTACTTTCAAGCCGCTTCCACCAATGTCTTTTCATCATAGTCTTAACAACAACTACTCCCATCACTTTCCCCAACTATTTCCACCATTGCCTATACATTGTGCTATGGTTAGGGTGAACATGTGATGTATCATGCAAACCAGGACACTCTGGGAGTGAAAGTGGACACTATTAATAATGACCTTGGGACAACAGGCATAAACCAACACTGTCTTGGCCAAACTAGGATGTCTGGTTCTCAGGGGAGGAGTCCAGCTGTTAGACCAGGGGACTTCTTGAAGGCAACGACCATACCTTATTTATCTGGGTATCCCCAGCATCTCCCCAGAGCCTGATGCATAGTAGGTGCTTAATGCACAGTGGTTGGTTGAATGGAGGTCCCAGGTATAGGCAGAGCCAAGCAGTCCTTTAGAGGCCTCCACAGGGTTTCACCAGATATTTATAATATCTGGGCTTTCTGAGCAAATATTCCTTTTATGTACTGTATGCTTTGACCTTTGTATACAGAGCTTCAGATTATTTCCATGATAGCTAGCTGAGACCCACCAGGCTGAGCCCTGGAGAGGCACCAACCTATAACTTGCCCTGGCCTTACTCCTATGTCCTCCTTATGATCAAGGTCTGCGAGTGCCTACTGATAAGTAAGGAAGAGCGCTAATGACCAATCTGTCCAGGGGCCTAGTGACTAAGCAGTCCCAGCAGCCTTCGAACCTGCAACATGGCTTCTGTGGACCCTCTTCCCACTTCCTTAGCAGGCTCATGTTACACAGTCCCCATCCTCAGGGCTGCCTGCCTGGGTGGTACTCCCCATCTTTATGGCTTCTGGGTACAGATGCTAAGTAAATACAAAGGGAGGTTTACCGAGGCTGAGACCTACCCTACATAATTAGTCTGCTTAAAGCCTCCCACCTTCCTAATTATTGTTATGACGGATGCACCCATTCAGCTGGGCATTCCTATTTCCCCCCCTCATTTTCAGAGTTCCCAAGGGGTTGGAGAGGTGAGCTGGGACCCAAATCCCCTGGATTGCAGGAAGGAGTCCCCTACCCCGATGGCCTGACTCCAGGAACCCATGAGAGAGGGTCCACCTCCCTCAACCCAAACTTGTGTGGGCAGGATTGCCAGGAGGGGTGACAGTTAGCAAGACTCCCTGGGCCTCAGTCTTGTGATCTATAAAATGAAAGGATTTAAAAAAGTGATCTCTGAGTTAGGTGGCACTGACATGGCACATCTCTGCTCCGTACTGTGACCCTGGGCTGGGCTCAGTCTAGAACCCACAGGGGTCTCTGGGAGGACCCAAAGGCCAATCCCTCTCCCCCTTCCTCATCTTCTCTCCTTGAAATGGGACCCCAGAATCCTGGGTAGATGTTTACCCAGGGCTGGGCCTTCCCTTCCTCAGCTACCTGGGGAGATAAAAGGCCAGGGACAAGCAGAGGGAGGCCTGGGCCATACTTCCTGGGCCTGTTACAGGTCTAGCCTTAGTTCACCCTGGGCTCAAACCTGATCCCCAGAGGCTGGAGCGAGGAACGAAGATGGGGCAGCCAGGGCTGCCCTGTCTCCTCCACCTGGGCACACTGGGTAGGAATCAATATGCAGGTTGGCCCTCCACATCTGTGGGTTCTGCATCCGCATGAATGGTTCAACCAACCGCAGATCAAAAAAATAAATTAAAAAAAAAATTTTTGTTGGCGGCACCATGGGGCTGTGGGAATTCCCCGACCAGGGATTGAACTTGGGCCACAGCTGTGAAAGCGCTGAACACTAACCACTAGACCCAGGGAACTCCCAAGAATATTAAAAAAAAATTCCAGAAAGTTCCAAAAAGCAAAACTTGAATTTGCTGCACTGACAACTACTTACATAGCATTTACACTGTATTTACAATTTACACAGCATTTACACAGCATTTATGACTATTTACAGAGCATTCACATTGTACTAGGAATTATTAGTAATCTAGAGATGATTTAAAGTATAAGGGAGGGGACTTCCCTGGTGGCACAGTGGTTAAGACTCCATGCTCCCAATGCAGGGGGCCTGGGTTTGATCCCTGGTCAGGGAACTAGATCCCACGTGCATGCCGCAACTAAGACCCGGTGTAGCTAAATAAATAAATAAATAAATAAATATTTTAAAAGAAAAAAATTATATATATATATATATATATATATATATATATATATATATATATATACACAAACCAAAATGTTAAAAAAAAATAAAGTATAAGGGAGAGTTGGGTATTCCTGACAGTCCAATGGTTAGGATTCTACGCTCTCACTGCCAGGGGCCTGGGTTGGATCCCTGGTTGGGGAACTATGATCCCACAAGCAGAGCAGCATGGCCAAAGAATAAATAAATAAATACAGAATAAGGGAGGATGTATGCAAATACTATGCCTTTTTTAAAATTTTAAGGCCTCACCACATGGCTTGAGGGATTAGTTCTCCAACCAGGGATCAAGTCTGGGCTCCTGGCAGTGGAAGCAGAGTCCTAACCACTGGACTGCCAGGGAATTCCCATTTTCTATCAGGGTCTTAAGCAGCCTCAGGTTTGGTTTCTGTGGAGGAGGGGGGAGGGGGAGGGAGTTTGGGGGGAGTGTCCTGGAACCAATCCCCTGTGCATGACTGTATGTGACTTCATCTGTCTCCATCCCTGACTCCTTCACTATGTGACCTTGAGCAAGTTGTTTACCTTTTCTCAATGCCAACTTCTGTGGGAGAAGCATCACGGGAAAAGAGGCATGAAATCAAGGTCTATGAAATCAAGCTCAGATACCATTGTGTCTGTGAAACTGTTTCTCAGTCCTGGCAGCTGGAAGCAGTCACTACCTCCTTAGAGTTCAGCAAATATTTTATTCAATGTACTTTATTATTTGGGGTCCACTTGTTTCTCCCCCACTGATTATTTGCTCTTTGACATCATCAGGTCTCATGGGGTTAGCAAGGCACTAAAACCCAACTCAAAATGGCTTTTAAAAGTGTGTCACAGATTGGAAGAGACTAAGGAAAAAATAACTAAATGCAATGGGACCCTGGATAGGTTCCTGGAACAGAAAAAGGACCCTAGGGGAAAACCTGGTGAAATTCAAATAAAGTCTGTGGTTTAGTTAATAGCCACGTACCAATGTTAATTTCTTGGTTTGGATAATTGTACTATGATAAAATAAGATGTTAACATTAGGAGAAGCTGGGTGAGAGACATGCAGGAACTCTGTATCATTATTGCAACTTTTCTCTAAGTCTAAATTTAGGTTAAAATAAAAAGCAGAAACCCCCCACAAATCAATGCTGATCATTTAAATACAAAAGTGGCGGGGGGGCTGCTTATTGGTCTATATAACTGAAAAAGGCACGGGTATATGGGATGCAGGCATGGCAGGATCCAGGCAGCTTAATTATCAGGAACTGTCAAACAACAAGGTCCTACAGCACAGGGAACTATATTCAATATCCTATGATAAACCATAATGGAAAAGAATATGAAAGAGAATATATATGTATAACTCAATCACTTTGCTGTACAGCAGAAATTAACACAACATTGTAAATCAACTATATTTCACAAAAATTTAAAAAAAAAAAACACTCATGACAGAAAAAAA
>NW_006780838.1:983752-991285 GCF_000442215.2 Lipotes vexillifer | reverse complement strand
AAAAAAAAAAAAACCCAAAAAAAAAAAAAAAAAAAAAAAAAAAGGAATTGCCCCCATCTTTCTAGGTTTTACTTCTTTTGTGGGGCTTCATAATCAGGTAGCCCCATCCCTGGTGATGGCAAATGGCCTACCAGATTTCCAAGCTGATATTCTGCCATTTTAGCCACCCAAGAATTTGTCCTTCAGTAGTTCTTTTTGGTTCCCTGTTGTATCCCTAGCACCTAACTTGGTGTGTTAAATGAATGGTTACAGTAAAAGTTCTGAGATGGACTCTTATTGGCTTAGAGTTGCATGCCCATCTCCAGCCCAATCAGTGTGACCTACCTTACCTGGGTCACATGGGTGGGGTCAGAGCCCTGCAACACATTGACTAAGCTGGGAGAAGGCTGTTGCCTGAAAGGAAGTAATAGGTACTGTTATCAGAAGAAAGGTTGCAGGCAAAACCAATATGTCCCCTGCATCCTTAGAATGCACAGCTGCTGCGTTTTCTCCTAGAGCCATCCACAACATAGACCTACACTGAAAATGTACAGGCCTGAAGATGCTGAGCGTGCTGAGCGCCCAAACCGCAGCCCTTGGATAGCCCTTGTTAGTGGAGGGTAAGATTAGGGCTCTTCTCTGGGATGCTGGGCTTCTTGCATCTGGATCAGATGGAGATGGTTGTCAGGAAAGAAGAACTGGCATAGCCAAAGACGTCCAGAGCCCCAGGATTCCTTCTAGGCCAGAACAATGGGCAAAACTCCAGGCATGGAACCCTTCCAGTCTACCCCTGCCAACCCTAGCCAGGAGCCTCTAATCTAAGGTCTTGTTTGTTCATTTGGGTTGGGGTGGCATGGAGAGAGGGACAGGGCTAACCTGAGCATCAGGACAGACATCTCAGATGAACGCCTTATGCTCTATGTGAGGAATGCCTATTGAGGGGACTTCAGAGTCTCAGCTGCCAGTCTCACCCAACCCACTGGCTAACTCCCAAACCATTCGCTATCTCCTCCACGGCCTTTCCACAGACCTGTGGTGGGCTGAGGGGATGGGGGCGCAGAGTGCCCACAGGAAAAAAGTCTGACTTGTGTGTTTTTCAGATATTTTATTAAGAATAAGGCATATGACAGTCACCCCTAAAGCACAGGGTTCTATTTCTGTGGGTGAGTGAATACACTCTGAAAAGCATTGGATTAAAAAGCGCAGCCAACAGAGAACTTGGAGCAGGATCCCTCTGCCGCGCCCATGGGGCTCCTGCCAGGTGGCTCTGAAGCCTCGCGCGTCCCCCATTCAAGGCTGGCACCTCAGCGAGAGGGTGCTTAGAGATCCCTGGCTCTCCGTGGTGAGGAGATGCTCCTCCACACCCTCTCGGCCTCCTTCCTCTTCATCAGGGAGACCTCTATTCTGCTGCTTGTTTGGGGAAGGGCTACCCCATTTCAGCCCTGGCCTGGGCCCCCAAACTGCAGGCTACTGTGGGTGGGATATTGGGGGTCAGGGGTACAAAGCCTCATGCTGTATTGCCCACAGGTCCCTGATTGGCTTCCAGAACGGGGAGGGGTCCCCACCTGCAGCTCCTGGTTCCAACTAGGGCCCCTGAGTGTCCATGTCAACACAGTCCTCCCCCAATGGGGAGTCATGCAGCAGAGAAGAGGCGAGAGGTGGAGGGTAGGGAGAGGGAAGGAGACAATCCTTTCCCTTCTAGCCACCCAAACTTTTTAGGGGCTCGAGGGAGGGGGGTCTTTCCCTTGGCAGGGCGGGTCCCCCAGGCTAGGAGACGGGGAGGGCCAGAAGCTGAGGGGCAAGGCTGAGGAGTTTCTGACCACTGAGGCCAAGGGCAGGCCACTGACTCCCAGTCTTATTCTGCTGCCCTGAGGGTTCTGTTCCAGACCCAGGTGCAGGAGAGAGGAAGGAAGCCTCTGTCCATTATTTCCAGGAGAGGGAGAGGGAACGGGAATTTCTCATAAAATTGGAACCCTGTATTTGCCTTGGCCCCTGCCCCAGCTTGCTGAGTGGAGGTGGGAGGGGTGCTTGCCTTATTTCCTTTCCCAGGCACCCCGACACCTCAGCTGGGAGTCAGCGAGTCAGCCGCCCCAGCACGCTGGACCTTCATGTGGCGTATCTCCAAGTACCTCACAATTAAGTGTCATCATCTCTGACTGCTGGTAGAGGGACAGGGGGTGGGAGGTGCTGATGGGGTCACCTGGGGAGAGGCAGGCAGGCCACGGGAGGATCCGTGCGGTAGGGGGTTTTGGGGCCCCCAGCCAGACAGCTCGAGCACACAGGCGGGAAGGAGGAAGAGGGCTATGGCTCTAGAGCGGGGGGAGGCCAGGTGGGCGTAGCCATGGCTTTTAGCGGGTGGGTGGGTGGATAAGGTGCTTCAGCATCTCTGTAGAAGCATTGGTGTAACCAAGTCACCCAGTTCACCCCAAAAGTTTGATTGTGGAAGATGTGGGTGCCTCCAGAAAGACCCCCTTTCCCTCCTGCCCAGCATCCTCTGGGCCCCATCAAATGAGAGAAGCCAAGAGCAGAGAGAGGCCTCCTCACTCAGACCTGCTCTGAAAGGGAAGGCAACGGGTCGAGGGGTACGGTGAGTCACCCACACTTGAGGGGACACAGAGGGTAGAGGCACAACCACAGAGACTGGGGAGGGGAGAGGTGGGAGCAGGCAAAGCAAGGACCCTAGGCCACTACTGTGGCCCCTGAGACTGGACAGCACGGTCCGTTCCAACGGTGCCTCAGTGGCGGACACCTAGACCAGGACTGGTTATTGCTCAGTGGTCTCAGCAGTCCTGAGCTGGGAGGGGGCTGCATGTTTGTGAGCCCACTGGTGTCCTGCTCCCTCTAACATATACAGTGAAAGAAGGTATAATTGGGGCTCTTTCCCCCTCTTCTTCATGGGGCCGTGACGGGAAAAGGGTTCATCACCCTAGAGACCTCCCAGACCCCTGGGTGACAAACAGAAGGCTCAGCCCCAGCCAGGGTCAGGACCTGCCAGGATGGGGTGCTTGTGAGTGAGATAAAGGACTCTCCCTGCCCCATGTCCTCCCATGGAAGCCCCTGGAAGACCTCACAGGCACTTAGGACTTGATGCAGGACCAACAGAAGACGGATGGCATGAGAGGACAGGGTTCTAGGGATTTGTCTTTCTTTCTAGGCCGGACTGGGTGGGGGCAATGAACTGGACTGGAGCTTCACTTCCTGCCTTTGGTCGTGACAGGGAGATGGGGAGAAACGCGTTAGGAGGTGGGCAGTATTCCTTCCTTTTGTCACTCCCCAACCTAGAGAGCCCCACCCCTGTCAGGTCTGATAGGATTGCGGCCATTCCTGGAGAGGGCCAGGCTGGGGCCTAACCTGTCCATTCCCTCCCACCCCTACCCCCAGCAAACCCAAACCTCTCTCAACAACTGCCACTTCCAAGAAGCCGGGCCCTCCTTCCTGCCTCTGGGTGCAGCCAGCTAATTAGGAAGCTGGGCAAAATTAGCACCAATAAACAGGACTAGGAAAACTCCCAGGGCAGCCTTCAGGTTCCCAGCTACCTCCTGAAAGCACTTTCTAACCCTTCCATCAGCCTGATGGGGCAGCCCGATTCTGGCGTGTCCCCAGAGTAAATACCTAGGTCGGCATCCTGGGGAAGAACTGAGCTGGAGACAGCTCTAGACCAGGATCTGCCACCAAACCCATTCTGTAATCTTCTCTAAGGGTCTATGGGTGCTAATTTCCAGAAGTTCAAACTTCAATAAGTCCATACTTTCCCCACCAGAGGCTCTGGAGGAGGCGACTTCTAAAGTGTTCCGTGCTCACCTGTAAGGACCTATCAGCAGGGTAGGGGGTAGGAGAAACGGCTTCCAAGGTAAAGGTCCAGCCTCTAGACCTCAGCCCGAACTTCCCCTTGGAGGAAGGCTCGGCGGGAAGGGCAGCCGTGGGGGGCTGGGGGGAGGCCGCAGCGGGGAGCTGGAAGGCCTAAGGATGCTAAGGGCCACTCTGGTTCCTTTCCGTAGGCCGCCCAGGCTTCCCCCTCCCGCCAAATGATTGTCAGCTTTCCCGGGGCAGGGCGTGACCCCCGCCCCTTCCCCTCCCAGTGGCAGGGTGAGGACCAGATAAAGATGGGTACTATGAGTCCTCTCCTAGAAAAAGGATGCATTCGCTGGGCCCCGCGGAGGAGGTCCCCAGCGGGAGGGGAGAGCTCAAAGCTTCGGCGTTGCTGGCAAATACAAAAGGCGGGGGCGGCTGGGAGGGGCGAAGGGGCGGGGGAGCAGGGGCCGCCTCCGCCCGCTCCGTGGGGGAGGGACCGGCTGCCTCAGCCCCTGGGACCCGCCCGCGCGGCCAGAGCTGCGTCCCTAGTCTGGCCCCGGGCCCGCCTTCCCCCGCTCCCCGCCCCGCCCCTCCCAGCCGGCCCCGTGCTTACTCCGGGTCCGCCAGCGCACTGGGCGGGCTGGGTGCGGCCGGCGGGGTGGCTTGGTCAGGGGGCTCCTGGGGAGGCGGCTGGCGCGGGCTGCGGCCACAGGGCCGCGGGGGCCTCCGGGCGTAGAGGAAGAGCGCGGGGTCTGGCATGGCATCGGCGTCGTCCGGGGCGCCGGCCGAGCGCTCCCGGGCGGCCCAGTCCCGGCCGGGGCTCTTGGTGGCGGCCTCGGCTGCGGGTGGGCGGCGGGCCCGCTGTGCGCGCCGGCGGATCCGGGGCTCGGGGGCGGCGGCGGCGGCGGCGCCGGGGCCCGGGCGCGGAGTCTGCAGTTTCTGGCGCGCCGCGTGCAGCTGGCAGGAGAGGTAGGCGGCCGCCTCGGTGTGCTTCTGCAGCTCAGTGCCCAGCACGGTGGCTCGGTGGCTGCGGCGACGCAGCTCCTCCAGGAAGCGGCGCTCCTCGGCGCGCAGGCTGCAGCGTAGCGCCGACACCAGCGCCTCGCGCTGCGCCACCTCCCGCCGCAGCTCTGCGTTGGCCGCCGCCCGCGCCGCCAGCTGTGACTCCAGCTCGCGGCACTTGCTCTCCAGCTCCCGGGACGCCAGCTCTGGGCAGGGGAGAGGGAGGGGAGAGTGAGGGTCCCCACTGCCTGTACCTGCACAGCTCACCGATCCTCAGAGCGAAGCCCGGCACCCCCCGCCCCACTCCCACGACTGCATGTCCTGCGGCGCTCGCCCTCACTCCCCACGCGCCTGCGACGCTGGCCTGCCTCTTTCCTCCTCGAGACCCTTGCACCTATCTTGCCTTCTGTTTGGCCACTCTGATTCTTCAGTGCGACCCTTAAGTTTAAGTGCAAACCCTTCCCTGACCATTTATTCACTCCATGACTGTTTGTTGAGCCCTGACTCTGTGCGTTGTATTAGGCATTGTGGGTATGGTGGATAGTAAAACATTCCTCACGAAGCTCACAGCAAGCATAGTGGGAGAGGTATGGTACATAACCACAAAAGAATGTGAGGTTGCATCTGTGACACGTGCCAATACCACGACTGTTAACAGGAGACTGTGACCTAATCAGGGAAGGCTTCTCAGCCGAAGAGCAACTTGGGCTAGGACCTGACAGGTGAATAGGAATTAAGTAGTGAACAGGGGAGAGAAGGGTGCTTTGGACCGAGGGTAGGACTTGTGCAAAAGCCCCGTAGCAGGAGAGACATACAACAACAAGGGACTGAAAGAACTGGGAATGTGAGCAGAAAAGGGGAGTCAGTGTGCTGCGAACCTTATTTCCTTCATAAACAGCATTTATTATATTTTGTGGGTTTTTTTTTTTAACTTGTTTATTGTTTGCCTTTGCCCACTGCATTGGGTTTCAAACCTGGATGTACACTGGAACCATCCAGAGAGCTTTAAAAAATAGTTTCCTGGGCCCTGTCAAAGTATCAAGTACTGGGAAAGGGTACTTCTTGAATCTTCCCTGGTGATTCTGATGTACCCCCAGGGTTGAGGACCCCTACCTCCTGGATCATAAACTCCATTTCAGCAGGGTCTGTATCCTAGGACTGGCACGTGTGAGTGAGAATGGTGACAAAGGGTAGGTAAAAGGTGACTCTGGAGGGGATATGAAAACCACCAAGTGATTTTCATATAAAAGGAGGACAAGGAAAGAGAGCTCTCAAGCCCACTGAGAGAGAGAGTAAAAACCAGGACACTGGGGCAGTGCCTTGAGCCCAAAAGCCCTTTCAGAGGAAGGACAGTAGGTGGAGTAAAAGCTACTATTGTCACAGAACTGTTCTTGCCTGGTGTCTGGGATATGTGACCCCTTCTTCCTCCAAGCACGTAGGCACAAAGAGGCCGCCCATGACTGCCACTTAAAGCAGTTGTCAGAATTAGTTCAGGGGCATAAGTGTTCAGATGTTTATGCATGATATGCAAAGCAGTTAGTAGGGCTCCTAGCATTTTACCTTAACCTTAAACTTCCAGCCTTCCTCGTGCCTAACTCTTGGTCCTGTAGCTGTTGATCTATAAGCAGCACATCAATATGGCAGGGAGCCCATTCTTAAAACCCTCCTGGCCAAGAAATACTACTTTTGTGATTCATTTCAAATCAGGCATTTACTGAGTCCCTCTCCATGTCAGGTAATGTGCTTTGCACTGAGAGACGATGGGTAACACCCAGTCCTAGTTCTCAGAGATCATATCATCTGGAGATTAAGATCTCAACAATGCAACCCCTCCCATTTGAAAAAAATTAATTGTGACAAAAAAACAAGGAAAAATTTTGCCATCTTAACCATTTTTTAAGTGTACAGTAGTGTTAATATACTCACATTGTTGTGCAACAGATCTCTAGAATTTTTTCATCTTGCAAAACTGAAACTGTATACTCATTGAACACCATCTCCCCACACCACTCCTCATTTTATGGGTGAAGTAATAATCTATAAACAAATACTTTAGTGGAATTTCTACAACGGCAAGTAGTCATGCTTTTGTAAAATGAAGAATTTGGTAATGTGCCTGTGTCTCTTTGCTCCTCCTCTAGACTATGTTCCTTGAAGTCAAAGACCCCATATTGCCATCGTGTTGAATCTTGACAACATCTTGGAGGGTGTGGACACGGACTGTGAGAATTACTTGTGCAAGGATGAGAAGGATTAGGGAGGTGGGTCACAAAGGAATGAAGTCAGCCATGTGGACTTCCTGGACACCATCTCCTTCCTGCTTTCATTTTCTCACTTTGGACAGAGACAGGGATACAGGGCACTATGTAAGGTGGTGCGGGTTGTTCATTGCACAAGGTCACCCAGGTGAGTGGGCAAATGAGGCTGACGTCCTGCACTCACTCAATAAGCTGAGGAGTGGCTGTCCCCAAGTCTGGGCCAGGGGTGGAGAAGGCTTGGGTCCTAAGTGGTGGGGAAAAGGTGACCACTTGTCCTCTTACCTTGTTGGTGAGATTGGGCCTCTTTCATTTCCAGGTCATGGGTCAGTTCTGGGGGCAGAGATAAGAAAAGGCAGTCGTGCGTATGTTAGAGATAGAGAGAAAGAGTATGTGTGTGAGATCAGGAATCGCAGCCCAGTAAAAGTGTCACTAAGGATTCTCAGAAACCATCTAAACTACCCCCTCTCCATACTTATTTTACTGCAGCCCAGAGAGGGAAAGA
>NW_006780838.1:976522-983656 GCF_000442215.2 Lipotes vexillifer | reverse complement strand
GGAAAGAGATGAAAGAGAGGTGTCAGAGGCATAGCCTGAGCCCAATCTACCTGATTCTAAGCCCAGAGATCTTTCCAGTGTAAGCTTTGTGGCCTGGATTTGGGGGTTAGTTCAACCCTTGTGGGACTGAGGCTTGCTTTTGGGACTGGGGGGTAGTATTTGCCCCTTCCCAGAGGTGATGTACAAATATTTAACATGCCAACCAATCAGAGCCAGCCTGGAGGACCCCCGCTGCCCAGGGCACATTCTCTTTACTGTTTAGTTGGTGGGTCTGGGAAGGCTGGAGTGTCCTGGGCTGCTTGGGGACACTAAAGGGGGATTCAGGGCAGTGGCTATTTACCAATAGGACACGTGTGTTTCACTGTTGTCACAGCCAGGACTGCTGTGCCTGTGCTTTTTTCTGAACATGAGCCCTGCCCTTTCTAAGCTCTGGTTCCGCCACTTCCCCGCAGGGCGGGGAGAAGAGCTTCAAGGAGGACAGCGCCACCTGGTGAAGCAAAGCCTGCATGGCGCTCGGCTTGGCGCTGAGCGGGTGGGGCGGGGCAGCCAAGGGGCCCGCCAAGAGCACTGGTGCAGGAGCAGTTTCCTCCTATGCCGGCCTGTCTTCCCAGTCCCCAACCCTTAGATCCCAGAATGCCCCATCCCTCAGCCAGCTGGGTTTGATCATTTTTCCAGCCCACTCCCCACTCCCCCCAACTCCATCAGAGCTCAGGGGCTGGGAGGGGGGCAGGAGGGAGCCCAGGAGCCGCAGCTGCCTATGATGGAGGGCACCTGCTCAGGAGCACCTGGGTGTACCTGCAGGGATGCAGCCTGGTGCCCAAAGGGAGAAGGTGTGAACGTGGGGGTGGGGAAGGTAGCAGATCTCTGGGTCCACAGCCCAGTAGCACCAACAGAGAGAGAGTCACCCTGTGGGCCCTCTGTCTGTCCCTCCTTGCTGCCCTCACCAGGCTCTTCTAGGGACTAGGGGCTTTTCTGGAGGTGCCTTCTCTGGGGAGGCCAACAGTTGCCAGGAGACAGACAGCCTGGAGTGCCTGGGCCTTTTGCTGTGACCGGAGCCTGAACCTCCTCCCTGGGGTCCCTGGGAGAACTCTGATGCCTCCACCCCGCCAGGGCTTTGGCCCCTCCTCCAAGGCCCTGTGATGTAACCCAAGGGGCCCAGGACTAGGTTTGGGGATGTAGCCCAAGGGACTGTGGCTCTGTCACTAACTGCCTGTGGGCTTGTTTCTCCTTAGCCCTATAACCACTAGAGTTGAGGGTGGGGGGACAGAACCCCAGCTGGGCTCCACTCCCCCATCCATCAACTCTCCCTGCCCATCTTCCAGCCAGGGTCCCCACGGTTTAGATGAGTGTGCTGTGAGGTCAGACACACTGTGTGACCTCAGGCCAGTAACAGCACCTCTCTGAGCCTCAGTCTCCCCATCTATGAAATGGGAACAAAGTTGCACCCACCTCACAAGGGGCTGTTGCTAAGATTAAATGAGACAAAAGAAATAAAGGGCTCAATCTTGGGCCGAGTCGGCTCTTGTTATCATCCAAGCTACCTCCGCAACCACAGCACATTTACCCACCTCTCAAGCCCCTTCATTTTGAGTTGTCACGCAGGTTCTTCCCAAAGGCCTGCCCTCCTGGTTCCTACACCAGCCCCTCCCCACTCTTATCCTTTTCCCACCCTCTGGGTCCCTCTTTAATCTTTTTTTTTTTTTTTAATTTATTTATCTATTTATTTTTGGCTGCATCGGGTCCTCGTTGCTGTGCGTGGGCTTTCTCTAGTTGCGGTGCACGGGCTTCTCGTCGCAGTGGCTTCTCTTGTTGCAGAGCACGGGCTCTAGGCGTGTGGACTTCAGTAGTTGTGGCTCACAGGCCCTAGAACACAGGCTCAGTAGTTGTGGCGCACGGGCTTAGTTGCTCTGCGGCACGTGGGATCTTCCTGGACCAGGGCTCGAACCCGTGACCCCTGCATTGGCAGGTGGATTCTTAACCACTGTACCACCAGGGAAGTCCCAGTCTCTTTTTTTAAAATCGCCTTTGTCCTGCTCTCTTTTCCTCCTCACTCCCCCACCCGTTGGAGGGAGGGCCTTATTCAGTCATTTCAGCCCCAAGAGTGGGTGCTCCAGGCCAGCCTGGAGTTATTTTTATCCCCTGAATCAATACCCAAGAGGCTGCGGGCCCACACTTGTCTGAGAAGGGTGGTGGGGGGCTGAAGGATCTCCGTTCCTGCCTCTTCCACTTTCTTGGGATCCTGGCCTGTGTCCTGAGTGGAAGGACCCAGGTCTTCAGAATTAGGGCTAAGCAAAAAGAAATTAGAGGAAGAGCTACAGGGTCTTAGGGTTCACTCGTGTCAATTTTCCTTTAATGTTATTACTGCAGTGAAAAAGTAGCATCAGGCAGGGGTGAGATGGTGTGGGTCATCCCTGCCCCCTGGCCTGGCCTCTGCTGCCTGCCAGGCTTTGGGGGAGATTGCAGGGAGCCTGGTCTTGGCAAATGGCAACTGAACCTGTATATGGAGCTGAAAGTTAGGACTGCCGGCTTCTCGTGCCATAGAGTGAGAAGCCAGGCAGGTCACTTGAACCTTCTGGGCCTCAGTTTCCCCCTGGGGAATGGGGAGTCTTCCATGAGCAGGGGATGGAAAGGAGGTAGAAATCTGAGCATGTTGAGAGAATGGGCAGAAAGCAACAGAGGCATCACAACTGGAAGTGTGGAGCTCTGGGTTCTAATCCTGGCTCTGACACTAACATTGTGACTCTCTCTCTGGGCCTCAGTTTACCTATTTGTACAATGAAGAGGTTGGGCTGTTCCAGCTGAGACATTGAACGAATCATTGGCTCTAAAGCCTGCACTTGAAGACTCTGCCTGGGTGAGCATTTGGGCCAGAGCCCAGCCTCTGAGAAGGCTACACAGCTGAGGCTTGAGGTGCAAGAGCGGAGGTCAGGCATGCGATTTACATCATCCTTGGCACCTCCCTCTGTCCTGCTTACAAATCCAATTGGTTGCCAGATCCCTTCCTTCAATCTGCCTCCCACTGGTCCTCCCCTTTCCATCCCCCTTCATCTCTCCCCTGGACCTATCACTAGTCTCCTTGCCTCCTTCTCCCACCAATTCATCTGCCATACAACTGCTGGATTGAGTTTCTTTTTATTTTTTTTTTTAAGTTATATTTATTTTTGGCTGTGTTGGGTCTTCGTTGCTGTGTGCTGGCTTTCTCTAGTTGCAGAGAGTGGGGGCTACTCTTCGTTGTGGTGCACGGGCTTCTCACTGCGGTGGCTTCTCTTGTTGCAGAGCACGGGCTCTAGGTGCGTGGGCTTCAGTAGTTGTGGCATGTGGGCTCACTAGCTGTGGCTCACGGGCTCTAGAGCGCAGGCTCAGTAGTTGTGGCGCACAGGCTTAGTTGCTCCGTGGCACTTGGGATCTTCTTGGACCAGGGCTCGAACCCATGTCCCCTGCATTGGCAGGTGGATTTTTAACCACTGCGCCACCAGGGAAGTCCTTGGCAGGCAGATTCTTAACCGCTGTGCCACCAGGGAAGTCCCCCGGATTGAGTTTCTTAATGTAGCATGATTCTGCTCAAAAATCTTCAGTGGCTCCCTACTACCCAGGAGGACTTCTTAGCTGTCCTGATATTGGTCACAGTCTTC
The DNA here is from genome assembly GCF_000442215.2 of Lipotes vexillifer. Classification (NCBI taxonomy): domain Eukaryota; kingdom Metazoa; phylum Chordata; class Mammalia; order Artiodactyla; family Lipotidae; genus Lipotes; species Lipotes vexillifer. The sequence continues at coordinate 980,024 of NW_006780838.1, read as the reverse complement.
CATGATCTGTCTGCAACCGTTATTTCCCGGCAGCTTTAAGCACAGCGTTATCCAGTCAAATGGAGCTTTTCATGAGCTTTTGGTTTCCTACCTTCTGGGTGTGGCCATGCTGTTCCTTTCATTTGGAAAAAGCTTTCTCCACCCTCGTTGCCCCGTACTATCTCAGCATGTCTAAATCTTACTCAGCTCTCAGGGAGAGGAAGTGCTCCCTGCTCTGGGGAGCGTGGGATGCCTGGTCTCCTCCTCCAACACCCACGCCTCAAGCTGGACGTGGTCCTGCCCGTGAACTCCTGTCAGCCCTCTTCATTTTTTGTGTACCTTTAGATTACCTGTTGGTGTGTGTGTGTGTGTCTCCCCAACTAGACTGAGGGCTTCTTAGGGCTGGGAGGTGCTTGATGAACATTTTGTATCTCACTTCCCTAAGATTCAGTTTCCTCACCGAGAAAAAGGGGTGATCGAACACCTGCCTGGCAGGATTGTTAAGAGGCTTAGAGAGGCTCACGGTGGACACCCCATCAGGGACAGTGCTTATGATGATGACAGTCGCCCCCCGCCATCCCTCCAGGCCTCACCTGAGCAGCGTTTCTGCAGCCTCAGGATTTCCAGGTGCAGGTCTCGCAGCAGGGCCATCTGTTCTTTTTTCAGGAAGCTGATGTGGCGTTGCACGCTCTGGATCTGATGCTCCAGGGACACGGTATCCATGGCAACCCAGGCCTGGGCCCCACCTGGGGAGGATGACAAGGTGAACCCACATCTTCTGGGCCCATCCACCCTGCCAACCTTCAGGTCCTTTCAATTGTCTCCTTCAGTCTGGGGTCCTGTTGTACCAGGCAGATGATTCTGCCACTGGAGTCATTTGTATTTACTCACTGAAGCTTCATAAACAAGCGGTGTGTTGGCAGGAAGTATAATTATTCCCATTTAACAGATGAAGAACCAGAGGCTCAGAGGGAAATGGCTTTACTCCCTTGCCCCCATGTAACTTTAGCCTCTTCTGTATCTCTGAGAGGAAAACAAATGGGGCAGCAAAGTCAGTAAAGAGAGACAGACATTTGGGTTCTAGTCTGCTTCTGCACAAGCTGTGTGACTTTGGGCAAGCCCTCTCCCTCTCTAGGCTCTCAGTTTTCTCCTGGGTAAAATTAGGGAATTGTGGAGAGGATGAATGCTGAAGCCTCTCCAGCTCTGCCATCCCTCAAGCATCCCAGCTCAAGGGTGACCATCAATTGGCAGGGCAGTGTGATGGTTAGAGCACAACCCTCCGCCAATTCAATGCCATTTCTCTGATTTAACCTCAGCCCAGGGCTCTGGGCTCTTCCATGTCACAGAAGAGGAAGATCTGATGAATGTTTTATTAATACTGATCCTGTGGGCTGAAGGCAGGTGGTGGAGTCCCTTTTTCCAAGAGGAATGGGGGAGGGTCATATGGAGACATAAGCAGTAGATCCACGGTAGAAGCTTATGACACTGTGATGGCAGAGGGAGGCTTGCATCCCTGAGTCTTAGTGATGGCCTGGCTTTTCAGCGCTCTCTCTTCTGACCCTGCCCCTTTCCCAGTGAGTCTCTTCTGTGACGATCAGCATCTTGGAAAAGCAGGAGGCAGAGGGCAGCGGAAGCCGAGACCTCTGGAGTCCAGGACTCAGAGCTCATGCCTTCTCTGCCAGGGACTCCCAAAGCTTGTGATGGCCCTTCCTCCACCTGCCCTAGGAATTCCCTGGCCAGAGGAGAGGAAAACCAGCTGATGGATTGTTCTGTTTAGCAATGGTCCCCTTGAAACAGGCTTTCTGGTAAGCCTCTGCAAAGCAAGATTTTCATTTGTAGGGTCACATCCAGCAGGTGCACCTGAGAACCTCACATTCATAGTTTCCTCTCTTGGGGCCCCCCTTCCCTTGTACCTGTATGGCCTCCCTAATCCAACCAAATGGACTTTCACTTCAGCGGTGGTGGTGGGGGGGTGGCCCTTTGGCCTCTGGGAATCACTGGTTACATTTACTGACCATCTGCTATATTTAGGGAACTTTATGCACATTATCTTACTTCTGCCAACCACTCTTCAGTAGGTATCACCACCTCCATTTCACAAACAAAGAAACAGACTCAGAGCTGAAGTGACTTGTGCCAGTTCACGTGGTCAGTAAGTGGCAGCAGATCCAATTCTCCAACCAAGTCTTTTGAATCCAAAGAAGTTTCCCAGTATTTACACTGAAAACAGTCCTGGGTTTGAATCCTAGGTTTTTCGGTTCCCTGCTGTGTGACTTTGGGCAAGAAAGTTAACCTCTCTAAACCTTGCTTCCCCTCTCTGTAAAATGAGGCTACTAACAGTAGCAGCCCTAGGATAGTTGTGAGGGTTAAATGAAATTAGAAATTGCAGAGCATTTAGCATAGAACCTGGCTCAATCAATGCCTCATCCCTTCTCCTCCCTGTTTAATGTCTGAGTAGGTTAATCCCTGCCCTGATTTGCCCATTTGTTCATCATTCATTCATTCAATGATCTACTATTACCAACCGCTGTGCTGGGTACAGGGCTATAGTGATGAACAAAACAGTATTCCTGCTTTCTGCTCTCATGGAGCTCACAGGGCCAAGAGAAGAGAATCAAACAAATAAACAGGTACATCAAACAAACAAATAATACAAATAAATTTACAGTTACAATCTATAAGTGCTGTGAAAGGAACCTGCAGGGTAACGTTGAAAGAATATAAAGTGGGACCTAGTTTAGATCTGGGGTCAAGGAAGGTATCTTTGTGGAAATGATTTTAGGCTGAGGCACTTCCCTGGTGGCGCAGTGGATAAGTATCCGCGCTCCCAATGCAGGGGGCCCGGGTTTGATCCCTGGTTAGGAAACTAGATCCCACATTCATGCCGCAACTAAGAGTTCACGTGCCACAGCTAAGGAGCCCGTGTGCCGCAAATAAGGAGCCCATGAGCTGCAACTAAGGAGCCCACGTGCTGCAATGAAGACCTGGTGCAACCAAATACATATTTAAAAATAAAAAGAAATGATTTTAGGCTGAGACCTTGTGGTAGGCAGAATTCCAAGGTGGTCCCCAAGATTCCCAGCCCCTGATATATATACCCTCTAACATTATCCCCTCCCCTTGGGTGTGGGTGGGATTGTGAATATGATAGACTGCATTCCTCTGATTAGGTTATATGACAAAGGTGAAGGATTTTACAGATGTAATTAAGGTCTCCAATCAGTTGACTTTGAGTTAAAAACAAAAGGAAGATTATTCTGGCTGGGCCAGGTTCTAAGGGCCCTTGCTATAGGAAGAGATCTGAAGCGTGAGAGAAATTTAGCTTCTGGCCTAGAAGGGGTAAACTGCCATGCTGTGAGACAGCCTGTGCAGGAAGCCATAGGCAAGAACCTGAGGGAGGGCTCTAGTAGCTGAGAATGGTCCCTGATTGACAGCTAGCAAGAAAATGGGGACTCCAGTCCTACAGCTGCAGGGAAGTAAATACTGCCAACAACCTAAGGTATCTTGGAAACGGATCTTTCCC
>NW_006780838.1:963079-976475 GCF_000442215.2 Lipotes vexillifer | reverse complement strand
TTTCCCTAGTTGAGCCTTCAGAGAATGATGCAGCCCTACCTTGATTTCAGCCTTAGGAGACCCTGAGTGGAGGACCCAAGTAAAATGTGCCAGACTTCTGATCCTTGGAAACTGTGAGATGATAAATTTATGCAGCAATAGAAAACTAATACAGACTTGAAGGAGGGGTAGGAGTTAGTCAGAAGACTAAAGGGAAGAGCATTCCACACAGGGAACAGCATCTGTGAAGGCCCAGAAGTAGAATAATGATAGCTTACATTTACTGAGTGCCTACTATGTGCCACGCTTTGCGCTAAGTGCTTTATGTGGTCTTTTTGAGGAACGGAGACATTGCCACTGCTGGTGAAGTTGAAGTGTAAGGTATTAGCGGAGAGTTGCAGGAAGTGAGGTTAGCAAGTGAAAGATCACACAGGGACTTAAAACTGTGTTAAGAATTTTGGACTAATGCTAAATGAATTGGGAAGTTATTAAAGGATTTTAAGCAGGAGATGGACGTGATATGATTTGCATTTTTAAAAGATCACTGGCTGTTGTGGGGAGGGCAGATTAGAGGGGGCAGAGTGGATGTGGGGAGGTCAGCTGGGAAAATGTAGCAGTTATTAAGGTGAGAGATGACAAAGACCTGGACCGGATGATGGAGGTGGAGTTGGAGACAAGTTCCAGGTGTATTTTGTGGGTAGAACTGCCAGGATGAGGGGATGGGTTGGATTAGATCATGGTGATGGGGAAGGGGATGTCCAGGATATCTCCCAGTTTTCCAGTTTGGGAAACTCAAGTATGAAGGCACTTTTGCTGGATCTTTCCCCATTTCTTCATCTTTCATGGTGGACCTCTTTCACATTGGATCTCTTCTAGAATCACTCCTTCCATGATCTCATCCAATCCAATGGCTGTAAATGCTATTTATATGCTGACCCCTAAACTAAATCTCCTAAAACCTCCACTTGGGTGTCTAATAGTCCCTCAAACTTACAAGGTTCAATACTGAACTCTTATGATCCCTCCTACAAGCCTGCTCTGGCCCAGTGTTTGCTATCTTGATAAAGGGCACTTGGTTGCTCAGCCCAAAAACCTAGGAGTCATCTTTGATTCCTTTCTTTTTTCTTAAACTTATGTTTGGCTGTGTTGAGTCTTTGTTGCTGCTTGTGGGCTTTCTCTAGTTATGCCGCACGGGCTTAGTTGCTCCGTGGCATGTGGGATCTTCTCAGACCAGGGATCAAACCCATGTCCCCTGCATTGGCAGGCAGATTCTTAACCACTGCGCCACCAGGGAAGCTCTGGCCTTATTGCTTTTTATTCAACTTGCCAAGCATACTGTAGCCTCAGGGTCCATTCCCTCCCTGCATTCAGGACTCTGACCCAGGGCCCTTCTCTGATTGCCTGATTTAAAATAGAACTCTTGGGAATTTCTTGGCAGTCCAGTGGTCAGGACATTGTGCTTCTACTGCTGGGGGGCCCAGGTTTGTTCCCTGATGGACTAGGATCCCTCAAGCCGCATGGCACGACCAAAACAAACAAACAAACAAGAGACCAAAAAATGGAACGCTCTGTCACTCTCCATTCCCTTAATCTGCATTGTTTTCTTTCCCGTGAACTTATCACCACAAGAATATATTACATTTTTGCTTATCTGTTTCCCCTGCCAGATTGTTGGCAACCCAAGGTGAAGGACTCTGTTTTGTTTCCTCCTGTTCCCTAGTAGCTAGCATAGAATCTGGCAAAAAGGAGCTCCTCAGTAAATATGTGTAGAATGCCTGAGTGAGTGAATCTGTCAAGCTGGGGCAGACTGATGGAGAAGCAGATTTACAGAGAAGTTAAGTCCCAGCCCGAGACACGTTAGATTTGACATACTCAGGAGACCTCAAACAAGGAGAAATAGATTTCAAGCAGGCAGTCAGTATACTGGTGCATAACTCGGGAGAAACAGGTGAGCTACGTCTGTGCTCTTGTATATCTATGTTGGGATGTGTGTGCCTCTGCACCTGTGCATATACTTGAGCCTGTGTGCATGCCTCAAGGAGTGCATGTATGTGTGCATGTGTGTATGTGTGTTGGGGGAGGGTTCCTGCTTCTCTTGTATCTATGTGTCTGCTGTGCGTGCACCCGAGGGATGAAGGCGTGTGGGCCTATGCTTAGGATGAAGAGAGAAAATGTCTGTTCCTAGCTGCTGAAAAGCAAATGTTTCTGAAGAGTAAAAACCCTTTCCACACAGCCCTGGAGACTGGACCCTGGCCACAGTGAGAGGCTGAACCAACCAGCTGTTTCTGTGCCTTCCCAAAAGGACTTGAGTATTTGCTTCCAACTAGGCAGGCTGTTCTTCTCAGGGTAGAAATTTGGGTCACAAACGATCTTGGCAAATATTCTTTCTTAGACGGTATTGTTTAGTTTGTTTGGGGGAGGGCGGGGAATGGAGTGGGGAAGGGGGAACCAGGGACAACACAGATCTCTCTGTGTAGCTGGGGAATCATAGGCACTTCAGAAGGCCTGAGCCAGGAAAATGTCAGGTTTTTACATAGAAATGCAGTGCTGGAAGCTCCAGACTTCAGAAAATGCTCCTGCCTGAGAACTTGGTCCAGGCCAGTGGCAGCAGATGAAGGGTTAGAGCTATCAGTGCCATCTTCTCCCTGCACCCAGCCCGAGATGCCCAAACTCACAGATTACAGTGCTTGGTGAGAAGGGTCCCTCACCTCTGTCCACTGTCCCGACCACTTCAGGGCCTGCGTTGTTTATGCTGCCCACCTTCTCCTTGTGTCCCTAGTTCTCTCTTTGAATTTTCTAGTTTGATAAAAAAAAAGTTCATTTAAAAAAAGTGTCATTAAGAATAAAAAAGGACCTGTAACACAGGCTTCACAATTTATAGAGTTAATTCCAAGTACTTTTGATATGCCTCTCATCCATTTGAAAGTTATAAATATTTTTCCTTCTTGGGGAAGCTGGTGGGAGAAACCTTCTGTGCTCAGGTCCCTAACCACTGACAAAGTGTCAGGCCCAGGAACTCTGTGATCCTGGTACAATTCTGACTTTCTAAGGCCTGGGCTCCTGATCTCTGAAAATGACCTCATCTCCTGCTTGTCTCTGGAGCTTATGGGTACCCACTTCCTTCCCCAGCTATCTATCTACCACAGACGGGGCAAGGAGGAAACTGTAGTTCTCTCTCCTCTCCAGTTCTTAGAGCTCCCTGGGTTGAAAGAACCACAGAAAGTACAGAATCATAGTACTCAGGGTTCAGAGGGGCCCTCAGAATCATCGCAATCAGTGTTTCTCAAACTTTGCTGCATAGAGCCCCAGAGCTCTGCCAAGGGGTCTCAGATGTGGCCAAAAGGTTTGAGGGCAGAAGACAGGACGGAAGCTTTGCTGTGTTTATTCCTCTTTTATATGGTGGGCTTGTGCATACAAATTCATTGGAGAAAGGGCTTCCACTAACCAAAAGTTTGAAAACCACTTAGGTAGTCCAAATTTTCCTTGAGTGGCTAACCATCCTCCCTTCCTTAGTCTGCTCCATGTCCCTTGGTCTCTGCTGCCCCCGTCTCTCCCTCAGGCAGACACCGTGGCTGGGAGATGAAGCACAACTGAAGCCTCTTGCTCTCTGCTTACGTGGAGTTTGCACTGTCTGCCACCGCGCAGCCCCTGACTGCTTCTCTTGTCCCAGTTTCAATTTCATTCTTGGTGTTTCTTTTCTCTTTGGGATTGAAAATATTTATCGAGTCAACAAATATCCTTGCACTGTTCTGAACACTAAAACACCCACATTTTGTTAAAATTCTGTAAGTATGAATTCTTGTTTCAAGGAGAAAGTTAAACTTATGTTTATCATTCTTATAGCCAGGTCAGGTATATTAGATAAGACAGGCATGGTAATAAATGGATAAATAAATGAATTAATATATTCTTTACTTTTCTTAGTCACTATTCCTCTTTACTACCTGACTCTGAGGCCTGGGGTAGGAGGGAGAGCAGGAACTCAAGAAGTCTTTCTCAGACATGGATGCACAGGTAATAATATTTATAATAATCATCAGCGGAATTCCCTGGTGGTCCAGTGGTTAGAACTCTGCACTTGCACTGCGGGGGGCCCAGGTTCGATCCCTGGTCGGGGAACTGAGATCTCGAAAGCCATGCAACCAAGTTAAAAAAAAAACAAAGAAAAAAAAACATCAGTGCACAGGTAATAATACCTATAAAATAACAATAAATGGCTGGCACTGCTCTTAGCATTTTATGTATATTAACTCATTTATTTATTTACTTATTATTATTTTTGGCTGCGCGGTTTGCGGGATCTTAGTTCCCTGACGAGGGATTGAATCCGGGCCCTCTGCAGTGAGAGCACCCGGTCCTAACCACTGAACCACCAGGGAACTTCCTAACTCATTTATCTTTACAACAACCCTGCATTGAAGGTCCTATTAGTATATCCACTCCATAGATGAGGAAGCAGAGGCTCAGAGAGGTTAAATAGTTTGCCCAACATATACAACTACAGTGCCTGGCAGCTAGGATCTCTCCACTGGGTGCTCACCGTGGCACTCAAGGCCCTTCACAATCAAAACAAAGTGCACATTTGCAGTCTGAACTCCTCTTTCAGATTCTACCTCTTGCTGCCAGCCGTGGACATCCCCTCACTATCCCCCACCCTATCTCTGCCTCCCGAAACCTGACCCATCCTTCAAGGCCCTGCTCAGATGCTACCTTTCCCATGAAGCCTTCCCTGGCCCACCATGCTGGGAAGGCTCTCTCCTGCCTTTGTGTTCCCCAGGCATTCTGCCTTGTATCATATTATTCTGTGTGTGTGTGTGCATGCCCCCCGTGTGTGTGTGTGCAAACCTGGCTCTACGCCATAAGCTTCCTGAGGGCAGGGCCTCACCAGGCCAAGTCAGTACACGTATTAAAAAATAATTACTCCACCCCCCCCAGCCTCCCCAAGTCCTTGGCTTTCCTGGGGACTTGCGCTGGGAACAAAAAGTCAGTCCTTGACAAATGTCTGGGACTCTCTGCCAGGTGGGGTCACTTGGCCAGTTGTGGAGCCACAGTTCTCTGGTGGTCTTGTGGTCTTCTCCACTCTGGGGCCCCTCATCCCCCAATACCTCTAGGCTATGGCGCCCCTCTCTACTGAAGATCCCAGGAGCCCCGACCTCAGTGGAGCTGAAGATCCAGGGACACGGGGAGTGGGATGTAGGGGAAAACTGGAGCCCCCGCCCCCTTCAGTCTTAATGTTCTGCCCTGATTATGCCTCGAATATGACTCCCAGAGAAGGCAGGGGGGGATGTGGAGACGAAGGAGGACGGCGAAGAGAGGTACCTAGGGAGGGCAGGGGAAGGCAGGCAGAAGGAAAGATACGCGTGGTGGGAGGTGGCGGGAGGTGGCGGAGGCTCGACCTCGGGCCGCTCTGGACTCTTCGCCAGGGCCAGGAAGGACCCGAGTCTGGGCGGCGGAGGACAACTTCTGCCAGCAGCCCGCAGGTCCTGTCCGTCTCCCGCGCTGTGGTGCGCAGCCCAGCGCCAGCCCTCCCGGGGGAGCTGGAGCCCGGGTCGTGCGGTTCCCCACCCGGGGCCACCCGGGCGCCCACCCCCACGCCCACCGGCCTCCTCACCTTCGGGACCTGAGGGAGCGACGGGCCAGCGGAGCCCTGAGTCCGGGCCGGGCTGGGTGGGGGGAGGCGCTGTTCTTCCCCGCGCTAGCTGCGCCCGGGGTTCCGCAGCACCCGCCCGGGCTGTGGCGCCATCAGCTACTGCGAGGCTGCGGGGCGGTCGGGCCGGGGCTCCGGGGGGCTCCCGGGCGCCGAGGGGGGTCCGGGGCGGGCTCCAGGCGTAAACACCCAGCAACGTGACCGGAACTGGCGAACGAGCAGTAGGGGGGAAGGGGGGGCGGGAGAGATAAGGGGGGAGGGGAGGGACCTGGGACTGGCGAGGAGGGGCCGTGGGCGGGGCGGGGGGAGGGGAGGCTGGCTGAGCGCGGTCGGGGGAGGGGGAATCCCGGGAGTCCCGGGAGCCCCGGGAGCCAGGCCTAAGGACCCCGGCGGCCTGCCGAACTCGCGGAGCCGGCTTTGCCTGGAAGCTGGAAGGGAAACCCGGGGAACCCGCCGACCACTTGGAGAGCAAGGGCGCGGCGGGCGTATCAGCACCGCGGACAGCGCCCAGGCCCGCAGGCTGCGATCCGCTCCTCCCCTCTGCCCACCCCCTGGCGTAGAAACCTGAGACAGTGCCCCCCACTGGCCCAGGGAAGGGTTGGGGTTGGGGGGTGAGCTGCCCAGGGGTCAGAAAATCTACCCTGTGCCTCAGATCTGTCACTAGCTGTGTGACCTTGGGTGAGTCACGTCACCTCTCTGGGCGGCCTCTATTTGAGGGGCCCAAAAGCCTAGAGAAGATCCTTTTAAAACCCTAACTAAAGTCCAGAACATTGGGGTTGACCCGTTTTCACTGTACATGGGAGGTTTCTGGACCGGACTGCTTGGCTTCTAATTCTGGGTCTACCAATACCTTCCTCCTTCTCGGACCCCAGTCTCCTCATCTGTAAAATGGGGTAATGATGGTCTACACGGCTCATAAGATCTTTGGGTTGTTGTGAGGTTTAAATGAAATAATGCATGTAAAGTACATACAACAGTGCTGAGTGCTCAGTAGGCATTCTTGCTCATGATGGCAAGGGACCAGGTGGCACTGAGTGAGTGGCAGATGGTTCAGAGTTCCCTCTGGGTGAGTCATTTCCATCCCTGCCTTCAGGGACTGGAGGAGGGGGCTGAGGGGCTTCAGACTAAAGGGCTGGTCTGGCTTTTCCCACGCTGTTGCCAGCCGAATACTTCCTTCCCTACCCTCCTGGGCCAAATATCCAGAGAAATATTCTACCTTTGTCTCCAGAACTGGGAGACCTTCGCATGAGGGCCTTGGGGAAGGTTCCAACGACTCATCAAAGGTCATCCTGCCTTTTCTCTATGGATTCCTTTGCTCCCGGTCCTTCCTAGTCAACTTTCAAACCTTAACTGGACTTGGGCGTCAATGGATAAAAGCTTTAGCTGCTCTTGGCAGATTCTCAAAGAATTGAAATTACTCTCTTAGTTGGCTTGACAGGCAGTGGGGTTCAAAGGCAACTAAAATCCCACCCTGTGGTAACTTTAGCTTCTAGCTGTGCTGAAGGTAGCTCCTCTTCACCCCATCTCCCCTGAGGAAACCCCTGGGAGAGGAGCAGAAAGGCCAGCCCAGTCCTGCTGCTTCGTCCCTTGCTGTCCCTCCTGGGGCAGCATTCCTGGGCCATGTATTGTGTGTGTGTCTCCAGCAGGGCTATGGGTCTGATAACCCATTGATTTACCAGTTCTGATGAACCAACCCCTCAATTTCATGAGATATTGGTAAGAAGGATGAAAGGTATGTTTTGTATCCCCAGAAGACATGTGGTATGAAGCAGCTGAAAACCTGGGCTCTGGTCTGAGCTCTCTTACTTACTAGTTAGGTAATTCTGGGGAAGCCTTAACCTCTCTGAGCTCCAGTTCCTCCTTAAAATAGTAAAAAAGGAAAAGCAACATCTACTCCGCCAACAGGATCATTGTGGGGTTGTCATGAGGTGAGAGTGAAAGGGTTTTGTAAAGTGCACGCAGATGGAATTGTTATAACCAGGACCCAAATGTTTTTCTCCTTGATCAGTATCAGGATGGATCCTGGAGGGACTTCCCTGGTGGCACAGTGGTTAAGAATTCACCTGCCAATGCAGGAGACATGGGTTCGAGCCCTGGTCCGGGAAGATCCCACATGCTGCGGAGCAACTAAGCCTGTGCACCACAACTACTGACCTTGCGCTCTAGAGCCCACGAGCCACAGCTACTGAGCCTGTGTGACACAACTACCGAAGCCCGCGTGCCCAGAGCCTGTGCTCCACAACAAGAGAAGCCACCACAATGAGAAGCCCACACACCGCAACAAAGAGTAGCCCCCGCTTGCCACAACTAGAGAAAGCCCGCGCACAGCAACAATGAAGACCCAATGCAGCTGAAAAAAAAAAAAAAAAAGAATCTGCCTTCCAGTGCAGGGGACGCGGGTTTGATCCCTGGTCGGGGAACTAAGACCCCACATGTCGCAGGGCAACCAAGCCCGCGCACTGCAACTACTGAGCCCGCGCACCACAACGAAAAATCCCATATGCTGCAACTAAGACCTGACACAGCCAAAAAAAAAAAAAAAAAAAGATGGATCCTGGGACTCTGGCTTTTCACCAGCTGAAGCAAACAGCTCCAGATGCCTGTCTGATGGGTGGCCCTGCCTGGTCATGGGCGGCTCTAGCCTTGCCACAAGAAGTGCTTCTGACAGAGTCCTGCACTGGGCCAAGCTCCCAGCTGGGCCCCTAGGGCTGTCCGTGGGACACTTGCAGGAAGAAGATCCACATGTGAGACAACAAAAGATGTGCACAAAAGTATCCAAGGAATAACTGAAAATGATGAACCAGCAGAGCTAGGGCTTCAGCTTTTGGGCAAGGAGACTTTGAGGTGCCTCCTTGGAGGAGGTTAACAATCAGTCAACACACAGAGGACAGTAATACTGAGCAAAGCTGGCTGCATGGTCCTATACCTGACATTATGGGGAGACCCAGAGACATATTATGACATACGGAGATTATGATATTGCGGATGATGATGCTGATAATAACACTTATTAAGCATGTTCTATATGCCAAGCCATCCACTAAATACTTAAAAAAAAACATATTTCTATTTTCAAAATTAAACTTGTAACCAAGTCAAAGAAAACTAAATTGTATAAAAAGTGTACATCAGGCCTCAGAAGTAACGTTATTTTGAGCTGAGCACTTTACCCACATAATCTCATTGAAACTTCAGAGAAATCCTACTGGAAAGGTTTATTCCCATTTGTAGGTGGGGAAAATGAGGCTCAAGAGAGGTTAAGTTTGATACCACCCAGATTGTAAGCAGCAGAGCCAGGATTCAAACTCCAACCCGATCGAGGCCAGAGGTGGGGGACTTCCCTAGTGGTGCAGTGGTTAAGACTCCATGCTCCCAATGCAGCAGGCCGGGGCTCGATCCCTGGTCAGGGAACTAGATCCCACATGCATGCTGCAACTAAGAGTTTGCATGCCACAACTAAGGAGCCCGTGTGCTACAACTAAGACCCAGTGCAACCAAATAAATAAATAAAATAAAATTAGTGGCTTAAAAAAAAAAAAAGCCAGAGGTGGGCTTCATCAGGCCCCTCAGAGAGGAGTTGACTCCAGCGGTGGCAGAAGGCACCCACAGTGGTAACAGCTCTGCATTGGTCGGTGTCCTGGCAGGGAACAGACAGCACATTTAAAATGAATCATTTGAAGAGAGTTAAGGGACTATCTACAAGGTTGTGGGGCAGAGTTTAAGAACAAAGGATAAGCAGAGATGTTACCATCCCTAGGCCTGGAGGGACAAGGAAGGCAGTTATGAGAATTCAGAAGGGATGGGGACTGGCAGGAGCTGTGGCTTTCCTTAAAACGAAGCATCTGACCCACAGGAACCTGGGAGGGAGCTGAGGAATAAATATCCCAGCCTCACTCTCCTCTTTGCTCCCCATCTCCTGCTGGCACCTCCTCAAGCCAGTCCCAATCAGAAGCCAGAAGTTAAGGGAGTCCATTGACACTGCTTGCATAGGTTGACTTCCTGGGACACAAGCAGAGTACAGAAAGGTGTGGAAAGGTTCTGGAGGAAGGAGATATCTGGCACAACCTTCCTCAACTTGGGCCCCATTTGCTCTTCTCTGCTAGGCTGCTGCCCACTGAGTGCTTCAGCAGTGGTGGACACCAAGATGCTCTAAACAGGGGGGCAGGTGACAGTGTTACAGGGATACCCTCTTTTCTTCAAAGACTCTGGCCATCTGTCCTGACCCCCAAAGTCCACCCAATCTGGGTCCCTTGGGATGCTGTGGCTAGAGGGATTGGGAGCTCTGGGACTGGAGAGTTACTGTGGATAAGTTACTGTGGATAAGCCTTTTAGTCAGCTTACCTTAAGAATGAAAGATCAAACTAGGGCAAGGCTGCACTCTGCTCAGGGGTGAAATGGCTGATTTGGATAAAATGGTCCCTAAAATCTCAGCTCTGACTTTTGGAGTTTGAGATCATTCCTCAACCACTAGCATGGCAACAGGAATGAGCTGTGTGTGTGTGTGTGTGTGTGTGTGTGTGTGTGTGTGTGTACTAGGCCACAATTCAGCCTCAGTGTGTGTGTGTGTGTGTGTGTGTGTTAGAGGGCAATTCAGACTCTGTGTGTGTGTGTGTGTGTGTGTGTTAGAGGGCAATTCAGACTCTGTGTGTGTGTGTGTGTGTGTGTGTACACGGCGCCACTTCAGCCTCAGTGTGTGTGTGTGTGTGTGTGTGTGTGTGTGTGTGTGTGTACTAGGCCACAATTCAGCCTCAGACACATCCCCTCTGCCTCAGTCCTGCCCACATCCTCCTCCTTCTAGGGCAGAGAGCTCAGACGCTCACCCGACAGACTTCATTGAAGGGATCCTGAGAGGTTCCACCGCCTGTGCCTGAAGTTCTTCCATTTCAGACCACTTTCCATGATCTTGGGCAGCTAGCTCCCCAGTTCTTTCGTGATCTGGTGTAACTGTGGCCACGTTTTTCCTTAATTTTTCCCTAACTTTGTATTAGCTTTGCCACACGTAATGCTCCACATTTTGCCTTAAACGTACCACTTCGTTCAGCCAATTCTTTTAAATATTGTGTTTTGTTACAGAAGCATTAGAATTATACTTCAGAAAGGTTGGGAAATGCAGTAACAAAAATCTACCTGTAATCCTACTGCCCTAGTGCAACTAGTATTATTTTTGTGTATTATCTTATAGTTTGTTCATATGAATGATGATTTACATAGTCATCTTCATGGCATATCTGATTTTTTTTTTTTTTTTGCCATGCCACGCAATTTGTGGGATCTCAGTTCTCTAACCAGGGATTGAACCTGGGCCACAGCAATGAAAGCCCAGAGTCCTAACCACTGGGCCACCAGGGAACTCCCTGGCATATCTGATTTTTTTACCCATATTATATCACAACTTTCTCCCCCATGTTTCTGTGGAGTCTTCACAATGCTTGCAGCCTCTTGAAGATAATTGGCTATTTGTGGCTGGCTGTTGTCTTTTTGTTTTGTTTTGTTTTGTTTTGTTTTGGGTACGCGGGCCTCTCACTGTTGTGGCCTCTCCTCCGCAGGAGCACAGGCTCCGGACGCGCAGGCTCAGCGGCCATGGCTCACGGGCCCAGCCGCTCCGCGGCATGTGGGATCTTCCCGGACCAGGGCACGAACCCGTGTCCCCTGCATCGGCAGGCAGACTCTTGACCACTGCGCCACCAGGGAAGCCCTGGCTGTTGTCTTTTATTTGCTTGAAATACAATATCATTTTTGAATAATTTAAAAAAATTTTAAAGAAGATAAAGAGCTCGTAATCTCACCACCCAGATAGTACAGAATTATATACAGACTACGCAGACAATTCTTAAAAATACTTTAAAAAAAAAGACATGGTGATACTTATAAAAGTAAAAACTTCCTCATCCTCCGTCTTCATCTTCTCTGCCCAAAGTTTTCCACCATTAACAAATTCTGTGTATATGTACATGCACACGCTTTTTTTTTTTTTCATTTTTAAGGTACTGACATCATATAGCACCACACCCTGTTCTGTATTGTGTTTTTTTTTTTCCACTTGTATGTTGGAAATCTCCTAAAAATCATTAAATGTTTTCATTCACCAATCGATGCCTATGTATCAAAATTAAAAATTTTTCTCCACATTATTCATTGTAGAAAACGTAGGAATTTTTGATAAGTAAAGATATAAAAACAAAATTGTCCACTTATACCTTTTGGTCATAACAAATCCTAACATTTGGCATTCAAAAATTTTATTATATAAAATCTTAATTATGTATAATTTAAACATCTTATTTTGTAGTCTGCTCTTTGGCTTAGCAATGTAGCATGAACATTTTTGTCCTGCTACAGAGTGTAGTTCCACTGTATTGATAAACTACAATGTACTCTATCCATTTTCATATTGTTTGATAATTAGATTGTTTCTATTTTTTAATGTCAAAAACAGCCATGTGGCAAATATCTTGGTAGCTTAATCATTTGAAAAGTGACTTTTATTGTCTTTTTTCTTATTGCACATAATGTTTATTTAGAAAAACTAGAATATATGGATAAGAAAAACTATAAAATAAAAATCACTATAACTTCACCCACCCAGAGATAAATCACTTTTTACATATGTTCCTGTAGTTCTTCCAGATTTTTCTACAAATATCTTAATATGTTAGTTCTACTTGGTAACATTTTTTTTTCATTTCAAAATATATCTTGTTTTTTTCATGTCAATAAAAGTCTCTCTTAGTAGTTGTATAATATCCCATCATATGGACTTGCTTCTTCACTTAACTAATCTCCTGTTGGACTTTTGTGTTGTCTTCAGTTTTACTCTATTGCAAACAATGTCGCAAGGGACATTCTTTTACAAAGACTCCCCCCCCACCCCCGCCATTTCTAATTATCTCCTTAGGATGAATTCCAAAAAGAGAAATTACTAAGTCAAGAGAAATGCACATCTGATGGCTTTTGATCATACCGTCAAATTGCCATGCACAATAATTGAACCAATTTGTACGCTGACCTCAGTCATGATTGGGAGAGCCTACTTCCCTTCTCCATACAAACCCTGCATGGGATAATTAACAACAACACAAAAACAACCAACTGTTCCAAATTTGACACGTAAAAAAATACCATCACATTTACATTTTCAAATACTTAATTTCCAGTAATATTGACATTTAAAAATGTGTCTGGGGACATTCCTGGTGGCGCAGTGGTTAGGAATCCACCTTCCAATGCAAGGGACACGGGTTCGAGCCCTGGTCCGGGGAGATCCCACATGCCACGGAGCAACTAAGCCCGTGCGCCACAACTACTGGACCTGCGCTCTAGAGCCCGCAAGCCACAGCTACTGAGCCTGCTGGCCTAAAGCCCGTGCTCGGCAACAAGAGAAGCCACAGCATGAGAAGCCCACGCCTGCAATGAAGAGTAGCTCCCGCTCACTGCAAGTGGAGAAAGCCTGTGTAGAGCAACAAAGACCCAACACAGCCAAAAATAAATAAATTTTTAAAAAGTGTGTCTATTATCTATTTATATTTCTTCTGTGAATTGTTTGTTCACATTCTTTGCCCATTTCTCTATTGGAGAATTTATCATTTCTTATTTCTTTATACTAAAAACTTTCAACATTTACATTTTTTATTGTAGTAAAATGTACATAACATAGAATTTGCTATTGTAACTATTTTTTTTTTTTTTTTTTTTATGAAAAGCTAGAGCTTCTTGAAGATGTATTTTTTTCCTTCCAGAGATTCAAACAATTCCTCAAATTAGTTTGAATTT
>NW_006780838.1:956997-963034 GCF_000442215.2 Lipotes vexillifer | reverse complement strand
CCCGCGTCTCCTGCATCGGCAGGCGGACTCTCAAGCACTGCGCCACCAGGGAAGCCCTGTAACTATTTTTAAGTGTACAATTTAATGGCATTAAATACATTCACATTGTTGTGCAGCCATCACCACTATCTATTTCTAGAATTCTTTTAATCTTGCAAAGCTGAAATGCTGTGTCCATTAAACAGTAACTGCCTACTCTTCCCTCCCCACCCCCAGACCTTGGCAACCATGATTCTGCTTTCTGTTTCTATAAATATAACTACTCTAGGAACCTCATATAAGTGAAATCATACAGTATTGTTCTTTTGTGACTTGCTTATTTCACTTAGCATAATATCTTCAAGGTTCATCCATGTTGTAGCACGTGTCAGAATTTCCTTCCCTTTTAAGGCTGAATAATATTCCATCGTATGTGTAGACAACATTTTGCTTATCCATTAATCCATCCATGGATACTTGGGTTGCTTCCACTCCTTTGCTATTGTGAATAACAGTGCTGTGAATATGGATGTTCAAATACAGGCCTATATTTTTTAAACCAGTTTGACATTTGCCTTTTAATTTTGCTTATTGTACTTTTGTTATGTGCTAAGGTTAAATATTTTTATTTTAGTCAAATCCATTAATCTCTCCCTCTATATCAATTGCCATTGATGCCAAGCTTAAAACAATCCATCCCCATTTTATTTTATTACTTTTTATTTATTTATTTTTTTTGCGGTACGCGGGCCTCTCACTGTTGTGGCCTCTCCTGTTGAGGAGCACAGGCTCTGGACGCGCAGGCTCAGCAGCCATGGCTCACGGGCCCAGATCTTCCCGGACCGGGGCACGAACCCGTGTCCACTGCATCGGCAGGCAGACTCCCAAGCACTGCGCCACCAGGAAAGCCCCCATCCCCATTTTAATATCACAATACTTACCTATGTATTTTTTCTACTCCCTTATATATATATTTATACACTTACATTTATAGTTCATCTGAAATATATCTTGTGTTGTGAAATAGAGGCCTTGCTTTCTTTTCCCCCCTGTAAATGGCTAATTGTCGCATCACCATATCCATCACTAATTTGAAATACATATATTACACATACACACAGGTGGGGATGTTTTCAGACCTTTTCTGTTTCCTTGGTTTCCTTGTTAATTATGTTGGGGAAGCTTAAGGAAAGGATACTCAAAGGCAATTGCTAGCCTCATGCTAGACACTATATTTAAAGGTCAAAGGCGAGCTGCCAAACTATCTTGTCTGTATCTCCTTCTCTGTTTTCTTTTACATGATGCCTCTGTATTGGTTAAGTTCTTCATTCCCTGTTGCTTCCTGTCAGTTCTTTAGTTGACACCTAGTGGAAAGCTCAGATGAGGATTCTCAGGATTTATGTAATCTTGATTTTTGTTGCACCCTGGGGAAGGTGCCTATGGATATAGTGACAGATGTCAGTAGCATTTGGACTCTGCTGGGAACTTTTCCAATGCTCCTGAGCATGGGTCCACCATCCCTAAGGGTAAGATAAGCTCCCAGGGGCTCTACACCGGGAGCCAGATTTTCTCCTCTCTGCAGAAGTTTCCCTCCTGCAAAGCATGTGGATTGTCCTGATATGAGAGGCAGGTGAATTGCACTGTGCAATGTACGGACAATCTCTGTGTTTATAAACATTTCTAAAACTCAGCTCCTTCAAACAAGGCTCCCAGGATGCTGTGGGCCATGTTGGTCTCTGCTCAACTCAAACTAAAGTTTTGGGGTGAAAGTAGTTTGAAGGCCTGGGTGGAGCTGATCCTAGGGTCAGGCAGCGTGCTGGACCAAAGCCATACTGTTTTAATTACTGTTACCTTAAAATAGCTCAATAATCTGTAAGACGCATCTGTAAAGCATTTATAGTAGTTTAATTATTTTTATGCATAACTGTCTGGGTAGATGGAACAGGTGTCATAAGGCAGTAAGGCACAGGAATTAAGTGAATCCTCTCGAGTCACTCAGCAAGTCAGGTTTCCGTCCCAGTGGAATTCGGAGAACCTGACTCCTCTCCCCGTGCTCCACAGAAAGCCCGCTCTGCTGCGCCGCTGGGCAGGCGGGGCGTGGGTGAAGGCAGCGAGGCGGACAGGCTGCGGTCTCGCCGCCGCGGCAAGGAGCGCAGTGACCCAGCCCCGGCCGGCTCCAGGGGCGGGGCCGGCGGCCGCCCGGGGGGGAATGCGCGCTGCAGGCCGCACCGCCTGGGCTCCGGCCAAGTCGCCTCGCCCCCGCCCCGCCCGCCGGACCCGCGCCGCGGAGCGCGCCCTCGGCACTGGCCTGCGGCAGCCGGAGCCACCTTCACCGTGAGGCCCGCGGCGGATAGGGAGTTGGCGCCGGCCGGGAGGCATGACGGGTCGCTGGGCGCCGGGGGAGAAGCGCTGGCAGCTGGTGCGCTGGTGAGTGAGCACCGGGGGGCGCGGGGCCTGGTGCGGGCGCGCACCCTCGCGCCCCGCGTGCTGGGGCTGGGCCGGGCGCGGGAAGGAGCGGGGGCGCTGGCCCGAAGTTTCTTCTCGAGCGGAGGCAGAGGGGCCGGGTTTAACGAGAGGCGCTGCGCTACCTGGTCATCCCCATCCGGCGTCTCCGAGCTTTGTCTTTGCGGTTCTCCAGAGCGATCGTCGCCGGTGCCCTGGGCCCTGTTCCTGACGTCAGGCTTTGGAGGGACCCCGGTCCTCCTTACAGACTCGTTGCGGGGTTTCCTCACTTTCCTCCCCGCGCCTTAGCTCTCTTTGCGCAGTGGGGTTCCCCCTCCTACCCTCATTCCTTCTGCTGCTCGGGGTCGGCCACGGACCGGGCCCCACCCAAGAGGGCACAAACTACAATTCTCACCTCTCCTGTTCAGGGAGGTGCTTCGGTTCACCTACACGCGGACCGGTGGTTGTGGGCACTTGGGGGATAGGGTGTTTGAGAAGGGGGGCCTAGGAAGGGAGGGAAGAGGTCCCCGTGTAGGTGGGTGGTTGCCCCTACCCCACCGAGTCCTACCCAGGCTGGGAAATCAGAGCCTGCTGGTGTCAGGTGGCGAGACTGCAGGCCAAGAGGGTTTCAGACGCATCGCAAAGGGGTTGGGCTCATGTCCCCATTGTCCGAATGTTCAGGGCCGTTTCAACCAGGTGCCTGACCTCAGCTTGGCGGAACTTAGAATGCAGGGCAGCCTGCTCAGCCCACTCCTGCCCTGGAAGGACTCCGAGAATGTCTGGCTGGGACCCCTCCCCATAGCGTCATCCCACCCAAACCAGGGACAGGAGCATCTTTGAAGCAGCATTCCAGAACACCTTTCACCAGGTACATTCTGTAGCCTGAATACAAAGAACAACAATAATACCGTTAATAATAGCAACCTGGCTTCCAGAGCACTTCCTACTGGCTCTACCATAATCAGGCATTGATTCAGTTACTCTTCACAGTGATACTCAGGGGAAGGCATTAGCATCCCCCTCTTTCAGATGAGGAAACTGAGGCTCAGAGAAGGAAAGTGGTTAATCAATGTCACCCAGCAAGCAAGTGACAGAGTCAGAGTTTGAACTCAGGGCTTCCCCAGGGGCTTAACCCCTCCTCTGTTTCGCTTCCTATTTCCTGAACACAGGGCCTGGCTGCCCATCCAAGTTCACATTGTCAAAAAAACCTCAGCATGTCAGAGCAGGAGAGGGGTCAATGGGTCAGCCTGCTCAGCCCATCCCGCCTTTCAAGGGTTCCAAGAATCAAAGTCCAAATAATCAAAATTATTATTTAGCAGTGGAGCTACTCTTCAGATGAAACCTCAGTACATAAATCAGATAAAAGTAGAGTTAATCTGTTTGAAGATCTGGTGGATCTGGCAGTTACTTAGTGCCCTCTCCCTGGAAAGGAGGCACCACCCTAGGACCCCAGAACTTTCCAGATCACTTTGTGCAGTTTGATTCCTTCCCTCGCTTCATGGAGGAGGAAACAGGAAGTTTTAAAAGGGGCAGAGCTTGGATTCCTGCTCTGACTCTCTCTGCCCTGATGCCTGTCTGGGCTGGATCTTGGGCTGAACCTGATGAAGCAATAGATCATTATTAGTACCCTAATTAGGTTTAAAAATTTTTTATTTATTTGTTTTTTTATTATTTATTTTATTTATTTATTTAGGCTGCACCGGGTCTTAGTTGCGGCACGCGGGATCTTCATGGCATGCGGGATCTTTTTTTTTCTAGTCATGGCAGGTGGACTTCTTAGCTGTGGCATGCATGCAGGATCTAGTTTCCCGACCAGGGATCGAACCTGGGCCTCCTGCATTGGGAGTACGGAGTCTTACCCATTGGACCACCAGGGAAGCCCCTAGTACCCTAATATAGGTTTTAGGTCACCTTTCACTCCTGGTTAAAAAAGCCCATTGCTCTGAGAAAGTCCTGAAGACGTGACTTGAGTGATTAGACAGCACTCTTTTCTTTTTTAAAAATAAATTTATTTATTTATTTTTGGCTGCGTTGGGTCCTCCGTTGCTGCGCGTAGGCCTTCTTTAATTGCGGTGGGCAGGGGCTACTCTTCCTTGTGGTGTGCGGGCTTCTCATTGCAGTGGCTTCTCTTGTTGTGGAGCACGGGTTCTAGGCGAGCGGGCTTCAGTAGTCGTGGCACGCAGGCTCAGTAGTTGTGGCACACGGGCTCCAGAGCGCAGGCTCAGTAGTTGTGGCACACAGGCTTAGTTGCTCCGTGGCATGTGGGATCTTCCCAGACCAGGGTTCGAACCCGTGTTCCCTGCATTGGCAGGCGGATTCTTAACCACTGCGCGGCCAGGGAAGCCCTGGCAGGGAGCACTCTTGAAGGCAAGACACCTTCTGAACTCCATGGCACACTCCCAACATGATCAGCCTTGGCCCCTGCTTCTAGGATTTCAGATTGAGTCAGTTTTCTCAATTCAAAGTGGCTTAAGAGAAAAAGGGAATTTACTGGTTTATGTAACTGAAAACACCAAGAACTTTCCATGTTTCAGGCAAAACTGGATTCACGTGCTCAAATAATGTCACCAAATAACGCCCTACTCTCTCTGTCCTTTCTCTTTCCTCTGTTCCCTTTTTATTCCCTTGTGGAAGTGAGGTGGCTCTCAGGAGCTGCAGGCAACCCTCCAGACGAACAACTCTCCGGAAGACAGCTTCCGTTTCTCAGCGGTTCTAGTACCCTAGAAGTTTCAGAATGTCATCAGAATGTCATCCCATTGGCCTGTTTTGGGTCACATGGCCATCCTTCAGCCAATCACCATGG
Organism: Lipotes vexillifer; assembly: GCF_000442215.2. NCBI lineage: Eukaryota > Metazoa > Chordata > Mammalia > Artiodactyla > Lipotidae > Lipotes > Lipotes vexillifer. The sequence goes on along the minus strand of NW_006780838.1, from coordinate 957,810 downwards.
CAAGCGGGATGGACTGCTCCATATTGGCCAGGCTGGGTCATGCGCTCATCCTGGGAACTGGGGGCTGGGGTTAACTCCACCCAAACAACAAAATTTTGAGTGGGAGAGAGAGTGGTGAATACCCATTGGGCAACAAATATGTCTGATGTCTACCTACTCTTTTAGAGCAGCTCTTGCTTTGGAGGCTCCTCCTCCAAACTCTCCATAAAGTACCAAAAACTAAATTAGAATTTGGTTGGGTTCTTTAGCTCAAGTTATTAGATATGTATGACTTTTTAGCTTCTGATTATTTCTGAGGGCCTGTTGCCCAGTTTATGACGGTGGGGCTTCAGATCTGGGAGAAGGAACTGACAGAGGCTAGAGGCTAAGGCTGTGTGAGTACTTGAAAAACATTTCAAAGTGTTCTGGCAACATTCTTTTTACTGACAGTAAAGTATTCCATTCTAAGTTGAACCATAATTTCTTTGTCTAGCCTCTACTGATGACCTTTTAGGGAATATTTTTATATTATAAACATCACTGCAGTGAATTTATACCCATGCAAACATGTGCAAATATAATGGTTGTATATATTCCCCAAAGTGAAATTGCAGAGTGAAAGCCCATGCACATTGTGAAAGATACTGCCAACTTGATCACCAAATAAAATGTACTATTTTATATTATCTCCAGTGATGTGTAAGTTGCCACAATTTTGCTCACACTGACAATTTTGCTCACACTGACAATTAACAAACTTTTAAATCTTGGCCCATGTCACTGGTGAAAAATGGGCTCTTATTGTTGTTTTAATTAATTTTTTTTTTTTTTTTT
>NW_006780838.1:944821-956917 GCF_000442215.2 Lipotes vexillifer | reverse complement strand
TTTGGTACGCGGGCCTCTCACTGTTGTGGCCTCTCCCACTGCGGAGCACAGGCTCCGGACGCGCAGGCTCAGCGGCCATGGCTCACGGGCTCAGCCACTCCACAGCATGTGGGATCTTCCCGGACCGGGGCACGAACCCATGTCCCCTGCATCGGCAGGCGGACTCTCAACCACTGCGCCACCAGGGAAGCCCTTTTGTTTTAATTTTTATTTCTTATATAAGTTGATTTTTTATGTTTATTGGTCATTTGTGTTTCTATTTTTGTAAACTCCTCATTTGTTTCCTTTGTCCTTTTTTCCATGTTGATTTGCTCATTATATATATATTTTTTCATATTAATCTGCAAAAGCTCTTTATCATGGAGATGTCTTTTATTTCTTAGTAAATTTTATATTTTAGACAGTTTTATTTTTTTTAAGATTTTTTTTTTATGTGGACCATTTTAAAAGTCTTTATTGAATTTGTTACAGTATTGCTTCTGTTTTTATTTTTATTTTTTATGTTTTGGTCTTTGGCATATGGGATCTTAGCTCCCCGACCAGGGATCGAACCCGATCCTTTGCCTGCATTGGAAGGCGAAGTCTTAACCACTGGACTGCCAGGGAAGTCCCTAGAATAGTTTTAGATTTACAGAAAAATTGAGAAGATAGTACAAAGAGTTCCCGTATACCCCACACCCAGTTTTCCATATTATTAGCTTCTTACATTAGTATGGTACATTTGTTACAATAATGAACCAATGTTGATACATTATTTTGACTAAGTTCCGTAGGTTATTTAGCTTTCTTATGTCCTTTTTCTGTTATAGGGTCCCATCCAGATACCACATTGCGTTTAGTAATTAATGTAATTCCTCTTCTCGGCTGTGACACTTTCTTGGACTTTCCTTGTTTTTGATGACTTTGAAAGTTTTAAGGAGTACTGGTCATATTTTGTAGAATGTGCCTCCATTGGGATTTGTCTGATGTTTTTCTCATTATTAGATTGGGGTTATGAGTTCTGGGGGAAAAAGACCACGAGGATAGAGTGCCATTGTCATGCATCATATCGAGGATACATACTATCAACATAGCTTATCAATGTTGATGTTGACTTTGATCACCTGGCTGAGGTGGTATTTGTCAGTTCTCCACTGTAAGGTTGCTCCCCTCCCCCTTTCTCTAGTGTATACTCTTTGGAAGGAAGTTACTCTGTGAAGCCCATGTCTACGTAGAGTGGAGTTATGGTTCACCTCTTTGAGGACAGAGTGTTTACATATATTGTTTGGAATTCTGCACCCGAGATTTGTCTCTTTCCTCCCCATTTATTTAGTTATTCAATCATTTATTTATATCAGTATGCACTATTAGGTATTTGTTTATTTTAACAACAGCTGTATTGGAATTCATGTGCCTCACAACTTACCCAAAGTGTAAAATTCAGTGAGAATATATTCACAGGGTTGTGCAAATATCACCACAGTCAATTTTAGAACATTTTCATCATCCCCCAAAGAAATCCCATAACCTTCAGCAGTCTCTCTCCTCCATTTCCTCCCACCCCACCCTCCCCCAGCCTTAAGCAACCGCTAGTCTCCTTTCTCTCTCTATGGATTTGTCTATTCTGGACATCCTTTCATATAAATGGAATCCTACAGTATGTGGTCCTTTGTGACTGGCTTCTTTCACTTACCAAAATGTTTTCAAGGTTCAGGTTTCAATGCCTGCCTGACCTTCCCCAGTGTTCAACTGAAAAAATAAGTGTAACCTGTAAAGTGCCTGACCCTTCTGTCTTTTGGTGATGGGTTGCATCCTCCTGGAGGTGTCACCCACCTCCACAACTGGGGGACTCTTACTATGAGCAACTTCTTCCCCTCCCCCACCCTTTTCTCATTTCTTTTGTAATGTCCCTGACTACGCCCACGTCTTGATGCCTACTTTTCCAGGGATAATCTGAGAAGCTGGTCCTTGCTAAAGTGTTTTTTTTTTTTTTAATTTAAAAAATTTTTGGCTGCATTGGGTCTTGGTTGCTGTGCGTGGGCTTTCTCTCTAGTTGCGGCGAGCAGGGGCTACTCTTCATTGCGGTGCGCGGGCTTCTCATTGAGGTGGCTTCTCCTGTTGCAGAGCACGGGGTCTAGGCACAAGGGCTTCAGTAGTTGTGGCTCACGGGCTCTAGAGCACAGGCTCAGCAGTTTTGGGGCACGGGCTTAGTTGCTCCACGGCATGTGGGATCTTCCTGGACCAGGGCTCGAACCCGTGTCCCCTGCATTGCCAGGTGGATTCTTAACCACTGTGCCACCAGGGACGCCCCTTGCTAAAGTTTTAATGGCTGCTCGTGCCTTACAAGGTTGACCCTTTGCAGTATTTAATCTCCTTCTGTGTACTGTTCAATAGAATTTCAGGTACAAAACAGATTAATAGGGAAGATATTTGGGGATGGATGGTGTTCTGTTTTTCCTATATTTAATGAAGTGCAGTGCAGCAAATACACTTACTAAGTTAACAAATTGGATTCATTAATGGAGATCATCTGTGTCAGAGCATTCTGTGGAAGAAACTGCCCAAGAACGTGGTGAGTTGATCACTGTGGCTGTTGTGATTTTTATGGAAACTGGCTCAGTCGAACAGGGTGCTGGGTGAGGGTGTGGCAGGGATTTCAGAGAAGATCAGACACAGTCTTTGCACTCTAGCAGGGAGACAGGCACATAAATAACTCACGCGGGCCGAGAGCAACGTTGTGATCAAGGTTAAGCAAAGCATCCCTGGAACATTGGAGCAACTTTGGATTCTGGCTAGGGGCGTGGGGACAGATTTTTAGAGGCAGTGTGGTTTGAGCAGTTGGGGTGGGGTAGGGCAAGACGTAGTTGGAGGGAGGGCGGCTGAGATCTGAGCACAGCCTGAGCAAAGGCTCCGAGGTAAGAAAAGGCAGGGCATCTCTGGAGGAGGACAAACAGATGGGGAATGCAGGGGTCTGTATGCGTGAATGTGGGCGGGGGTGGGGGGAGGCATGTAACGGTGGGAAAGGCTGGCGGGGAGCAAAGTGGGGAAGAATTAAACCTCTCAGGTGAGCTGTTTGGAGGACAGTTGATATGTAGTGGGAAACCACTAACCTTTTTGGGCAGGGGAGGAGCTGACAAGATCTGTGTTGGGAAGTGGGGGCTCGTAAGGAGGAGGAAAGGATGTGTGTGTGCACGGAGGGAACTGGATGCCAGGGGCTGACGGTGCAGAGGAGGCCTGCCTCTGTTGCTTCCTGCATGTGTGACCTTGGACAAGTTCACTTCCGTCCCCTGAGCCTCTTTTCCTCATCTCTAAAATGGGATCCACCAGTTCTGAGGGGTTTGATGTGCAGCTTGGAGGAGAGAGTGCAGGGAGTGGGTTTGTCTGTCGTCGGTGAAGCAGGTAAAGCCAGTGACTGGTGAGGACTGATGAGGATGGTGGGGAGGAAAGGAGATAATGATGACCATGTGACAGAAGCTTCCCTGGCATTATCTCATTTAATCATCTTAACAACCCTTCAGAGTGGGTGTTATTAGTACTCCCATTTTACAGATGAGGATTCAGGGACTCACAGTGGAAAAATCACTCACCTGAAGCTGGGAAGTAGAATCCAGGTCAGGGTGTCTGCGAAGAGTGGAGGACAGTCCCTTACACCTGCCTTGGGGAAATGGGAGTCGGGGAGAGGAGGGGTGGCTATGGCAAGGAGGGGGAGCACATATCGAGGAGCCCAAGGATGGGGAAAGGCATAGAAACTCATCCTCAGAATAGGATGGGATTAATCAGGGCAGGATTCCTGGAGGAGACAAGTTTTGAGCCAGGTTTTATAGGGACAGGAGTCATCTTGGGGCAGGAAGCAGGTCATGGAGGAAGGTCATGTCCCAAACTGAAGTCATAAAGTCAGGATCTTCCCTCCCAAACTTGTCCTTGTCCAGCTTGAATGGCACTGCAGCCAGATGCCCGCACAAACCAGGAACTCAGGAACAGCTTTGTTGTCTGTCTCCCCTCCACCCATGTCCAACCCATCCCCTGGACCAGTGGACACGACCTCCTTTGCTCACTTGAGTCCTCCCATTTCTCTCCATCTCCAGCACTATCCCCTGTACAAACCAACACTGTCCCACCCCTGCAGGAACATCTAACCTGGCTACCTTTCTCTTTTCCACCAGGATGATCTTACTGAAATGCCCATCAGATCATATCGAAGAGAGTGAAGGGAGACAGGCGGGGACCAGATGTTTTGGTCTGGGAGACCATAGGAGCAATGAAAGCCCTCTGCCCTCCAGCAACCTGCATTCTGGGAAATCTCCCCCAGCAAATAGCCTGTGCCCCATCGGGCAATATCAGAGCACCTGCACAATTTTTTCTTTTCATAGCACTTTATGCAGTTTGTAATTTCATAACACGGACACACACACACACAATTAAACATTTGGAATAATAGGTAATACCTCTCCTGTATAAAAAGACACACTGTTAAAAAGTCACTCCCCCATCCGCACCATTCCCCCAGCTCTCTCTTACCCCCACCCAGGTAACTACTTTTATTAGCTTTTGTGTCTCCAGAATTTCTACATGTGAAGATAAGCAAATAGGAATTCCTACTTTATTCTCTCCCCCTTTTTAAACATAAAGTACACATACTGCCCTTTCTGCACTTGATTTTTATTCTCTTAACAACATATCCTGGGGCTTCCCTGGTGGCACAGTGGTTAAGAATCCGCCTGCCAATGCAGGGGACATGGGTTCGAGCCCTGGTCTGGGAAGATCCCACATCCGGGGAGCAACTAAGCCCGTGCGCCACAGCTACTGAGCCTGTGCTCTAGAGCCGAGAGCCACAAATAGTGAGCTCACGTGCCACAACTACTGAAGCTCACGCGCCTAGAGCCCATGCTCTGCATCAAGAGAAGCTACCGCAATGAGAAGCCCACGCACCGCAATGAAGAGTAGCCCTTGCTTGCTGCAACTGGAGAAAGTCCGTGTGCAGCAACGAAGACCCAACGGAGCCAAAAATAAAAATAATTTTTTTTTAAAAAAGTGTTTTAATTGAGGGCATTCTCTGTGTGCTGTCATGCAAAGAGCTCCAGGATACATTGTTTTTTTAATATAAATTTATTTTACTTTATTTATTTATTTTTGGTTGCGTTGGGTCTTCGTTGCTGCGCGCAGGCTTTCTCCAGTTGCAGCAAGCAAGGGCTACTCTTCATTGCGGTGCGTGGGCTTCTCATTGCGGTGGCTTCTCTTGTTGCGGAGCGTGGACTCTAGTCGTCCAGGTTTCAGTAGTTGTGGCACACAGGCTCAGTAGTTGTGGCACACGGGCTTAGTTGCTCCCCGGCACATGGGATCTTCCCAGACCAGGGCTCGAACCCGTGTCCCCTGCATTGGCAGGCGGATTCTTAACCACTGAGCCACCAGGGAAGTCCCTAAAACACTTTTTATGTCTGCACACTGTTTTACTGTATGGATGCACCATAATTTATTTAACCAACCCCCTGCTGATGGTGGGTGCTTGGGCCATTCCCTGTCTTTTGTCATTATAAACAGTGCCACGGATTACCTTGTCCAACATGCTAGAATCTGTAGATAAATTCTCTGAAGGGGGATCGCTGGATTACAGAGGAATTACATGTATAATTTAGACAGATGTTGTCAGGCTATCCAGCAGAGGGCTTGTACCAATTGACAATCCCACTGGCAATGTATGAGAGGGCCTGTTTAAAATGATATATTGTTCATGTGATTATTTGCTGGCTTCTCTCCCCACAAAACTGTAAACTCCAGGATGGCAGGGATTATGTATCTTTTGCTTATTGTCGTGGGCACTCAATAAATACTGAATTAATGGACAGATTTATGATTCTACCAGGAATGGGTGGCCAGGGTGGGTGAGATCCTTTCGTGTTCACCTTGCCCAGTTCAGCTTCCCCGATCCTTGCTCTGGGCTGATTGTCGATCCAGAGGGTGGCTGGGACCCTGTGAGTGACCCTTGAGGTTCTGGAAGATCTAATCCTGACATCTGACTCAGGACCCCCACTCCAGAGCAGACTTTCTCCTGCTGTGAACTTAAGAAATCCAATGTCTCAGTCTTACAAAGGGCTTGGAGAATGGACACTTGTCTGATGCTTGAATCCCCTGCCCAGCCTCTGCTTACACACCTCTGGTGACAGGGAACTCACTCCTTCCAAGTGACTCCTTTCAACTTCAGACAACTAACTTTTTTTTTTTTTTTTTTGCGGTACGCGGGCCTCTCACTGTTGTGGCCTCTCCCGTTGTGGAGCACAGGCTCTGGACATGCAGGCTCAGCGGCCATGGCTCACGGGCCCAACCACTCCACGGCATGTGGGATCTTCCCGGACCGGGACACGAACCTGCGTCCCCTGCATTGGCAGGCGGACTCTCAACCACTGTGCCACCAGGGAAGCCCCAGACAACTAACTTTTTAAAAATAAGTTTATTTATTTTGTTTATTTACTTTTGGCTGCATTGGGTCTTCATTGCTGTGTGTGGGCTTTCTCTAGTTGCAGCGAGTGGGGGCTACTCTTTGTTGCGGAGCACGGACTCTAGGCGCGTGGGCTTCAGTAGTTGTGGCGCACGGGCTTAGTTGCTCCCTGGCTGTGGGATCTTCCTGGATCAGGGATTGAAACCGTGTCCCCTGCCTTGGCAGGCAGATTCTTAACCACTGCGCCACCAGGGAAGTCCCAGACAACTAACTTGTAAAAAGTTTTTCCATCTATTGAGTTGAAACCTGCTCCCTGTAGCTGCCTCTTCAGGGAATTTTAACGGCGGCTCTCTGGAGACAGGGCTTTCTGGCAGACGAGCAGCGGGTATATTTGGGGACAGGTACCTCTCATCTATCATTTTCTAGCAAGTAGGGCCAACTCCCAAAGGATCCCTGCAGAGCCCCGCCTGCCCACCTCCTCACTCTCTCCTGTCTCGCCTGCAGGTATGTGCAGGAAGGGCGGTTCCGAATTGAGGAGAGGACACTGACAGCCTTCCAGTGGCTCTACAGCCCCCAGCAGCATCGCATCCTCAGCCGTGCTGACCTTGAGTCTCCCTCCAGGTAAGGGGACCCACTGCCCTTACTCTCATCCTTCGTCCAGGCCCCTCCAGTTGGTACTTATTATACAGCCAGTCCCACACTGGTCCATAAACTCCCAGTGGGGAACCACGGCCCTCAGTGGCAGAGAGGCCTTCCAGGGTTTTTGAAAGAGTCTGTCAGTCAGATTGCTTGTCCAGCCTAGAATGCACTGAGTGATCTGAGGCAAGTCATTTTCTTTGCTTTTCTCTCCTCCGTAAAATGGGTATGATCATGTTTTCCCTGCCTTCTATCAGGAAGATCATGAATCTCAAGTGAAATGATGCCTGGAGATCATCAGCTGGTTCCTCTTATTTTGGCCGTACCGTGTGGGAATCTTAATTCCCGGACCAGGGATAGAACCTGTGCCCCCTGCAGTGGAAGCGTAGAGTCTTAACCACTGGACTGCCAGGGAAGTCCCGCTGGTTTCTCTTTAAGAGGGAGAGTGGCTGGCATATTTGCTGGGCAGTCCCTGATTTGACCTGGGTAGAGCCAGCCCTTCGTTTCTTGTCGCTCTCCTCTGCCATGCCAGAGAACCCAGCTGGGGTCCTGAGTCCAGGTGAGGGGCACCCAGCTTCCTGCTCCCAGGCTCCTTCCCGCCCACTCTTCCTCCACACTGTGGACAGACATGAGCCGTGTTAGCAGTCTCGATGGAGATATCCCCGGGAGCCCTGCTGCTGCCACACCCCTTTCCAAGGCTTCTGCTAGACCTGACCCAGGACCTTTCTTCCCACTTTCCCCATCAAAACTTCTTTGCACCAGCTTCTAAATTAGCAGGCCCCTTGAAGGCAAGAATGAACAGGTCTTTCCTCCCAGGGGTGGAAAAGAATAATGGAAGTGATGTCATTTGGGGGTACACCATGTGCTGGCCAGCAAGAGAACAGGACCATGCTCTTACCGCATCTCCCCAAACCGGCCCCAGGAATAAGGTTCAGAGATGATGGGAGACTTCACCTACCCAGACATCTTCCAGGAGTCCTGTTTAGCTAAGAGCAGTGCATGTGCTCTCTCTCGTCTCAGTGACGATTTCAGAAGGTACAGGAAGCAGTGAGGGGGACAGGTATTCTGGATCCAGTTCTGCCCAAAGAGGAAGAATTAATTGGATGATGATGTGACGTGACAGGAACCCTGGGAAAGGTGACTCGGGCCACCTGGGAACTTTTGATATTCAGGAAATGGGAGGTCAGACAAATGCCCTAAACTCTAGAGGGCAGATTTCAGATCATGCAGAGAAAAGACCGAAAAGGCGCTAGAGCTTGAGGGAAGAGTATCAGGAAGGGTGCGGCGATGCGACCCTGAACGTACAGTTGTGAATGCTTGCAGGGACAGAGAAGGAGGCTGTCCTGGGAACAGGCCGGTGAAGCACAGACATGAAGGGCACGTGGTCGGAATCAGTTTCAGGCAACATGCAAAGCCCTATTGTGAGCCAAGCACCATCTGACGTAAAGCAGCTTTTTCCTCACCTCCTTTCCTTTGGTCAAAAGCTCTCCACGACCTGACGTTATCTCATTTGCCTGTTTGTTCATTGTCTGTGGCTCCCCTGGAATGTGAGGTCCATGAGGGGAGGGCCTTTTCCCTTTTCTGTATCCCGAGGTCCTAGCCCAGAGAAGGAGCTCATTAATCAGGCACCAGGTGAAGGACAAATGAACATAATGCGGGCTCACCGGTAGGAAGGCTGGAAGGGAAGCTAGCTCCAAGACTGATGTGGGCCAGCTATACCCGCCCAAGGTAACAGCCAGGGAAGAAAAGGATGGTGGGACCTCCTGCCCATGCAGGTGGCTTGAGGCTAACCTTTTTTGAGCCAAAGAACAAGAATGCTCTTCAGAGTCACAGGAGCCCAGTTGAGTCCATGGCGGAGGGAAGCAATCATAAGATAGGAAGGATGGAGTTATTCAAAATAACTTCAGCTTCCATACCTGGGAAGGCTACCTCCCAGGAGCCTTCAAGAGGAAGCTGCCATAGCTCTGTGACTCAGCACTCAGAAAATGAACTATTATTCTTTTTTTTTTTTAATAAAAAAATTGTATTTCCTTAGAAGCATTCAGAATGTCAACAAAACAGCTGCAACTTTTTTTCTTTTTTTTGCAATGACAGAGTGGTATTCAGTTAACAGAACAACAATTATTTCGTATAAGCTGCATCACAGACAACTGAAGATGAAAAACTACCATCCCCATATATAACTAATTTGTGCTGTGCACCAACAAGTACCTGCCTTCAATTTCCATGCCAATTTACAACCCCCGTAGCCGTACCAGGCAAGGTTAGTGGCTATTGAAAATACCACCAGGACAGGGCTATCTAAAGACACATTCGGTAGTGTGTTAACTATACAAAAAAAGACACCGTACAGTTTAAAAACAAATCTTACACAGCCTTACATTTCAATTTTTTTTTCTTTAAAAGGAGTGAGTTGTGTACAGGGGGGTTAAATGCTTTATAGACAAGAAAAAAAAACTGCGCTGGAACCAACTTATTCATTATCGTCCTCTGCATCTTCTCATCTTCCTCCTCTTCCTTTTTCTTGCTTTTTTCAGCCCTGACGACTCCCTTTTTTGCTGCATCAGGCTTCCCTTTAGCTCGGTTTGCAGCAATATCCTTTCCTTACTTTTCGTTCAGCTTAGCAGCCCTCTCCTAAGGCTGCTTGTCATCTGCAGCAGTGCTTTTCCACATCTCTCCCAGTTTCTTTGCAACATCGCCAATGGATAGGCCAGGATGTTCTCCTTTGATTTTTGGACGACACTCAGAACAAAACAAGATAAAGGCCGAAGGAGGCCTCTTGGGTGCATTGGGATCCTTGAACTTCTTTTTTTGTTTCCCCTTTAGGAGGGATAGAAGTTTTCACTTCTCTTTCATAACGGGCCTTGTCCGCCTCTGCCATGTCTTCAAACTTTCCCTTCTCTTTAGCAGACATGGTCTTCCACCTCTCTGAGCACTTCTTAGAAAACTCTGAGAAGTTGACGGAAGCATCTGGGTGCTTCCTCTTGTGCTCCTCCCGGCAAGTTTGCACAAAGAATGCATATGATGACATTTTGCCTCTCGGCTTCTTAGGATCTCCTTTGCCCACGCTTAATTATTTTTCCTCCACGAGGCACAGAGTCGCCCAGTGCCCGTCCGGCTCTCACTTGCCCCGGCGCTGTCTCTATCAACTATTATTCTTATATCACAAAAGTTGTACTAACTTCTGTGTGTTTATTATGCGTCATGTTGTAAATGCTTTGCAGGCAATAAATTGATTTAATCTTCATAACAATGCTATGACCTAGGCACTATACTCCCCATTTATCAGATGACAAAGCTGAGGCGCAGGGTAAGTGGCAGTGCTTGCAACCACTATGCGCACTGCCTCTCAGAGAATGAGGCATGGGCCCCAAAGTGGGAGATGGCGAAGGTAATTTTTATCAGTGCAGAGGAAATAAGTTCACGAACCATAAATAAGTGAGCTTAGCATCATTCCTGGTCAGGTTTCAGAGTCTGTTATTAAAGAGATGGTTTGGGGGTACTTAGAAAAGAAAGAGATAGAGGGCCAGCAGCAGGGAGTGAATCCCCTGGGAACCCATCCTGCTGGGGGAAGCTTATTTGCTTTGCTGATTAGTTTTCTAGACTAGAAGGTAGGTTGCGGGTGGTAAAGCAGGAGACAGTGGTTCTGAGTTTCAGCAAGAAATTGTTCTTTTCTTCCAATCAAAGCCTGCAGGTGACACAGAGGAATGTGGGCTGGGGGAGGGCACAGCTAGGGAGGCTGATGAGTGGGCTGCCCTTGCTGAGTCTGCTCAGTGTGTTCATGAGGGACTTGGTGAGGAAGGATGTGGATAGCATGCCGGGGACATTGCCGATGGCAGGAACCTGGGCACCATCCCAACGGACAAGACGGCACAGTTGGACCCGAAGTGCCCTGGAGGCTTGGAGTCCAGGTCCAAGTCTAGAAGGAACAGTTTAACAGAAATAAAGGAGAAGTCTATTTTGGCCTCCAATCTTGTCTGCAACTGGGCAGCAGGCTGAGGGGATCAGCTGTCTGAGAGGTTCCAGTTGACTAGAAGCTTGGGTATGGCCCCATGTTTTAAGAAAATGCTCGTGTCTTGGGGCTGCAAGAGCTCAGGGCAGAGTCCAGAGCTGAGGAGGAAAGTGCTATTTTGTCTCAGACTAAGAGGAATGCTCTATCATTTCCTCATTTATTTTGTGGACAGAGGTTGAGCACGTTCTTCTGCTAATACCATGCTGATGTTACCCTTGAATGGCTGAGCAGGTTACATTTTGGGGTGATGGGCTAGGCTGCTGAAGGGACTCAGAGGGTGGGTTGGCCACCCGCCTTCCTTTTTGCTTTCCACCCTGCTCCAGGTCAGGCCCTGGGGTTATGATGCCTGGTCTTAAGGAAGACAAGGGTCCTGCCTCCAAGGGACACACATTCTAGTGGGAGAGACAGACTATAGACGCATAGACAAGAGAGTATCTTGAGATGACCAGAGTGCTGAACAAACTGAAACAGAGCATCAGATAAAGAGTGACCAGTGGGTGTGTGGGGAGTTTGGAAGAGGTGGATGGCCTCTCTGAGAAGGTGACATTTGAGCTGAGTCCTGAAGGACTCAGGGGGCAGACCTATGGAGAAGCTGCTGGTGAGGGGTGTTGAATAAAGGCTGGGGAGGGGCACAGGAGATGGGAAGTGAAACAGCAGTTAACAAGGCCCTACCTATGTTCCAGAAGCAGGAAGCTGTTGTGGCCAGAGCAGAGTGAGGCCATGGCCAGCAGATGGAAAGGATGCAGATTTCCATGCAATTAAATGGAGGGCTTTTTAACATTTAGAGCTGTCTGAATACAGCATGGGCTGCCCCCTGAGGGACTGGGCTTCCCATCACTGAGATGTGCAAGCAATATTCAGAGGCCACCCTCCGTGGAGGTTAGGGAGGAAGACTCTAGCGTCTCAAAGGCTCCTTAGGGCACCCTTCTTGCCTTCAACCCCTTCAAGTTCAGGAACACCCTTGGTTTGGCCAAAGCTGGGAGGATGGCTGTGCAGCGAATGAATGAAAGCTCCCGGCTGCCAGGTCGAAGGCGGG
>NW_006780838.1:942706-944811 GCF_000442215.2 Lipotes vexillifer | reverse complement strand
GGGCGGGAGACGACGACGACGACAGTTTCAAGGACTCTGGCAGTCCCGGAAACCTCCCACTTCCAATTCCAAGTCCAGATAGCACTGAACCCCCTCTCCATCCCCACCGCACGCCGAGCTGGCGAGAGCCTCGGTGTCTTCCTCAATTCACCAGGGACCCGCAGATCTTTCCTCACCTCTGTTCCCCACCGGCCCGGGCCCCAGCCTCCAGGAACTTCTGTGGGCCGGTGGGCTGTCCCCTCCTCCGCTCCCCTGGGTCCCTTGGGCGCGCCTGCCCCTCCCCGCGCCTTTGTTCCCGAGGAGCCGCCTCGGACAGTCCCCTGGCGGCGGCGACTGGAGCATCCCGCGGGCGCCGCACCCCGGACTCGCCGTACCGGCCCCCCCCCCCCCCCCCCCCCGCCCCTTCCCCCCCTTGGTGTCCATACGTTTGTTCTCTACATTGAAATAATTCAGATAAGGTAAGACAAACTGGGTGCCTTCAGATTTTCTTGTAGTCACTTAAGAATCTGTGCAACATGTCCCATCACCTAGACGTAAAAATAAATATGAAGGTATATAGACTATTCAAATTCAGACATCAGTTTTGATATGAGAAAGGAGATTCTATAAATATAACAAGATTTTTGACATGGGATCCTCATTTAGTCTTTGGAAGGGTCTATGAATATCTTATATGTATGGATTGTGTAAATATATATATATTTTTTGTTTCTGAAACTTAAAACTTTAACAGATTAGGGCGGGCGGCCAGGGCAGCCCGTCGCCGAGGAGGAGGGGGCTCGCCGCCGGATGGAGAAGGGGGACGCCGCCGCCGCGGGCACACGGGCCGAGAGAGCCGCCGCGACAGACTGTTGCCATTCCGTCCACGTCGAGGAGTGAGCCCCGGGCGCCGGCTTCACAGAAGGTCAGCGGATTCGAGGCTGGGTGGTAATCCCGTAGTCAGCGGGGATCAGGACGCGAGTCCGGGGTGGGACTGAACCCAGGGTGGAATTGGGGTGTATGTTGTGAGTGCAAATGCAGGTGTTTGCGAAGAGAAATCAGCTCGTGTGGACGCGTGTGAGCCCTGCGCTGTGATTCCACGGAACAGTTCAGCGGAATGGGTTGTTTGGGAGGTGGGGTGACTGTCCTCAGACACCCCTATGGGTGGGTCATGGCGCACCGAGGTGGAGCTCAGAGGTGGGGTGTTTACAGGTGGTGGTGAGAGGAAAAAGCCAGGACCCCCAGGAGGACCCTGTAGCTAGGCTGGGTCGGTTTGTTTTTTTCCGAAAGGACATAAACCCCACCCCATGCCCACTCCAACCTGTGCCTGTTGCAGGGAGGGGAGAGGATGGTGGGGTGCTGTGTGAGAGGCCTTTGTGGACCTTTGGGGCCGGGCCAGGATCAGCCTGATGCTCATTTCTGGAGGCCCTGGGTGGATGAGTGTGGGCTGCCTGCCTTGGGTGGGGGTCCAGGGCACGCTGGGTGTCCTGACCCGGAGCTGGTTCAGGGGCACGTCCTTCTTTCTCCTCATCTGTTTTCTACAGCTCCGCTACAGCCTTCTTAAGAAACCAAAGGGCATTTATATGCAAGTGGGGTTTGGGCTCTGAAGGCGGGGATCTGCCTCTGCTGAGTGGCCCCCATTGGAGCAGCCTCCGTAGGGAATAATAGGGTTGTCCTGGGCTGGGCGCCAGGGCCCTCTGGTTCTTTTCATGCTTTGTGACCCTGGGGCTGTCCCTTAAGCCCCACGCGCCTCAGTTTCCCATGGAGAGGGGAGAAGGCACCGCCCCGCTCCGTTCTTCCTGCTGCAGAGTGAGGAGTAAACAGAGAGCTCACAGCTGCCTGGGGCTGGGAGGCTGGGAGTGACTCAGAGCATGTGAGGTCCCCAGCAGTGTTTTCCCCCTGGAAAGTCCCAGCACGTCTTTGAGACCTGGGCAGGAGTTGGGGGAAGCTCTGCCCTCACCTCCAAGCGAGTGTGTTGGATTTTCTAAGTGTGGGACAGGGTGGGTATCTTCTAGATCTGGATGCTCAGGCTTCCAGAAACTACCTCAGGTTCCTCCTCCTTTCTAAGATGTTGAAGAATGCAGGGCGGGGGGGGGGGGCAGGGGGGGGGGGGGATTGGAAGGGAT
>NW_006780838.1:930888-942687 GCF_000442215.2 Lipotes vexillifer | reverse complement strand
GGGTGGGGGTGGGGGGTGGGGAGGATTGGAAGGGATGGGGGACTTAGAGTCACCAAATTTCTGGGCGGAGGCGGATGCTAAAGTTGAGTAGGGCCAGGGCACAGCTAGCTGGGAACCCCGCTCAGCCTGCTCAGCCCAGGCTGTTAGGCGACTTATCGGGAGCTGGCCTCAGTTCCAGAGAAGATGACCTTGCTACTACAGGCATCCCGTCCCCACGCCAACCATGATCCTGTCTGGATCAAGTGTGGCTGAGCCACTGTGGTTCAGAATGACTTGAACCTCGAGGGAAGGGGACCCCAGCATGGATGGTGGTGGCAGCAGCAGAGCAGACCTGGGTTGAATCCCAGCTCCACCACTGTCTGTGTTTCCACCTGTGTTTCCCCAAAGCAGAACCCGAGGATGCATTCTTTTTATCTTACTACCGCTCTGTCCTGGGAGGTCTCCTGAGAAGCCTTAATGGATGCGTTTCAGAACTGCCCGGTTGGGGAGAGAAACAGGGACGTGTTCATCCATCAGCTCTGTTCCGTCCGTGGACATTAACTCCCACATGCTTCCAGGCCTTACGTGTGAGGCCCCAGTGGGTTCGTGTGGGCACCCCGCACTGTGGCTTCAAAGACGGTCCCGCTGGGTCTTCGAAGAAGCATTGCCATGTGGCTGCTCTCAAAGCCTGCCGGGAACTGGTCATTGCAGAAGCAGGAAGTGGGACCGAGAGGTTCTGAAGTACGCCCTGAGGTGTCCGACACTGCGTGACCTTGGGCAAATTTCCTATCTTCTCTGAGCCTCAGTTTCCTTATCTGGGGGTTATGGGTATTAAATAAAATACTATCAAGTTTTTGAACATGGTGACGGGTCCATAGCGAGAGCTCTGTGAATGGAATATTTCCGTATATTTGGGAAGACAGCACCTTCTGGGTGGCCCAGATATTCATTCACTTAAGTGGAGGAGGGGGCTGGATTAGATGACCTCTAAAGAACCCCCTCCTAGTCAGAGACTCTTGGGCTCAGGGGCCAGACACCTGACCTGGTCATTTCCTCCTGGGGCTGTGGCCTAGTCTCCCAGAACCCCTGAATGGCTCTGCTTCGCATTCTGTGGATTGGAGACAACAATGCCAGCTGCTCATATGTGCCTTTCCCTGGGCTGTGTACCCTGGAGGACATGGGAGCCTGGAGGGTGGGCAGAGGGGCTAGGGGAACAGGCAGCTCGGAAGCAGGTGTTTAAAGGACGGGTGGCGAGAGGGCAGATGCTGGCGTTTGGAGCTGGCAGATGGTCATGGGCACTGGTCTGGGCCACAGTCAGTGGGGAGGACAGGGCACAGGGTTGGGGAAGGGTGAGAGAAAATGAACAGGAAGGGAGGGGAGAGCGGGTTGGCAGAGAGTGGCCCAGAATGATGGCAGAACTGGGGTTGTGGAGTGAGTCGAGGATTGGGGGGTGTCTGGAGTGGCAGGGACAGGCTGGGCCGGTGGGAGAGTGACGAGGTGGTGTGAGGGAAGGGACAGCACTGGTTGAGGATTAGTTCGGGGGGCCCTAGGGCATAAGGCGGGGCAGGTATCCTACTTCAGGGTACAGTACCTGTAAGCTCCCTCCTTTTCCTTTTTCCAGTGCATCTACCTGCTCCTCCTGGGCCACCACCCACGTTGGCAGGTGAGGTGCTGTCGGCAAATACTTGGGTCCCGTTGTGACTGGTGATTGGAGAAGGCGAGGATGTACCTCTGCCAAGACCCGTTGCCATGGTACCACGGTGACCCTTGTCTTCCTATCCTCTCCCATCTCTGGGCAACGTGGCCCTCCCCAGGGGGAGGTCGTACAGTGGGGAAGGTGTCCAGCTGCCTCTTGATTATGCAGGGGCAGCTCAGGCTGGCAATACAAAGGTCATGGTGTCCATCTTTCTGCCTTCAGGCACGGTCACACCTAGCCTAGGCTGGGCGGTTGCAACAGCTACTGTCTTCATTTACAGTCATTTAAAGACTCCTCTGACCTCTATAATTTGGGACTCCTTTCGTTTTTAATAAGTTTAGTAAAAAAAAGGAGGGGCAATCAGTAATGCTAGCCTACCCATCTCCTTCCTTTTTATTTTTTATTTTATTTTATTTTATTTGGCCGTGCTGTGGCATGCAGGATCTTAGTTCCCTGACCAGGGATTGAACCTGTGTCCCCTGCAGTGGAAGCACAGAGCCCTAACCACTGGACCACGAGGAAAGTCCCTTTTAAAGAGCCAGATGACACTCTCTTCTTGCCCACACCTTTTTCAATGCTTCGGTGCTTCTCTAGGGAGAAGTTCTGGATCACGTCTGATCTCAGTCTGCCATGCTACACTTTCTTTTTTTTTGTTTGTTTGTTTGTTTTTGCTGTATGTGGGCCTCTCACTATGGTGGCCTCTCCCGCTGCGGAGCACAGGCTCTGGACGCGCAGGCTCAGCGGCCACGGCTCACGGGGCCAGCCACTCCGCGGCATGTGGGATCCTCTCAGACCGGGTCACGAACCTGCGTCCCCCGCATCGGCAGGCGGACTCTCAACCACTGCGCCACCAGGGAAGCCCTAGACTTTCTTTTTGTTGTTGTCATTGTTTTTTTTTTTTACTGTGTTTGCCACCACGCTTTAGGCCTTATAGATAAGTTAGAAAGAGATTCCACTCTATCTTCTCAAGATGCCAAGTGGCCATTGGGGCTCCCAAGGCAGGTGGGACACCAAGGCAAGGATTGTGCTCTGGGGAGCCTGGCCTGAGACCTGGTTTGGGTTCTGAACTTGCTCCTGATCTCCGGGCTGGCTGGTGTTCCACCCCTTTCCCTAGTTCAGATCCAGGGCTGTCGACCTCCTTCCTGGGTCATGCTGGGTGCACTAGCTGGGCCCTACCAAGGCTGGGTCAGCAGATGGCATCAGGTATGGGCACCTGGGGGACCCTGCCAATTAGATGACTGGTAGAGAGCAAGAGCTGGGGGGAGTGACAGGCAGTCAGGCACAGTGAGGCACACCTGTGCGCGTGTGCGCATCTGTACACGTGGGTCCCTGGAGGGCGTGTTGCTGGATCACTGTGTCTGCACATGTCTGTGTGGTTACCTGTGGTCCTCTGAGCTTGTCTCTGTGTGCATTGTGGTGTGCCCTGGCTTATTCGTTTTCTTTTCTCTGGGTGTGTGAGTTGGCCATGACCTGGCGCTCTCCAGGGTCCTTGAGGGTGTGCAGGTCTGATGGCTGGTGATATTTTACCCAGCAGGATTTCCTGGCCCCCTGAGGCCCCTGAGCCTTCTGCCCTGCCCAGCTCTGCCCTCTTTCTGGGATTCCTGTCCCTGTCCCTCCCTCTGACTTGAGGAAATTGCTTCTCTCCCACTGGCTGTGTGGGTGCCCACTGCTGTTCAGGTGGGGCCTGGGGAGAGACAACCAGTCCAATCTCCAGCCCCATCCTTCAAGCTCTGAGCTGAGGGTGATGGGTGGGTGAGCCCTGGGTGGAGGAGATGAGTCAGGATGGCTGCAGCGGGTGGCAGAAGCCAGGCTATGTGTCAGCATCTTCAGGGAGGTGTGTGCACCCCCATCCACTTCACCCATCCTCAGAGGCTTGGGCATCAGTGCCGCGGTGGGAAGGCTCCCCCACCTCCACTGTCCATATTCTCTTCCCTCGTAGCCATGCCTGGCAGTTTTTGATGTGGAGCAGAATGGTCTCTGAGGCTCCAGGCATCCCACTGGCAGCCTTGGCCTCAGCATAATCATTTAAATTTATGGAGCTCTTCCTGTGCCAGGCCCTGAACTCACAAGATACATGTATTAGCTCACTGGCTCCTCAGAACAATCCTATGAGGTGGGTTATGAAAGCATCCCCATCTTATGAGGAAGTGGAGGCTCAGAGAGGCTGGGTCACTTCCACAAGGTCACACAGCTAGTAAGTAGTGGAGGCAGGACGCGAATCTGGGTCTATTCTTGACACTTGTTGCCATGCCCTCCACTCTTTGCAAAGCTGCATCCATCTCATCCTTACAGTCTCTCCTTCAGAGAGGCCGACTCAGATCATCCCCTCTAAACAGAGCTCCCCACCCACCCCCACTCCCCTTTGGATAACATCACCCTATTGTAAATACCTGTTGTAAAGTTATCCCTCTCTTGTCCTCCACCTCTCCACCCCTAGTCCCTCCAGGGATTTGTCTGTCTTGTTCACTGAAATACCCTCAGCACTAGCAGAGAGCCTGGAACAAAGTAGGGATGTGATAAACATTTGATGAATGGATGAATGATTGAACACATGAAGGTATGTCTGACTCCAGACCTAAGCTCTATACCCCTTCTCTACATTGTCTTTCACAGCAGGGACCACTGCAGGGTGGCCGGGAACACAGCTCTGGAGTCAGTTCTCTTGGTTCACTGTTCTGGTTATCTGATGCTGCATAATAAACTGTCCAGAAGCTTATGGCCTGAAACAACAGTGTTGTTTATTTTGCTCAGGAATCTGCAGTTTGGGCAGGGCTTGTGGGGATACTTGTATCTGCTCTACCATTGTCTTCTGGGGTGGCTCAAAGTCCAGGGGCGGGGATTGTCTGAAGGCTCAGTTGCTCACATGTCTGGCATTTGGTGCTGGCTGTTGGCATGAGGTCTTAGTTCCTCGCCACACAGGCTTCTCTGTGTGCCCCCTCTGTGTGCTAGTTTGGGCTTCCTCACAGTGTGCTGGCTGGATCAGGAGCAAGAAAGAGCCAGACAGAAGCTATTTCACCTTTTCTTACCTGGCTTGGGAAATGATGCAGCTTCACTTCTGCCAAAGTCACAGATCCACCAGGATCCAAGACGGGGGAACGTGTACCCCACCGCTTAATGGAGGGGTGTTAATGTCACAGGGTAAGAAGAGCACGTGGAATGGGGATATATTATGGGATGGTGGGGCCATCTTTGGAAAATACAGTCTGCCACAGCCACTTCTTTGGAGTGTGACCTTGAGCTAATTACTTAGTCCCTCTGTGCCCCAATTTCTCCATCTATAAAGTGGGAACACCGTCAGTATGTATTGGGTTATTTCGTACTCATTGGGTTATTTAGCGGTGACTACACTTCTACCCACGGATCCCCTTGGCCTCAGGTAAGGCATTGGTCCAGGTTTTCACCGAGCTGCAGGTTCCAGCCCCAGTTCCACCCCCAACTCTCATGTAATACAGGAGGCATCTACCTGTGAAGAGTCCTTCTGAGGGTGGGGCCGGTGATGGGGAAAGAAGAGGGGACCCTGAGTGGAAAAGGCCTTTTCTGTCTCCTTTTATTATGTGATTCTAAGTCAGCCCTGCTCTCTTCAAAGGGGCAAGGGGCAGGGTTGGTGGAGATGCCACGAAGCTGGGGCTCCAGCAGGATTCCTCTGGGTCTGGAGGCACAGATCCCACGAGGACCCCCATCTTTATCCAGGGAAGTCAGGATAAGTGAATATGCTGTGTTTGAGGTGCAGGCCTTTTTTTGTGTGTAGCTCCCTCCTTTTCTCTGTGCCCCCTGCCTGCCTCCGTCTGAGTCACTGTTCATCTGCCAGAAGAATGGCTCCCCAGCCTGGCTTGCCAGGCCCAGGGAGGAATCTCAGGGTTTCCTTGTCCTGGCCCAGGTTGGGGTACTCCTCAGCTGGGCATTGGCAGGGAGCCAGGGAAAATCTCGGGGTTTGCTGGAGCCCAGCCTGGCTGTATCTCACATCTAGCACTGCCCTCATTCTCTATAGAAATGGCAGAATTGTTAAAAACAGAGGCTATGGGTTTGAATTCTGCTGCTGCCACCTGCCAGCCCTGTGACCTTGGGCACATCTCTTAACCTTTCTGAGGCTCCATTTCCTCACCAGGATGGAGGACATGGTTATGGTAAGGATTAAATGAAATAAAATCATGGCGTAACTGGTTCATGGGAAATACTCAAGAAATGTTGGCAGTTATTCTTTATAGATGAACAAAGTGAGGTGGAGGGAGTTTAAGTGATGTCCCCACAGCCACATTTAACGTCAGGATCAGGGCTGGAACCCATGTGCTCTGACACCAGGTGGTTGCTGCTTATCTCTTACCATACAGAGAATTCCTCCATCCCTCAATCCCTTTTGCCAGGGGGCAGTATGGCTGCCATCCTAGAAATACAAGCAAGGAGGTGCCCCCTTTGCCTCCTTGCACTACCCAGACTTGCCTGTAGAGGGCGCCGACACCTACCTTCTCTCCCACCTGGGGAGGGAAGTATCCAGGTGAGGCTCTGCTGTAGTAGGGGAGGGTGGGGAGTGACACAGCTGAATGGGGGAGAGCGAAGAGCTGGCTTTGTGACCTCCTCTAGACAGCTCCTAGTGCCGAAGCTTTCCTACAGATAACTCCAGGGCCACCAAAGATAATGGGAGTATCCTAGTGGATTTCATTCCAGTGTTTCTCACTGGATTAGAATCATCTGGGGAGTTTGTTAAAGATGCAGATTCCATGACCCCACCCCAGAACGATGGGATCCGAATTTTAGCCATTGCACTGGCTAGCAGGTGTATAGATCTGCGCCAGACACCGCTCTGAAGGCTTAACACCTATTAACTCCTATACCCCTCCCAACAACCCTATGAGGTAGGTACCATTAGTATCCCCATTCTATAGATGGGGAGTCTGGTCTGAGGCACAGAGAGGTTGAGGAACTTGCCCAAGTTCACACTGCTTGCAAGCAGCCGGGCTGGGGTTTGAACCCATGCTATTCAAGCCCCAGGTGGGTCTCACACCTGGAGCATGTGAGAACCACTATTTTATAACACTGGGCCTGTCCCCTTTCTTGCCTCCTTTTACTTCCTTTTATTTGTCGTTATTTTAAATAACATTTATTGTGTTTTTCTAATTATAAAAGCAAAACCGGCTTATTTCAGAAAACTTAGAAAGTTCAGGAAAACACAAAGAAGAAAAAATCATGACCTTTAATCTCACCTCCTGAACAGTAGTCCTGAGCATATTAGTTAGCCTGTTGCATTCTATTCAGAGACTTACTGTACCTTGTTTGCCCTGGCATCACATATGCAGTCGTCCCTCAGTATCCTTGGGAGATTGCTTCTGGGACTACCCCCCAGCCCGCTCCCCTCCAGTATACCAAAATCCTGTGATGCTCAAGTCCCTTATATAAAATGGTGTAGAATTTGCATATAACCTATGCCGTTCTCCCTTATACTTTATTTTTTAAATTAAAAAATAATGTAAGATTATACTCCATTTAAATTTATTATAAAATATAGTTTGTACCTCTTAATTCCCTACCCCTATCTTGTCCCTCACCACCTTCCCTCTCCCCACTGGTATCCCCTGGTTTCTTCTCTCAGATGTGAGTCTGTTTCTGTTTTGTTATATTCATTCCTTTGTTTTATTTTTGGATTTGAAATATAAATGGTAACAGTCTTTCTCTGTCTGACTTGTTTCACTAAGTGTAATACCTTCCCAGGTCCACCAAGTTGTTGCAAATGGCAAAAGTTCATTGTTTTTTATGGCTGGGTAGTATTCGATTGTATACATATACCACATCGTCTTTATCCATTCATATGTTGATGGTCACTTAGGTCTCCCATATACTTTAAATCATGTCTAGATTACTTATAATACCGAATACAATGTAAATGCCACGTAAATAGTTGCCAGCCTGGCAAATTCCAGTTTTGCTTTTTGGAATTTTATGGAAATTTTTTCCCCAAATATTTTCTATCTGTGGTTGGTTGGCTGAGATGAACTGTATTGCTGAGAGATGTTGTCTTTCTCTAACCTACTCCTACTGTTGGAAATTTAGATTGTCCCCAGCATTTCATAGTTATGACAACAATGAGCTGGGGACCCTCAAAAGTACAACCTGACACACAGCTCTGATTTTTTCCCCTTGGGGTTTCTAGGTCAAAATGTATGCATATTAAAAAAACCTTCCTATTGAAGCATAATATACATACAGAGAAGTGCACAGGTTGTAAGTGTGCAGGTTGATGGATTTCCACAGGCTTGACATACCCATGTAAAACCAACACCCAGATCCCCAAACTGGCCATGATCTGCACTCTATAAGCTTCTTGGCATGAAGGTAAGGATTCCGACGTGAACTGTCCAATTTCCCCCAGCAAAGTGGTATATTGGTCTCCTTGGGGTTTTCTTACTTAAGACTGAAAGACAAACTATGCTTAAAAGCAGAGTGGATGGGGAATTCCCTGGTGGTCCAGCAGTTAGGACTCTGTGCTCTCAATGCCGAGGGCCCGGGTTCAATCCCCAGTCAGGGAACTAAGATCCCACAAGACGAGTGGCGCAGCCAAAAAGCAAAACAAAACAAACAAACAAAAACCAACCAGAGCGTATGGAAGAACCATCTGGAGTCAGATACTGAGAGAGAGAGAGACCTGGGT
Organism: Lipotes vexillifer; assembly: GCF_000442215.2. Classification (NCBI taxonomy): domain Eukaryota; kingdom Metazoa; phylum Chordata; class Mammalia; order Artiodactyla; family Lipotidae; genus Lipotes; species Lipotes vexillifer. The sequence goes on along the minus strand of NW_006780838.1, from coordinate 934,372 downwards.
TCTACCTCTCTGGGGCAAGACAGACTTACCTTCAGGATAGAAGAGGTGATCTTGTGACTGGAATCAGCAGCCAGTTTGAGCTCTAAATAGTTTAAGAAGGTTTTAAAGAAATGAGCGTTTGTAGCTTCCTCCCCTTTCCTCCTCGTCTTCTCCTTCATCTTCTTTCTTCTTCTGCTTAGCAAACCATCTGTTTAACACTTTTTCTTTAAATTATAACATGTTCTTGGTTAAAAAAAAAAAAAAAAATCAAGCAGCACAGGAGGATGTGAAGTGAAAAGTTTCTTCCCCCCGGATTTCCAGTTCCAGTCCCATTCTTCAGAGGTAAGCAGTCTTGGGCCATTGCTTATGTTTCCTTCCAGAAATTGTCTAGGCATATATAAGAATTTACATATTTATTTAAACTAATGGGATCCTATTATATGAGCTGTTCTGTCTTTTTTTTTAAAAAAAAATTTTATTTATTTATTTATTTTTGGCTGCGTCGGGTCTAAGTTGCAGCACGTGGGCTCTCTAGTTGAGGTGCTCGGGCTCAGTAGTTGCAGCGTGCGGGCTTAGTTGCCCCGTGGCATGTGGGATCTTCCTGGACCAGGGATTGAATCCATGTCCCCTGCATTGGCAGGTGGATTCTCAACCACTGCACCACCAGGGAAGCCCCTATTTGTTGTTTTTTTAGTTTTTAGGATATCTTTATGTAGTAACACATATAAATCCTACCTCCTTCTTTTCAATGGCTACACAGTATTCCATCGTATGCTTGTTCCACAATATCGTGAAATGATGGTTATTTATGTTACTAATTGTATTTGCTATTATAAACAATGATATAGTTAACATCTGTGTGCATAGATCTTGTCAGCTTGTATGAGTTTACCTGTAGGATAAATCTCTCTTTTTTTTTTTTTTTTTACGGTACGCGGACCTCTCACTCTTGTGGCCTCTCCCGTTGTGGAGCACAGGCTCCGGACGCGCAGGCTCAGCGGCCATGGCTCACGGGCCCAGCCGCTCCGCGGCATGTGGGATCTTCCCGGACCGGGGCACGAACCCGTGTCCCCTGCATCGGCAGGCGGACTCTCAACCACTGCGCCACCAGGGAAGCCCAGGATAAATCTCTTTTTCTTCTTCTTTTTTTTTTGGCCGTGCCACGAAAATTGTGGGATCTTAGTTCCCCAACCAGGGGTTGAAGCCGGGCCCTTGGTAGTGAAAGCGCAGAGTCCTAACCACTGGACCGCCAGGGAATTCCCCAGATAAATCTCTAAAAACAGAATTGTTGGCACAAGCTGTCTGTGCACTTAATATTTTAATAGATCTTGCCAAATATCTACACACTAATGGTGGGGTGCCTGTTTCCTTACATCCTCACACCATTATCAAGGTTTTTTTTTTTTTTTTTTAACTTATCTGATGGGTAAAAATATTTTATTATTATTTTAAAATAATTTAAAATAATGGTACATGTTGCAGCTTCTTTAGTTCACAACCACGTGTTGCTGGGAGTTCTTTTGGTAGATAGCGTTACTGAACAAATCAGAATAAATTGCACGACTGTCATATGTTGGGGTCCTGCTCTTGGAACCGAGTTTTCACAAGCGCTTCTCTTGTAATTTTTTTGGTCATCATCTTGCTTTTTAGAACTTGTGCAATGGGAAATTCAGTCTAGCCCTTGAGACAGCGTGATGGGGGAAGTGATCAGGGCACTGTAAATCACAATGCAGATGTGAGATGTCATTTTTTTCTCCATCCCAAGGTGTAGATTCCCAACCAGTGTGGGTCTGCTGGCTCTGAATACCATGGCACCCTGTTTTCCTGGTCCTTCTCTGCCACTATGCTTTGTCCTCAGCTGGTTTATAAAGGAAGCAGAGGCTAATCTAGCCTCCCCTTTGAGGCAAGGTCAGCTGAAGCCTCCAAAGATCACGTGACCTGCTCAAGGTGATTCAGTGGTCGAGATAGGAGGACAGCTGAGCCTTACGGGGTCGGTACTGATGCCAGCTTATGTTGTCTGGAGTGGGGGAGGATCCAGGCTGAATGATCTAGTGCCTGCTTCTCTCAGGACATCTGTTTCCTCAGCTTCCTGTAACTGCCTCATCCCCACGCCTGGGAAGGGAGCTTGTTTCATCTTTTACCTCCTGCTGGTGGCTGCGAGGACAGAGCTGCCAAAGTGGAGGAAACCACACTGTGTCTCCCTTCCCTCCTGCCCCCAAGGGACTGCAGATACGATGGAGGGGCTCCTGGCAGGGGCCTGGGCTGCCTCTGCTCCTCTGATCCCAGCCAGCTTTCTCCGCTCCGTGTTTCTCTAAAATCCAGAGAACTGGCTGGGTTCCCTGGAGCTCTGTCCCAGAGTTGGAGCTCTGGTTGGTACTTGCTCCCTCAGCTGGACCAGAAATACCCACAGGCCTCCACCAGGGAAGCCAGGGCATTGTGACTTGGTGACCCAAAGTGGGCCCTTCCTCTGTGGAAGGGCAAGGAGCAACCTCAGGTGAGAAGGACTCAGGCACGTGTTCTTTCCAGCTTCGTTGTTGTTCTTTCCTGGCTGTTGAGCTGAGCTTTGCCTTCGTTTCCCCATCTGTAAAATGGGCGTTGCGTGAACTGGGCATTTCTGTAGTTTCCAGAGTCAGTGGGGGCAGGTTTGGTCTGATGATGCAGATCATTGTATAGAACAGTGGCTGAGAACTTGGGCTCTGGAGTCAGACCTGGCTCTGCCACCATCACGCAGGTTCCTTAACCTCTCTGTGCCTCAGTGTCACCATCTGTAAGATGGGGATAAAGTGGTGCTATCTCAGAGGTGGTTGTGAGATTGAAAGGTCAGTGCTGACCCATAGTCAACTCACAGTCACAGCGTTGCCCCTGGCCCCCCTGTCCCCATAGCTTGTCCTTATCTCCACCCTGACTGCCCACATGCTGAGTCAGCTGAGGTTTGGGAGGAAGCTGGGCTGTGCTTGGTGGGGCAGGAGGGCTGGGCCTGGCACACAGCATGCTTCTCTTTTCTCTTGACTTGCAGTCCTTCCCAGAGAGCCGTGGACTCCTCGCTGCCCACCTCCACCCAGAAGAAGAACAGAGGGGTCAGAGCAGGGGCAGCTGGAAGCTGCGTGGGACCGAGGGAGGGGGTGGGATCATAATAGTACATATAACAGCTCCGGTAATGGTTTGGGAGCCCTGTGCTGTGTTTACGTTCATTTATAATCTTGTGAGGTTGGTGGCAGCCACTCCCTACTATGGAGGAGGAAACTAAGGCCTAGAGAGGTTAGGTAAGTTGCTGGAGGCCACACAGCTCCAAAGCTTGGGAGCCTGAGCACTGAGGAGGCGAGAGTGGATGAGGCTCTAGAATGACTCTCACCTCCCTCCCAAGCTTATGCGGTAAAATTGAAAGGTATCTGGGAACCTCCCTTCTCTTGCTCTGGGCCCTTACTCTGGGGGGGCGCAGACGGCACCGGCCCTTCTGGACTCTCAAGTTCAAGTCCAGGCTGTGAGTTTTGTGCCCTTCCTGCTG
>NW_006780838.1:924124-930810 GCF_000442215.2 Lipotes vexillifer | reverse complement strand
ATGCAGCCAGGCCCTTGCCGCTCCTTGGTCAGGTGTCTGAATCCCATGACTCGGTGTCTTTTGTGCCTGCCGTGCAAGGTGGGAGAATCCAGCCTGGTCTTGAAATGCTCCTCCCTGCCTGGTCCTTGGGCTGCCCTTCTGACCTTCAGATGCTTGGGCTCGGGCCTGTGTCTCCTCTGGGTCTGCGAACATTTGGCCCAGGTGGCCTCCTACCTGGGTATAATCTGGGTGTCTTTGCAGACTATGAGGGCCTGAATCAGAGCATCTCTCAGCTGTGTCTTCCCCTAGAATATGTTGGTGGACAGCAAGCACACATGGTCACATGTGTGTACAGATAAGAATAGATAAGACGGAAGGCCGGAAGTGCCCAAGCTTACTGTGACTGCAACCCCTCCTCTCTCTCCCACATGGAAGCATGTCAGATGATGTGCTCCAATGATGGGCTCACTAGGAACTCCTTCTAATTGGTAAAAAAAAGTAAGCACTTTGCAAAAGGAATGTGGGTTATTAGTTATTAGTAACCCACGTGACGCCTGGGCTGAGGCTGTGGGCCGTTTCTGGCTTACCCTGGTGATCCATCCTGTGGTTTAGCAACCCTGGGGAGGAGAGAGGGGAAGCATTGTGGGAGTGAGTTCTACTGGGTCCGATTAGGTCTCCTGCCCACTCCCAAACCAGTCACTGCAGCCAGGAGGGTGAAGCCCTGGCTGGCCAGGCCTGGCCAGGTGTCCCGCCCTGGGAGCAGATGGAGCACAGAGCTGTCTTGCTCAGAGGGAGGCCAAAAGGATGCAGGACAGGCAGGACCCAGGGGGTCCGTGGTACCTGCTGAGCATCTTCTGAGTGCGGGGTGCGTGCAGTAGGGGTGACAGATCTGGGTGTGGAGTGGATGTCCAGCGGGAAGCCGGTAGTCTATGCAACCCTAGGGAGTGAACCACTTGATCCTTCCTTTTCTGATGAAGGTGAGGGTGGAGGGTGCAACCTGAACCAAGGACCACCAGGCTCCTGCTGAGCAGCCAGCTGCCCTGGGGCACGGGACCCCACACTTGCCACCCCTAGCCCTGAACTCGGTCAGGACCCTGTGCTGCCGCCATAGGGCCTGAGGCCCCTTGTGTCCCCTGCAGTGGAGGAGTCAAGAAAATAAAAATGCCTGTGCCCTTTGTCCACAGCCTGGGGGTGGCTCTCTGGCATCACAGTGCGGACCTGACTCCCAGCTCCGGGGAAGGTGGGCCAGTGGGAAAGGCCAATGGTGGAAGCTTCTCCACTGCTTGGTAGGGGCGGGGACCTGGCACCCCGCCCGTGACCCTCTACCCTAGGCTGCTGTATGTATGTGCTGCACTCTTCGACGGGGCTCTTATTAGTGAGCACCTACTGTGTACCAGGCATGGCAGCACTGGTGCAGACAGAGATTAGGACTAGCCTGTGGGTCCAGTGGGAAAGGCAGACATGCACTTCGGTGCCACCTGCCACCTCTGCCACTGCCGGCAGGAGCTCAGCACTGCTGACCTCTGTCTAGACGCTCAAGGGCATCTGAGCAGTACAGATCTGTGCCTGTGCCTGTGCCTGTGTACGTGAGGGCGCCTTGTAGGCATGTGTGCGATCTGAGCGTGCGCCTAGGTGTGTGCATGTATGTTGATGTGTGTGTGAGCGTGTGTTTGTATGGGGAGCTGTATGTGCATGAGATGGATGTGTGGGTGTCTTTGTAAACGTCTGCACGCACCTGCAGGTGCACGTGTGTGCCGGCGTCTGCTGACCTGCAAGTGAGTGTGCAGTACCTGAGTGCACGTGTGTGCCGGCGTCTGCTGACGTACGTGAGCACGCATGCGCCTAGGTGTACCCTTGGGTCCTGTGCATATATATGTGCATGTGTGTGCGCCCCTGGGCCCACGTGGGTGCACGTATACTTGTGTCCACACGCGTGTGCGTGTGGGGCAGGTTTATCTGGTACGGCAGAGGCAGAAAGGCCAAGGTCCCGCCTTCGGCAGCCCCAGGGAGTCGGTGTGGGCCCGCGTAGGCAGGGCTCCCTGAGCCTTCCAGCCAGGTCTCTCTCCCCCTCCCAGGCACAATCATGGTAATCCTCGGGCCTCCTTGGGTTCCGGGCAGCCTGGGCTGTGTGGGGCAGAGCTGCCAACCCGGGCTGTGGTGCAATCTGCCGGCCAAGCCCCTTCCGGAGCTGTGGGTTCCTCCGGGTGTGGGGAAGCTGCCCTCTGCGACCTCCCCTGCCTGTCTTGGTGCGTCCTGGGGGGCAGGACACTCCTCCCACCCCGCAGCCTCACCCACAGGAAGCTGGGCTGGGGGGCAGGCGTTGGGGGAGGTGCCACGCCGGGCACCCCGCCCTTTGCCAGTGGCTGTCGACCCCGCTGCTCCGAGGCCGCAGCAGTCTTGCCAACAGCCCCGGGGGCATCGCTGGACCAGGGGCCCCTCTGTCACAGCCATGTTTGGCAGGAAGCGCAGCGTCTCCTTTGGGGGCTTCGGATGGTGGGTAACAGATGGGAGGGCGGGTGAAGGGGTGGGAGCGAATCTGGCCGTGAAGCCCGGTTGAGCCTGTGGCTGCGACCTGGTCTGTAGGGAGCAGTGGGGGGGACTTTCAGATGCCTGGGCGGATGGAGATGGAAGATCCTGTGGGGGGGCACCAGGCTTTTCCTCACTGTCCCTTGGGTACAGTCTTCTAGGGAATTCAGAGGTCCGAGCTGGAGCCAGTGTGAGTGTGACTCTGACTGGTGAACGTGGGCCTCTGTGTCATGTGTTTCCATATATGTGTATGTGCATCTGTGATGACTGTGAACACGTGTGTATCTGGGACTGTGTGTTTAGGTGCACACGTCTGTGCAGCCGGGTGTGAGGCGTGTGCCTGGCTGGGTGGGTGTGCCGACGCGTGACCACGTGTGCACTCTGCGCTTCTGAGCGGATGCCGGTCTGCGCCTCGGAGCTTCTGTACCTGTGTGTGCTCTTGTCTGCGCATGTGTGTTATGCTCCTGTCTGGGTCATCTCTGTGACTTCGTGGCCGGGAGAGTGTGTGGCCTCCTCGGCCTTTGGGCTGTCTCCTCTCTGCAGGGGTGAGCAGTGAGAGGGCGGGGGAGGCCTGTCGCCAGGGGCCTCCTCCCTGCCCTCCCCCTACAGCCAGTCTGAGCAGCTGGGGCTGTGCTCCAGCCTCTTGCCTGACCCTCTGGGCCACCTTTTGCTGCTAAGTTTCTGTCTGGGACAAAGGAGAGGCTCTTTCCTCCCTATGGGGCCATAAAGTGAGGAAACTGAGGTCAAAGACTTGTCTCTGGTTACCAGCTGCCGGCAGCTTCTCAGCTGGGGAACGGGGTCTAGTGGTTTTCATGATCAGTTTCCTTTCAGCTTCTAGGCTTGGAGCATTGTCAAAGAAGAGGTTCCCACTGCTGAGCGGGGGAGGGTGGCCAGGGCTGTCCTGGTGTGGAAGCTGGGTGGCCAGTAGTGGGGGGCATAGGAGGTGAAGGGGAGTGGGAGGGAGCACAGGGGCTGTAAGACAGGGGATGGCAGAGCTTCCTGGTGGGGCTGGAGGGTTAGGGTGGCTATCGTGCGGGATGGCTTTCAGCAGGGAAGGGATCTTTCAGTTGTTTGAGGGCTAAATTACAGGTTCCTGGAGCCCTGGTCCACTCCAGACAGTGAAAAGAGTCTTGGGGGTGGTATTTTCAGAGCTCCGTTGGATGCCAGGGTGGATGTCCAGTAGCACTGGTGGACAAGGTGATGAGAGTGAATGGGATGTGGCAGGGGAGGGAGGAGAGAGATGGTACCCGGAAGAACCTGGGGACCTTGGTTTCCTGAAAGGGGAAAGCTCAGTGTCACAGCGCTGCCCTATCTCTCCATCTCAGCCCTGCCAAGCCATAGACCCTGCCCTCCGAGGCCACATCCCCGTGGGAGCCCGGTTGAGTGAGTAGGTGTGGACGTGGGTCCTGGGACCGGGGCTGCTGTGGCCCAGGGTGTGACCCAGAGAGTTGGTGGGTGGTGGGTGGCGGGTGGTAGGGTGAGAGGGCATGCTGGGAGCCCTGGGTTAAGGTGCCGCTCCTCTTCTGCTCTTTGAGGAGCCCAGATGGGACACTTCCTCTCTCCAGGTCTCAGTTTCTCCATGTGTAAATGGGGAATTTCTGCCTTACCCACAACAAAGCGATGTTGTAAGAATTAAAAAAGATTCCTTGGGAAAATATAAAATGTAAGGGCTTATTGATAGGCGTTCCAGTTGGGTTGCTCTGGGTAACAGATGTTATAGCAGAGGGCAGGGATCTGCTCCTGGGTCCACCTTACTCCCATTCAGTGAGTTGAATGGGAGAGGACGAGGATCTCCATACCAGAGGGGGTTAGGAACCCAGTGAGACCCCTGGGGGCCTCGTGGAAGCACCAAGGAAGGGGCCCAGGGGGCCCGCGGGGAAGAAGCTGGGAGGGGGGACCTGGGCCAGGAACCTCGGGTGTGGCTTATTTTGCTGTTGGGAACTGAGATCAGAAGGTGCTGGGAGTTTACTCAGGGTGGAAGGATCCCACCCCCCAGCTCAAGGGCTTGGTGCTGACTCGTGATTGCTGGGGCAGCTCTGCGTCCTCACCGTGTGGCCCCTGACACAGCTCCCCTCCTCCCTGGGGCCCCAGTAGTTGCGTGTATGGGGAGCTTATGGCAGAGCTGAGCTGCTGGACAGAGGTGGCTATAAGAACTTTCCAGGGTTTCAAGCCTCCTGGAGGTGGTGGTGATTTTGGTGGCATTAATGGCAATGATGACATGGCGCAGTGGTGACACTGATGGTGATGTGACCCTTGTGTTTGTGACCCCTAAACAAGAGGAGACAGAGAGTGGGAATCTCGCCTACCTTTCTGTCTCTGGAGAGAGGAAGGGGCCTCTTTTACCAGCCATAAGGGCTGGCATATGCAGAGGGTAAAAATAGAAGCCTAGCAGCCCTGCCTTGTCTTCCAGCAAGGGTAGGCGCAGGCTGGGGTGGAGTTGCTGGCTGCCAGGACAGTCTGCCGCAAACGTGATCTTCTGGGCTCTGAGCTCCTGTGCCCGACGGACCCCACCTCCTGTGCACCCTGGCGCCTGCTGTCAGGTTCTGTCTCAGGAGTGGCTTATGCCTCCTTAGAGGAACTGGCAGCTCCCAGAGCAGGAGGGTCCCTGGTGCTGGAGGTTGTGGCATCTTTCTAAAGCAGAATGCCAGGAAATATCCATGCACTGATTGTCCAGCCGCTGTGACCCATGAGGCTGGGTTGCAGAGTCCTCTTGTGGAGCTTGGGTAACGAAAGGAGGGATGGCATACAAAGTGCTTTAGATCCCTGGGTCTGGAGTCAGATACTGGGATCCAGACTGGGCCAGTGATTGTATCCTCCCGAGCCTGTTTCCTCATCTCTAAAATAGGGAGAATAACAGGACCCATCTCACTGGGTTATGAGTGGCTCCAGCCCTCCCAGAGCTCCCAAGTCCTCCCTTTCTGGGCTGGAGGACAACTTCCTTCCTCCTGAAGCAACATTGTCCAGGGCCCTGCGGGGCTGGTGGTCTGGGCTGGCCCCGGGACCTGTCCCCTGCAGGTGCTAGGTGGGAACCTTCAGCCCTGGCACTGACGGAAGCCCTTGCTTTTCTCTTGGCAGGATCGACAAGACCATGCTGGCAAGCCTGAAGGTCAAGTAAGTAGCCACTTCCTGTTACGTAAAGGTCAGAGGTAATGGCAGATGGAGCTCTTCTGGGGCCCTCATTTCCCTCTGGTTGTGGAAAACGTGAGCGGGACTGTTGCATTTGTCAGATTCTCTGACTCAGTCCCGGGGCTTGTGGACTTGGAGGAGGCTGGACTGGGCTCTTGATTCCCGAAGTATCCGGGAAAAGGCAGATGCTGGGAAGCAAGCAGGGGGACCAGTGTGGTGGAAATGTGTATAGCAGTGTAACTTTCAGTCCACAGCTCAAGGGTATAAGAAAGATAATTGTATTTTCCATCACTTTAATTTTTATATTTTAATTTTCCATCACTTGTAATCATTTTATTTTTATATATAATTTTTATAGCTCCAGTCCCAAGAGGCTATTTTTTTTTTTTTTTTGCCGCACTGCGCAGCATGCAGACTTCCCCAACCAGGGATTGAACCCATGCCCCCCTGCAGTGGAAGTGTGGAGTCTTAAGCACTGGACCGCCAGGGAAGTCCCAGGCTGTCTTTCTGACATTCCCACCTACCTGGAAAATTGTGCCACACAGTTCTAGGACCTGGCAAAACACCCCAGTGTGTGTGTGTTTGTGGGTGGTCAGTTGGTCATCGAGTCATCTATTACCAGACATCTGTTGTCCTGATCAGCCTGGCCCTGAGACTCTGAGAATTCCAGCACCAGATTCAGGGTCTGGGGTTTGATTGTCTGCCTCGGTTTACCACGTGTCTGCTCGTCTGTCTGGGGAGCCCTGAGCAGACACCCCTTTGTCCTAGAACCTCTGACTGCGCCTCTCTCATCACCTTCGTTCTTTTCCCTCTGTGTTTCTGGCCAAACCATTTTGCCTGCATCTGGATCCTCTTTCCCCCTTGAGACTTAACAAAAGTCGGTTCCCAACTGCATCCCTCCCTTGGGCAATGAGTACTGACCAACCACCTTCTCCAATTAAGTGAGTTAAAAAGGAGGGAAATTTTAGGAGGGAAACACAGCATTGGTCACTAGCTCAAAATATTATCCTTGGGCTTCCCTGGTGGCGCAGTGGTTGAGAGTCCGCCTGCCGATG
>NW_006780838.1:914059-923843 GCF_000442215.2 Lipotes vexillifer | reverse complement strand
AAAAAAAAAAAAAAAAAAAAAAAAAAAAAAATTATCCTGCAACACGTGAATTGGCTCAAGCATGAAAAATTCCTCTACTAAGTGTCCTCCTTTGGAGGCAGCCCCACCTGCTTGTAACTCCCCCATCTCAGCTGAAAGGTTTTCCAGGCTGGCCTCTCTCTGCCATGCCATTTAGTTGCCAGCACTGCCTGAGCATCCCCTGGGTACACTTCCCTGGGCAGAGCACAGCCTGTCTTGCGAGTTGGCATCTAAGGGGGGTCAAAACAAGGAAGCTTCCCACTCACGTTTGTTTTACTCAGAAGGGTGAGGGTGGGAAGTTAGCAGGGCAGGGATGGATGGAAAACTGTCCCTGCCCTCTGAGAGCTTTCAGTCTCTCTGTAGAGTTGATGCCAGGGATGTAGTGGGAGCAGTCTTGGAAGACTGCCCGGAGGAGGTAGCTTCTAAAGTAGCTCTTAAAGATGGGGCGGGACAATGGGCCTGTCTGTGCCTGTGCTGATTGGCGTGGGGTGTGCATCAGGGCAGTCCAGCATTTAGGGCAAGTCACTCATGGGCAAGACACTTAACTTCTCTGGACTTCAGTTTCCGTATCCTTTGTCCAGTGGGCACAGCGATGTCTGGCCTTCCTAGAGCCTCCTATCTGCGTATTGCATGAGATGCTAGTTAGGAAGCTGAGTTACAAGGGGTGTAGAGTGGTAGGAGTGGGGTTTTTTGGTACCGTCTTGGGACATCTAGTTCAATTTCACAAGCGTTTATTGAGGGGCTGTTTGTTTTAACTAGTAAAGATGATACATGTAACCTGCAAAGGAACTAGTTACAAGGTGGAGTGAAGGGCTGGGGTCATGGGCCAGTGTTGAGATTGGGACCCCAGTGGGCTCTCTGGGCGTGTGGGGGACAGTCTGAGGTCTTAGGCCTTGGGGAGGTGGTGTTGAGAGGGTTGTTTGGGACAGTGTGTAGGACTGTGTTCCCTCTTGTACTTGGTTAAGATTCTTTTGATTGCAAGAAACAAAAACCCAGTGAAATCTGGTTAAGCAAAAGATGGAGTTTATGGAAAAAAATCCCAGGTGCCTCAGGGAACCCAAAGGGAGGAGGTGGAGCTAGAGCTCAGGGGGCGTTGAACAGGAACTGGAAATGCATCCCCATCAAAATCCCAGCTGCCTTCCTTGCGAAGATTGATAAACTGATCCTAAAATTCTTAAGGAAATTCAAGGATAATCTTGAAAAAGAAGAACAAAGTTGGAGGACGGTACTTTGTGAGTTCAAATTTACTACCAAGTGACAGCGATCAAGAGAGTTTGGTAATGGCATAGAGATAGACATACAGATCAATGGAATAGAATTCAGAGTCCAGAAATAAACCCTCACATTTGTGGTCAATTGATTTTCAACAAGTACAATATGTCATGACAATTCAATGGAGAAAAATAGTCTTTCAACAAATGGTGCTGGGACAGCTGATATCCACATGCAAAGGATGAAATTGAATCCCTGTCTCACACCGTAGACAAAAATTAACTCAAAATGGATCAAAGACCTAAATGTAAGAGCCCAAAGTTATCAAACTCTTAGAAGAAAACATATATGAAAATCTCTGTGGCCTTGGATAAGGCAATGGTTTCTTAGGTATGACACCAAAAACACAAGCAACAAAAACAACAAGAGCAACAAATGGATTAATTGAACTTCCTCAAAATTAAAAACGTTTGTGTTACAAAGGACACCATTAGGAAAGTAAAAAGACGACGCACAGAATGGGAGAAAATATTTTTAAATCACATATCTGATAAGGGACTCATACCTAAAATATATAAAGAACTCTAACAACTCAATAATACAAAGACAAAATAATCAGAAAGACAGGTAATAACAAGTGTAGGTGAGGATGTAGAGAAATTGGAAGCTTTCCACGCTGCTGGTGGGAATGTAAAAGGGTGCAGCTGCTTTGGAAAACAGCTTGGCAGTTTCTCAAAAGGTTAAACATAGAGTTACTGTATGACCAGCAATTCCATTCTTAAGTATACATCCAAGACCAATGAAAACATATGTCCATAGAGAAACTTGTATGTGAGTGTTCATAGCAACAGTATTAATAATAGGCCCAAATGGAAATAATCCAAATGCAAAGATACGGTCTTCTTTTTGGGGTGATGAAAATGTTCTGGGACTAGTTCGTGGTAATGGTTGTACAACCTTGTGAATATACTGAAAACCATTGAATGATAGACCTAGAGATGGTGAATTCTACAGTAAATAAACTACATCTCAATAAAACTGTAAAAAAAAAAAAAAAAAAGAGGGAATCTGATTGGCCCAGCGTGGTCCAATCAGTTTAGCTGGAGAGATGGGGTTTATGGATAAAATATGTCTGCTGCAGCCACCTCTCTCTGTGGGAGGGGTTAGTTCTCAGAGAAGGATGAGTTGTGGGCTGGGCAGATACCATAGGAGGTTTTATCCCATCACCCGCATGACTCTTAAGACTAAAAGGAAGGTCAGTAGCTGCTCCCTCATTCTCCTCCCCACTAATACCTAAGAAGAAATTCTGCCTGGGTGCCCAGGATATGGCTCTGCTTACTGACAGGTCCTTAGGCAGCCAACTGCATGTGCTAGGGCTCTTCCAGGTACCCAGATGCTGCCTTCCTTCGGCTTCTGCTGGGTGAGACATCTTTCTGTGCTAATGCAGCCCATTGGCTTCTCCACTGAGCACCAGATACCCCTGGACTGCAGCCCATGCTCCCGATTGCCTCAGCTTCTTCCCCAGGGACCTGGTGTCCTTGACACGAAGACAGTCAGCCATACAACTCCTGGAAGTGTCCCTGAGCTGTGCAGCTCTGAAGATGGGGGTTCTGGCACCAGCATTATTGAGCACTTACTATGTGCTCACTTTTCATCACAGAGTTTCCCTGAGGTTTCACAACCATCTTGGGAAGCAGCTACCACTACTGTCTGCATTTTACAGAAGAGAAAGGGAGGCTTGGGAGGTTAGGAAACCTAGTCAAGGTCATCAGGGAGTAGGTCCTGCAGCTGGGATTTGAATCCAGGTCTATACTTCATGGCTGGTTCAGTCCAGGCTGGAGCTAAATAGTTCTCAGCACCTCTCTCCGTCCTACTTCCCCACAGTTTTCCCGATTTAGATAGAGAGTCTGGTGCTTTGGCCCCAGAATGCACCCCTGCCTCCACAACACTGTGGATGGGAGGGCCCAGCCCCCTGCTGGAGGCCCAGGTTGAGAGGGGTCTGGGGTACCTGATGATGAAGACCCTCAGAGGCAAGGGGTGCTGGGGGCCTGGAGCCACACAAGAACACTGGAGAAAAAATTGGGAGGCGGAGACTAACAAATTGTTAACCTCTCCAAGCCTCAGTTTGCCCATCTGTAAAGTGGGAGGGTTGGGCTGGTGCCCAATCTGCTCTCTTCTAGCTTTGACTTTCCGGGAGTTCACCTTCACGCCTTTTGTCCTTTTGCATTCTCTCAGGACCTTGATGATGGTAGGTGCTCGCTGTTGACTAAGCAAATGCATGCACGAATGAATGAGTGTCTTTGAGAGCAGAGGTTCTGCATACTTCATCTCTGGCTCCCCAGAGCCTTACACCATGCTTGGCATATAACAGGTTCTCAGTCTGTATTTGCTGGATGAATTAATTCTGGGTCATCATGGTTAGCTCATCACATGAGATGGAGGGCTGGAGAGAAAGAGGCAGGGACAGCAGGTGGGGAATGCCCCTTCACCAGCCTGCTCCCAGGCCAGCTTGGGATACGGTCTGTATTGCAGTGGTTGAACCATAGTCTGACTGGATTCCCACAGGGGGAACCTAGGTTGGCAGGGCCATGTGTTTGCTCATGGAGGTCCTTGAAGCAGCATCCAGAGGGGACGACCTGAACTGGGAGCCTCTGATACTTTGCTCCACTCTTTTTTTTTTTGGCTGCCCCTTGCCCTCCCTCTCAGAGACTCCTGCTTCTTTGCTAAAGAAAGAGGTGTGTGTGTGTGTGTGTGTGTGTGTGTGTGTGTGTGTGTGTGTGTCTGCTGCACGGGCTGGTAAGCCATGCTCCAGCCATCTGAGATGACTGTGATACACAGGCACTGGCCATCGTGGGACTGCGTGAGCGTGGAGGTGATTCAGTGCAGCCTGTCTCTACTGCTGGGGTAGGGCATCATGCACATTCCTGATGGCCGGGAAGTTAGAACCCATTGCCCTGCAGGAAAGAGAATCCAACTTTTTAATTGATGGTCCCTGCTCTTGGTCACTAGAAGTGGGCATCTCTAAATAGAGAGAAAGTGCATAGGAGCGCCCAGAGGTCGCTGTGCCGTCTTATTTCTTCCTCAGGAGCAGGAGGGAGAGGGCCTGGAGGAGCTGTCTTCCCAGCAGCCCGGCTGGGGCAGCATTTCAGCTGTCCTGTGGTTTGGTCAGAAGACACCGCACAGCCATCTGTACTCTAGGCTTCAGATTTCACCAGATTCAAAATCTTAGAAGGGGGGAGAGCACATAGGGCAGCAGCAGACGCTGTGCCTCAGCGTAACTTCCCTCTGGCCCTGGGGTCCCTGCTGGCAGCTGCTGGAGCCATTGTCCATGCAGGATGGGGGCTTGCCACATCTAGAAAGCTCAGCTTCTGGCTACGCCACAGCCCTTTTAAACTGAGGGCTTCAGCCCCCATCCTATGAGGATTACGTACAAAATCTGGTCGACTCCCTGTACAGACATCTGCCTCTCCAGTTTCTCTTGGTGTTGTGAGCAAGGCTGCATTCTCGGGGCGGGGGGGGGCGGGGAGAGCAGAGTCAGGGCCCAGGCAGCTGTGCGTCAAGTCTCTGCCTCAGCTTTCCAGCCCTACCGGAAAGCCCGTCCCTCCACAGTCCACCCCTTGATTCCGATGTAACGGCCTTTTTTTTTTTTTTTTTTGGCTGCATTGCAGCACGTGGGATCTTAGACCAGGGATCAAACCCGCAACCCCGGCACTGGAAGCACAGAGTCTTAACCACTGGACCACCAGGGAAGTCCCTATAATGGCTTTTTTTTCATGAATCAGTTGAAGGTCACGATCACCAATTTACTTCTCCCATCTTTGACCACGAGGTCTTTGCTTACTGTGGATTACAAGACTCTTTGAGGCACAAAGATGTTTTAGAACCTTCTGAGGCTGCCCCATCTGAGTCAGCTCATCTCCTACATATCTAGGGTGTCCGCTGAGTTTGCTGGGGTTGCCAAAGGCAGGGGGAACTTGATGTTTTGTGGGGTTAGAAGGCTGAATCAGTTAAGCTCACATTTATCGGGCACCTGCATTCGAAGCCCAGTGCTAGGCGCTGGGGCTGGTGGGGAAGCAAAGATGAAAAAGACACAGTCTCGGGACTTCCCTGGTGGTTCAGTGGTTAAGAATCCGCCTGCCAAGGCAGGGGACACGGGTTCAATCCCTGGTCTGGGAAGATCTCACATGCTGCGGAACAAATAAGCCCGCGAGCCACAACTACTGAAGCCTGCACGCCTAGACCCCGTGCTCCGCAGCCAAGAGAAGTCACCGCAATGAGAAGCCTGCGCACCGCAGTGAAGAGTAGCCCCCACTCGCCGCAACTAGAGAGCCTGCAACTAGAGAGCCCGCAACTAGAGAGCCCGCGCGCGGCAACAAAGTAAAAAATAAAAAGACAGTTTCTGCTCGAGAAAGCGTATAATCCCATAGGGAGACAGACAGACAGACAGACAGTTGCAATGGAATGTGACAAGCGCTAACAGAGATGTCCTCAGAGAGGATGGAGGAGGGCTTCCTGGAGACTTGGTGATGCCTCGGCCATCTCCAAAGGTGAGCAAGCCCAGCCCGGAGAGGAGAGAGGCACCCGGGGCAGCAGCAACAGCGCACCGGCAGTGAGGTGTGAATGGCGTGGGCTGGGAGGGACCTGGGTGCGGTTATGACACCAGAAAGATCACTGGGTGCAACTGCGGGGTCAGACTGGGCCTTGTCCAGGAGCGTGGGAGGCCTGTGTGGAGGGCTGGGCTTGCCCCTCTGTGTGGCTGGGAGCCATGGAAAGGCTTTAAAGCAGGGGAGTAACGTGGCCAGATTTGAGTCTGAACGCCCCGCTGGCTGCCATCTGCTAACTCGATGGAGAGGCTTGAGGCCAGAGCAGGGCCAGTGGGGTTGGGGAGAGTGGACAGACTGGAGAGCTCTTGAGGAGGCGGACTCCCCAGCCTTGAGCTGGTTTGGATGTAGGAGGTGGGAGCAAGGGGAAGGGTCCGGGTGAAGACTCAAGTTTCTGGGTGAGCCTTTGAGTGGATGTTGGTCCCGTGTACGGAGACGGGGAGTTTGGGCAGCTTGGGGGTAGAGAGAGGGAGTACAGTCTCTGCTCCTCATTTCCCCTCTCCCCTCCCAAGTGGCTGGCTTAGGTCCTGACCTTTATACCTACCCCCCCACCCTCCCACAGAAGGGTACAGAGGAGAGAAGCAGCATCCTGAGGGGTGAAGGGGGTGGTCGGCCGCCGGGGAAGCAGGCTGGGCAGTGCCCTCTCCCTGGCCTTGCAGGCAGAGCTGGTGGTGGTCCCCCCCCCCCCCAAGCTCCAGGTGTGCCTTGGCAGGTGAGCACCAGGTGAGCCCTAGCTGGTGCCGTTGCTCTTGTAACCGACAGCTGGCCACGCGGGATGTGCAGGGAACCCACTTCCAGACACGTTCCAGCTGGGGCTGAGGGGCACATCCCTGTTTCTGGCTAAAGTATCAGCCCTGGTTCATTGATTCTTTAAGATGGTCCCTGAGCCTGAGAACAGTGCTGGTGCGTGTAGGTGTGTGTCGGCGTGTGTGCAAGATTGCCCGTGCAGGTGGACATGAGCTTTGAGGGCCCGTGTGGGTGACTGTGTGGTGTCTTTTTTGGCTTTAGCGAGTTCCTATGGTAACCACGAACATGCCTGTTTTGGGATCTGGAGTCGTGGGGCGTGAGTGGCTACGGGGAGAAGCAAGGCAGGCGGGTGCTTAGCCGGCGTTTGGGCTGTGGCCTGATTTCATTGCCAGGCACTGGAGGAAGCACCTAAAGGTGCCATTTGCCAGGCAGCAAAGCCCAGGGATTTGTGTGCTCCTGGCCTCATACTGGCCGGTCCCCATCATGCCCAGGAAGCCCTGGTGAGTCCCTGTTCTGATTTCTTTATGGACAAGCAGCTCCCTGGGTCTCGACCAGGTCTGGTGGGTATCTGATGATGGGCAGCAGGGAGCTGGCTGGCAGCTCTGGCCAGTAGGTACTGGGCATTGGGGCTCTTCTGAGATGGGTGCGGGATGGTGGGCAGGAGGGGCTCTGCTTATTCCTGGGGCCCCGCGGGGGTTTTTCCTTGTGGCTGGTGAGCTGAATCGTGCTTGTTGATCCCGTGGGACAGGGCTAATGGCGACAAGGGCAGGGATGCGGGGGAGCAGAATGCAGATGGGGCAGCCTGTGGCCTGCCAGCCCAGGTCCAACTATCCGGGGGCCCCTGAAGGTCCTTGTGGGCGCGCAGGGCCCTGGCCATGCCCTCAAGCTTCTTCAGAGGCCTGCTGGCCTGTCCTGGATGGGAGGAGTCTCAGGGCCCTGTGGGGAGGGGGCCAGAGGGCTCTGCCTGGCTCACTGGGAGCTGGATTTCGCCAAGGCTAGGGGAGAATTGCTCCCACTGGGCTTTGGCGAAAGGCTTTGACTCCCCACGCTGTGCGTGCGTTGTGCTTCCTGTCCACACACTGTGGACCCTGTGGGTGTGTCAGGACCCCTGCATCCTCTTGGAGAGGCTCCTGATGGACAGGTGCCCAGGAAATACTCAGGTGTCTGGAGTTGGGGGAGTGCTTGCTTCTATTGCCTTCCTCCTGCTGGTTCCTCTGGGGCTGGGAGCAGGGAGTGGGGATGGGGGTGTCAGGAGGGGATGTAGATGGCCTCTCTGGCTTGTGCTGGGAGCCCCGCTCAGGAGCTAGCTGCTCCCCCTGCCTCTGAGGGGGTGCTGGGTGAGGCTGTGCTGGGATGGGGGCTGTGCGGCAGGGGTTGCTGGGGGCTGTGGTCCTGGTGAAGGGCAAGGGGAGCAAGGAAGTAGACGTTCTATGCTTTTTCCAGACCATCTTGGCCTTCCCTCTGGAAGAGTCTAGAGCCTAATCCCCAGCACCTTTCCTTGGGAGTGCTGGAGAAGGGAGAGTGGAGCCTTCAGGAGAGATCCCCAGATCTCTGGAGTCCTTGAATCTTAGGGCTTGAAATAAAAAGGTCAAATTAGCCACTATGTGAATCCCTTGTGCCCCCAAAACTAGTCACCCAGCCTGAGCTTGGTTACCCCCAGTGACGGGGAGCTCATTATCTTGTAAGGATATTATATTGCAATACAGCTCTGATTGTTCAAAGCTGACCATTATTTTCATCTGGAATTTCTGTAACTGCTACCGCTTGGTCGCTCATCTCCCACCCCTAAACAAGGCTAATAATCCTGCTTTCTCCTGAGAGCCCCTCAGAATTTGGAAGGTGGCTCCTGTTCCCTGAGTTGTCTGGGCCCCTTGCGGGTCATCCCTGGCCTCTTTGGCTCTGTTTGGGACTTCTCGCTGCCTGGCCTGATCTTTGTTGGAAGTGTTCAGGTTTTCTAGGCTTCATTTCAAAGCCTGGCCAAAGGGATTGGCCCTGGGCAGCCTGCAGGAGCCTGATGGACATGAGGATGGACAATGAGAGATCAAGGGCTTCAGCCTCCTTGTTTACAGATCAGTACACTGAGACCCCAAGTGGGGATGTTCCTAACTTGAGACGGCCCAGCTTGAAGGCAGTGGGTGCAGGAGCAGGACAGCGGAGGTCGGCTGTCAGCCTCTGTGCAGTGCCTGGCCCCTTTCCTGCTTTCCTGTCAGCTCCTCCATCTTCACCACTTTCTGATTTAGGACCTGGTCTCTTCTTCCTGAAGACAGACCTGATGCCTGCAGGGATCTGGCAGGACCTAGTACAACTGCCAGGCGGGGCCTGGGGGCACCGGCAAGCACACATCTGTGCTCTGCAGGAATGCTGCCTGTCTCCCCAGATCTTCCACGTTACAGGAGAAGCTGGAAATCTGGAGTTTTGGGCAACATCTTGACAACTAGCTCAAGAATTAAAAAAAAACAAAAAAACAAAGCCATATGTAACCCATCCTGCAGGCCAGATTCACCCCACCTGTGCGCCACTTCTGCTCCAGGTGTGTCAGCCCTGCGGGTCTCAGCTCCTATCTCCCTGTGGCCTACTCCCTGGTCCCTTCTCCCCAGTGCACCCCTTCCCTGGTGCTCTCACCACTGCCTTCAGCCACTGACTGGTCATTTCCTGCCCTGGCTCCAGACTGGACTCGCTCTCAATTAATCTTTTCTCTCTTCCTAATCCAGTTCTTTCTCTGTCACTGGGTTGTGAAGCCCCCGAGTCACGGGGATTGGTCCTCTCCTGCCCTCCTCCCGGTTCAGGCCCATTATCTCCTGCCCAGATGGTAACAAAGCCTCTCTAATTAACCTCCTCCTCGGGCCTCCGCCAACTCTAATTCATCATCCCCACAGCCATCTCTCACTGCTCCGAGGAGGCCCGTATCCACAGCACCGATGGTAGAGACCTTGCTAGTCCTGATTCTGCATGGACTTTTCCCTGGGACTCTGGTTGGGGAGTGGGCTGTCTTTTGTTTGTTTTTTTTTTCTTGCGTTATGCGGGCCTCTCACTGTTGTGGCCTCTCCCATTTTGCGGAGCACAGGCTCCGGACGCGCAGGCTCAGTGGCCATGGCTCACGGGCCCAGCCGCTCCGCGGCATGTGGGATCTTCCCGAAACGGGGCACGAACCCGCGTCTCCTGCATCGGCAGGCGGACTCTCAAGCACTGCGCCACCAGGGAAGCCC
>NW_006780838.1:908327-913995 GCF_000442215.2 Lipotes vexillifer | reverse complement strand
CGAACCCGCGTCTTCTGCATCGGCAGGCGGACTCTCAAGCACTGCGCCACCAGGGAAGCCCTGTCTTTTGTTTTTGTTTTTGAATTAACTAATTAATTTTATTTTGGCTGAGCTGGGTCTTTGTTGTGGCACGCGGGCTTCGCTAGTTGTGTCGCGTGGCTCTCTCTAGTTGCAGCGCGTGGGCTCTAGAGCGCATGGGCTCAGTAGCTGCGGGGCGTGGTATGTGGGATCATAGTTCCCTGATCAGGGATCGAACCCAGGCCCCTTGCATTGGGAGCAGGGAGTCTTAACCACTGGACCACCAGGGAAGTCCCCCTGGGCAGTCTTTGTTTGTGTTTACTCCCCAATGACTTCTCTTTCTGGCATTAGAAAAACTAACTGTCCATGGTCCACAGAAGATAGTTGGGTCCTCTGTGCCCTCAACCAAAGCACTGGTTCTCAAGCTTTTCTGCACTTTGGTATCACCTGGGAGGCTTAAAAAAGTTCTCATGCCCAGGTCGCACCCAATTCCAGGCTTGGAAATCAGAGTGTCTAGGGTGGGACCCAGCATCAGCACTTTTAAAAGATTCCCGGGTGATTCCAACGTGCAGCAAAATTTGGGAACCCCTGTCCCAAGGGATAAACGAGTGTGATGAATGTCAATGGCTCAGGTGGGGCTGGATGTTAAAATGGGCCGTAGGTGGGTGAGTCTCTCTAGCCCTGGGTTTCTGTTGACAATTGGGGCTGGAGAATTCTTTGTTGTGGGGACTCTCCTGTGCACTGTAGATGTTCAGCAGCATCTCTAACCTCTGCTCATGAGATGCCAGCAACCTACCCCCTAGTAGTGACAATCAAAAACGTCTCCAGGCTTTGCTGAGTTTCCCGGGCAGGGGTATAAGAGCTCCCCCGACCCACTGAGAAACATTGTTCCCAGTCCAGACAGGCCCCACCTCTACAGCATTCTAAAGCATGTGCAGAAAAAAAGGCTACCAGCCGGTGAGCCCCATCTTAGTGGTTAATTCATGGGCTTTGGAGTCAGGCAGCATATGTTTAAATCCTGATTCTACCAGCTGGGTGACCTTGGGCAAGTTATTTAACCTCTTTGTGCCCCAGTACATATCTAGTTGTTCCCCCCGACCCCCTTACAACTGTGTCTCCTCTTGACCTTTAGCTCCAGCCGGGTGATGTGATTTGCTGTTTCCTGCCACTTTTCAGCCTGGATGGCTGCTTATGCAGAAACGCCCGGCATGAAATGCCTTTACTTCCTCCTCTCCCATCAGTGTCATGCCGCCTGTCCTTCCAGGACTAGCTTAGATGCTGCTTCCTCCGTGAACACCTCCTTCCCTTTGAGGACAAAGCACTCTGTTCCTTGTGCTCCTGGAGCAGCTGGAACCTCAAGGGTTCCACATCTAGCTCCTCCTGCCCTGTGCTGGTCCAGTGGTTTCTGTCTGTGTCCCTCTCTCCTTGAGGGCTGAGGCCGTGGGAGCTTCTGGGGTGCCCAGCCTGGGCTCTGTCACTGTTTGTTGTCCAGGTGAGGCGGCTGACCCCTCCCTGCCTCGGGCTGAGCTGTGAACGGGCTGGGTTACGGCACTGTCATCCTCCACCCACGGCCCAGCTCATTCTGAGAGGGTGGAGTGAGCGGAAATCTGTGCCTGGCAGGCCACAAAGCCACATAACTGAATTTTGGAGCCCTGCCCTGGGTGTGTGTGTGTGTGTGTGTGTGTGTGTGTGTGTGTGACAGCAGCTCTTACCTCTTCTTGGTTGCCTTGCCACCAGCTGATGCCATCTGGAATCGAGGAACATTGAATCACAGACTTCCCCAGGACCATTTCTGGGCCGAGGAACAGCCCTGACCCCACCCTGCCATGCCTTATACAACCCTGTCAGTCAGCTCAACCCAGGGGACCACTAGTTGTCTACACTGGCTGCAGTGCAGACCCACCCTGGGGACTCTGCTTCCTGAGGCCTGGGTGGGGCCCAGGAAACCTGCGCGTTATCAGGGCCAGAGGTGGTGCTTCTGATGCAGCAGGTTTTGCAGCTGTTTGGGAACTAATGACATTTAAAGATCTCTTTTCCCCACAGTACAGATTCAGTGGTTAGGTTCATGTGCTCTGGGAGACCTTGGGCAAGTTATATAACCTCTCTGTGCCTTGATTTCTTTTTCTGGGGATAATAATAGTACCTATATGTAGGTACTATTGTTGTGAGAATAGTCCTGGGCTGGGTAGATACACGTAAGCACGTGACATGCCCGCATGCATGCAAGCACACTCCCATGGGCAAACCGGAGCGATGTGCACCCAGACCCAAGCCTGCTGCTGAGGACAGACGCATGCAGGTGGCAGTCACCGCAGGCTCACGCATGAACACATGGTCCCTTGATAAATATATCAGGAGGGCAGAGGTATGTGTACACGAGGCCCAGATGATCGGGGTTTTTATTTCACTCGCACTTTGACACTATTCCTGGAGTTAGCGGCACCTGGGCTGAGCTCTGGGAGCTCAAGGTGCCCCTTGTTTCCATAGCAACCACAATGCAGTAAAAATAGGAGGACCAGGGAAGAGATGGAAGAGGCCTGAGCCAGCTGCGAGGCTGTGGGCCTGGTCTCCACGTCCTCGACCACACCGAGCCTCCTGTTTTGTTAGTTTTTTAGAACAACGACATGGCAAACCGCTGAGGACTCATGACCCAGAATTGACAGTTGTTAACATTTTGTTGCATTTTCATCAAATCTTTAAAAAAAAAAAATTGTGGTGAAATACATACAGTGGCATTAAGTACATTTATAATGTTGCCCAACTATCACCACTGTCCATTTCTAGAACTTCTTTATGATCTCAAATTGAAACTCTGTACCCATTAAACAGTAACTCTCCATTCCCCGCCTCCCGCCAGCCCCTGGCACCCACCATTCTGCTTTCTGTCTCTATGAATTTGACTACCCCAGGGACCTTACATAAGTGAAATCATGCAGTATTTGCCCTTTTGTGACTGACTTATTTTTCCTAGCATAATGTATTCAAGGTTTATTCATGGTGTAGCATGTGTCAGAATTTCCTTTTTAAGGTTGTATATTATTTTATTGTATGTAAATGCCGCATTTTGTTCATCTGCTCATCAGTCAATAGACACTTGGGTTGCTTCCACCTTTTGGCTGTTGTGAATAATGCAGCTATGAACATGGGTGTACAAATATCTGAGTCCTTGCTTTCAGTTCTTTTGGGTTATACCCAGAAGCTGAATCGCTGGATCATGTGGTAATTCTATATTTAACTTTTTTTTTTTTTTTGTGGTACACGGGCCTCTCGCTGTTGTGGCCTCTCCCGTTGCGGAGCACAGGCTCCGGACGCGCAGGCTTAGCGGCCGTGGCTCACGGGCCCAGCTGCTCCGCGGCATGTGGGATCTTCCCGGACCGGAGCACGAACCCGTGTCCCCTGCATCGGCAGGCGGACTCACAACCACTGCGCCACCAGGGAAGCCCTATATTTAACTTTTTGAGCTTTGTTTTTTTAAGAAAAGAAGTAAAACATCATAAAGTTAAGTTCCTGGAATCACTCCTTCTTGGCCCTGTTACATTGCCTCTTCCATCAGTAGAGGTGAGCTCTGTCAGCAATTTGGTATGCTTTTCTCAGTCCACGTTTTTAATACTTTCACGTTCCTAAGATAGGTATCTAGAAACACAATATAGTTTTTTGTGTGTATTAAAAATTCACCTGCATGATGTCCTTTTGAATTTATACGTCGTGGTGGTGTTCTGGCATCAGCCTGCCGGGGTTCAGGTCTTGGCTCTGCCACGTAAGAGCTGTGAGACCTCAGGCAGGTTACTTAACTTCTCTGTGCCTCAGTTTGTTCATCTGTAAATGGGAATAAGGGTAGAACCTAAAACCTTCTTGTAGGGTTATTTTGGGGATTGTGCAAATTTACATATGTCAAGTGCTTAGAACAGGGTGGGCACGTAGAGTACACTAGATGTGTTAGTTGTTACCATTATAGTTCTGCATTTGTGCCACTCCACATGGATTTTGGAATCCATCCATGGTATCAGAGATAGGTGTATCTCCTCCTTTTTAATTGCCATGTAGTATTTTTTGTTTTTCTTTTCGCATAAACATATCACATTTTTTGTTTCCCCCGTTGTATCTCCTACTGATGGAAACTTAACGTTGTTTGCATTTTCTGATGTTGCCAACAATGCTGCAGCCCTGTCCCCTCACCTGACCCTCTCTGCATTTGTGTGAGAGGTCACCTGGAGAGGGACGTGGTGGGGTGGGGCTGGTGGGTTGCAGCTCTACCAGATGCAGCCAGATTGTCCTCAGGAGAGGTTTTACCAGTGACACTCCTACCAGGGATGTGTGAGAATTCTCCTAGAGTCCTCTTCCCCACGTCCTCACTGATATTTAATTTTTACATTGATGTGGTGGACCACAGCACATTTTATTTTATTATTTATTATACAAACATTAATTAATTAACTCTGAATAAGTGAATGAAAACTTACATGACCTCTTTGAGTCTCTCTCCACAGACCTGGATGGAGATGCTTCTGTCCTTTTTTTCTTTGTTGTAGCACAAGCATTTTCCCATATTGGTACAATCTTTTTTTTTTTCCTTTTAAAACTAGCATTTTTCCTGATGATAAAAATAAGTAAGGGCTCACTGTAGATTTAGAAAATACATACAAATATTGAGATGAAAAAATAAAAAGCCATTACCCACCACCTAAAATGTTTTCACTTCGATGTGTTTCTTTATAATCTTTTTGTGCTTTTTAGCTTCCCTTTAAAACTTACTGTATAATGACATTTTGAACACCATTAAATATTCTTTAAAAACATAATTAAAAATATTGCATACCATACTATCATTATAATTTTCCATAGTTAATCACTGTTTTATTTTTATTTTTAAATTTATTTATTTATTTTTGGCTGCTTTGGGTCTTCATTGCTGTACGCGGGCTTTCTCTAGCTGCAGTGAGCCGGGGCTACTCTTCGTTGTGGTGCGCGGGCTTCTCATTGCGGTGGCTTCTCTTGTTGAGGAGCACGGGCTCTAGGCACGCGGGCTTCGGTAGTTGTGGCTCTCGGGCTCTAGAGCGCAGGCTCAGTAGTTTTGGCACATGGGCTTAGTTGCTCTGTGGCGTGTGGGATCTTCCCGGACCAGGGACCGAACCTGTGTCCCCTGCATTGGCAGGCGGATTCTTAACCACTGCGCCACCAGGGAAGTCCCTTATTTTTAAATGTTAAGGTTGTTTTTAATTTTTCAAAAAAAACACTAAAAAAATTTTTTTTTGGCTGCGCCGTGTGGCTTGCGATCTTAGTTCCCCAACCAGAGATTGAACCCAGGCCCACGGCAGTGGCGCCGAGTCTTAACCACTGGACCGCCAGGGAAGTTCCTATTATTATTATTATTTTTTAACATCTTTATTGGAGTATAATTGCTTACAATGGTATGTTAGTTTCTGCTTTATAACAAAGTGAATCAGCTGTACGTATACATATATCCCCATATCTCCTCCCTCTTGGTTCTCCCTCCCACCCTCCCTATTCCACCCCTCTAGGTGGTCACAGAGCACCAAGCTGATCTCTCTGTGCTATGTGGCTGCTTCCCATTAGCTATCTATTTTACATTTGGTAGTATATATTAAGTCTATGCCACTCTCTCACTTTGTCCCAGCTTACCCTTCCCCCT
>NW_006780838.1:902363-908015 GCF_000442215.2 Lipotes vexillifer | reverse complement strand
GGCAGGCGGACTCTCAAGCACTGCGCCACCAGGGAAGCCCCTAATTTTTAACTATTTTTAATGCTGCAAAAACGTCCGTGAATATAAATCTTTGTGTGTATCTTTGATGATTTCCTTTGGCTACCAATAAAGGTAAAATGTTTTCACACATTTATTTTTTAATTTATTTAAGAAAATATTTCTTAATGACTCTTGCCTATTTTTCTATTGGTATATTCATTTTCTTCTTGTTGATTTCTCTCTTTTAATTAAAGCTGTTAACTCGTTGTCATTCATATTTTTATTTACAAATAATTTTTCTCAGTTTATCCTTTGCCCATAAATTTGACTCTGTTGTTTTTTGTTGCAAAAGTTTTCAATTTTAAGATACAAAATCTGTCAATCTTTTTATTTGTGACTTCTTGTGTTACTTTTATGCTTAGAAAAGTCCTTCTCCATTCAGAAAGTTGGTGGTGGCCTGTATTTTTTTTTTTTTTTTTTTAAAGTTTTTGTTCTTTTTTCTTTTTATTTGTGACTTCTTGTGTTACTTTTATGCTTAGAAAAGTCCTTCTCCATTCAGAAGTTTGGGGTTGGCTTTTTTTTTTTTTTTTTTTTTTTTAAAGTTTTATTTCCTTTTTACATTTAACTTTTTAATCCATTTGAAATTTAGTTTGGGGTAAGATGAGAGATAAACTTACACTTTCATTTTTTCCAAATAATCAGTCAGTTGTTCTAGCACTAGACTTTAGTTTTCCATTTCCACCACTAAATTCTTACATATCCAAAGATACCTTTTTGGGCTTCTGTTTTATTCCATTGACCTGTCTCTTGAATCTTGTATGGCCCAGAGGTGAAACAGAGCAAGTTTGCTCAGGGAGTCGGTGTGGCTGGGGTCTCAGAATAATGAGGATCCAGGTCCAAAAGGTGGGGGCCTGGTTGTGCTGGGGGGCCCTGAACGTCAGACTTCAGAGTGTGTGTTCAGTTCATTGAGCTATGGGGAGATAGATAGTTGGAGGTTTTGAGTAGCAGTCTGGAGGGTCACTGTGGCTGCTAAGGTAGAACCAGTGGGACCCCACTGGAAGCAGATGGACATGGACCAGTAACCGCTCAAGAGAGAGATGAAGGTGGCTTCAGGTGTGATGTGGAAACAAGATGCTCCACGGTAGAATCTGCAAAATGTGGAGACTGGCCGGACTTGGGTTGGGGAGCCAAGGACTGTGCCCTGGTGTGGCAATCCAGATAATTGTTCTATTAATCAGTTTTTTTTTTTTTTTTTCCAGGCTGTAAAAACCTAGGTAATGATGGTTTGGTGTAAAGCTATGTAGGACTAATAATTATTTTAGCAAACATTGAGTGCTCGTTCTGTGCATCTGTACTGTGTGAAATGCTCTTATATGCATTATCTTAACCCTCACCCAATCCCTGTAAGATATGTGCCCTGATTCCTATTGCACAGATTAGGAAAATTAGCCTCAAAGAGGTTGTCACTTGCTTCAGGTCACACAACTGGCAATCTGGGAACTGAACCAGATTTACCTGTCTCCAAAGCCATGCTTGTGTCTGCATGCAGTATAAAGACACAGAAAGGCCCTGGGTAGCTCTCCAGTCATGTGGGGTCCCAGCTCCTCCAGGATTGGGGTGTGCAGCATTCTGGAAGCGTGGAGCCCTGCCTTGTACCCACTAGCAGCTCCAGGGGCGTGGGCCCTCTTGTCTTTCAGTAATAGGCTTCCTTCCTCCTGCCTTCCCTGAATGTGTTTTGTATTCATAGGCCCTAGAAGAGGACCCAGTTGGGTCAGTTGTTCATCGTCTGATTGGTCAGGACTCTCGGTGGAATTGGCCAGAACCCAGGTCTCACCAGCCTACGTGAAAAGGGGGCGTCTTGGTTTTCGTAACTGGAAGGACCAGGGAGCCAGTCTATCTGCCCCGAGGCATAGCTAGATTCCAGGTCTCAAACAATCCTCCAGACCAGTGCTGTCCAATACGGTCACGTGTGGCAATTTAAATTTAAATTACTTAAAATGGAGTACAATTAAAAATTCAGTTCCCCAGTCACACTAGCCACATTTCCGGTGCTCAATAGTCACCTGTGACTGGTGCCTCCCGTACTGGACAGCACAGATACAGAACATCTCCATAATTACAGAAAATTCTGTTGGACAGTGCTGGACAGACTCCCCTGGAGATCTCCAGACAAGCCCAGAGATTCTATCCAGTCTGTGACAGGTCAAATGCTGATGTTGAGAGATATTCCCAGATCTCCAGTTCCAGAAGATGTCTGCGCTCCATAAATCCGGAGCCACTAGGTGGCGCCAAGGAGGCGGCCACAAATTTGATCTTTGGAAGCTGGGAGCTCACACCCAGCTCTTGCCTCCCTGGGCCTGAGAACAGAACTGGTCTGCACCCAGTTCAAGTGTATTAAGTCGTGGGTCCTGGCTTTTGCATTCTCATTCAGACACCCCAGCCCCCCCGCCAGCCATACACGCGCGCGCGCGCGCGCACACACACACACACACACACACATACACACACTACACTGAGCAACACAGGGCTACACTCTGAGCAACACAACCCCTAAAAGGCACGAGCTTGGTCGATGCCACCTTATGTTATAACAGCAACAAAACCAGCACCGGCTTTGTTACCTCATTCCACCCTCACCACTGTCCCGTGACGTGGCTCCTGCTGTTCTCCCCATTTTAAAATGGAAGAAACCAGGAATTCCCTGGCGGTCCAGTGGTTAGGACTCAGTGCTTTCACTGCCATGACCTGGGTTCAATCTCTGGTCGGGGAACTAAGATCCCACAAGCCGCTCAGGATGGTTAAGTGACCTGCTGGGTGACATAGCTGGTACGAGATGCAGCGGGTTCCAACCAGGGTTGTCTGACTCAGAAGGCTCTGTCATTCTCTTCTCTTGATCGTATTTAATTCTGAGCACAGGCCCAAAGGCAGACCCAGTGATCACGCTCGAGACAGATTCAGGCATGGAAGGGTAGAACTGTGCTCTACACTCGCACAGACACACATCGATGCCGTTGGTCCCACTGAGACTCGAGGGGCACATGGAGTAATGGAGGGAGTAGAACGGGAGTGATGGCTGCTGCTTTGCAGGGGTGCGAGGCATGGTGTGTGGAAGGTCTCCTGGTGAAGTGTCAGATGCTGTAAACAGTGGTGATTTGTGCCTGGGTCCGAAGTATTCGGGTGCTATGGGGATGGAGGATGGGGGTGACCTCTGACACTTTCTCTGTTTACACTTGAATCCAGGACCTCCAGGTGCAGCTGTGGAATCCCTATCAGCCAGGAAGCTGGAGCCGCTCCCTCTTTCTCTTGGGACCATGTTAGTTTTTGGTCGTGTGGGTCTGGGAGGGCTGTGTTACAGAAGACACGCAAGACAGCTATGTTTTACGTGGTGTGGTGTCCCACGCGGAGGCCTAAGCTCCTCGCAGTGAATGGGACCCAGGCTTTATCAGGGGAGCCCCAGCAGTGTCTGCACGCCTGTCCCCCAAATGGCGTGGGTTCAGGAACTTGTAAGTGTCTGAGGCAGGAAAACTGTTAGGATTCTAAGTCCGTTAAAAAACCATTTCTGCCTGCATCTTTTTTGTTTTTAAACTTTTTATTTTATATTGGAGTAGAGTTGATTAACAATGTTGTGTTAGTTTCAGGTGTACAGCAACGTGATTCAGTTATACATATAGATGTATCTGTTCTTTTTCAAATTCTTTTCCCAGTTCGGTTGTTACAGAATATTGAGCGGAGTTCCCTGTGCTATACAGTAGTAGGTCTTTGTTGGTTATACATTTAAAAAAAGAAAAATTTATTTAATTTAATTTTTATTTTTGGCTGCGTTGGGTCTTCGTTGCTGCGTTCAGGCTTTCTCTAGTTGCGGCGAGCAGGGGCTACTCTTCGTTGCGGTGCGTGGGCTTCTCATTGCGGTGGCTTCTCTTGTTGTGGAGCATGGGCTCTAGGCGCAAGGGCTTCAGGAGTTGTGGCACGGGGGCGCAGTAGTTGTGGCTCGGGGGCTCTAGAGCGCAGGCTCAGTAGTTGTGGCGCACGGGCTTAGGTGCTCTGCAGCATGTGGGATCTGCCTGGACCAGGACTCGAACCTGTGTCCCCTGCCTTGGCAGGCGGATTCTTAACCATTGCACCACCAGGGAACCCCGGTTATCCATTTTTTGAAAAAAAAATTTATTTTGGCTGCACGGGGTCTTCGTTGCGGCACGCAGGATTTTTCAGTTGCAGCAGGTGGACTTCTTACTTGCGGCATGCATGCGGGATCTAGCTCCCTGACCAAGGATGGAACCCGGGCCCCCAGCACTGGGAGCGCAGAGCCTGTATCTTGTCTTGTCTCACAATCCACTCTTAGTCAACGGCAAGTGTGGAGCAGGTAGGATTGTGTCTGCCCTGGAGGGGCCCTGAGCATCCAGAATAATGTGGGCAACTTCAGTTTTCTAACGAGCTGCATGCTTCATGCTCCCTTCCAGGAGCTCTTGGTCCACACGCCGACTGAGCCAAGGCCAGAGGAGGCAGCCATTTCCCTGAATGGCTGTGTAATAAATAAGGCAGCCGGGAAGAGTGCAAAAAAAAACAGAGCAATTAATAATTTAAAGTAAATTAGTAAATTACTTAAATTACTAAATTACTAATTAAATTACTAAAGCAATTACTAATGGCCGCTGGGCCTGCGCGTCCGGAGCCTGTGCTCCGCAACGGGAGAGGCCACAACAGTGAGAGGCCGGCTTACCGCAAAAAAAAAAAAAAAAAAAAAAAAAAAAAAAAAGTGACGTTTGAGCAGAGACCTGAAGAAAGAGGAAGAGCCAGTCATGAAGATATTTGGGGGAAGAGGATTCCAAGTGGTGGGAAGAGCACCTAAAGAGGCCTTGAGGCGGGAACAGGCTTGGGAGGTGTGAAATGAGGAAGGGGCAGGAGAGGGGATGGGAAGTTTGCATCCCCAGGTGGTGGGCAAGATGGGAACATAGACAGTTCTCCCCAGCACCAGCAGGTGGCGCTGTCAGCCCAGGACTGCCAGCTCTTGGGTGTGGCCAGTCAGGCAGGTGGGCGACCACGTGCTTTGACTTGAGGTTTGTAACTTGGAATGTGTACCCCTGCCCTCTGGGGAGATTGAGGTGGGCACACGTGGATGCCCTGGCCAGGGCCAGCAGACCAGGTGATCATTTCCTGACTGTTCTGCTCCCTCGACTGTATCGTTTTCAGCGTTTCTTCGCTCATCTCTCCTCTGGCTTCTGGGTATCTGCCTCTTTTCCCTCTCTGCTTCTCTGTCTTGCTCTCCCAGTCTCTGCTCCTCCCCTCTCCCATTGCTCCCTGGTGCAGCTGGTTCCTATCTCAAAGATTAATCACTTTCCTGATGGTAGCTCTGATGGAGGGCTTGTGAGTTAGAGTTGGGAATAGACTGTTCCTAATCTCTGTGCCTGCCTCTCCTTCCTGGAGCTTCAGTTCTCCAGAGAAGGCCAGGGCTCAGGCAGTGACCTTCATCAGAAGAGAATGTTCCTAGGACTCCTCACTCCAGGACCCCTCGGGCCTGCCTCCCAGTGCCAGGCCTGTCTTACCTCTGGCACCTCCAGCAAGCAGCCCTGGCCTCACATCATCCCTGACAGTGAGAACCAGGGCTTGATTTGAGACCGGAGATCTGGATAGTAAAGCAGATGGCATCAGACAGAA
>NW_006780838.1:902102-902342 GCF_000442215.2 Lipotes vexillifer | reverse complement strand
CTTCAGGGACTGTTATAATGGGTCATTTTAGTCGGCAAAGATAAAGCCTCTCCCTTACCCCCGTTAGGACGTGCTTTCTGAATTATTTCTCAGTGGAGACTGAACTGGCTGCAGCCTGGAGTTGACCTCCTGGCTGCCATTATCAGGGTTAAGGCTGTTGGGTGAGCACAGTGGTTAAGAGCTTAGTGTTTTAAAGCTTCCTGCTGGGGGCTTCCCTGGTGGCGCAGTGGTTGAGAGTCC
>NW_006780838.1:899650-902027 GCF_000442215.2 Lipotes vexillifer | reverse complement strand
AACCTGCACGTCCGGAGCCTGTGCTCTGCAACGGGAGAGGTCACAACAGTGAGAGGCCCGCGTACCACAAAAAAAAAAGCTCTCTGCTGAGTGGGAAGTCCAGCTCTGCACCTTACCATTGGACCCCCAGCCAAATGCATAACCTTTCTCTCCCTTGGCTGCTTCATCTGTAAAATGGGAGCAATAGTAGTAACACCCATGTAGATTGTCATGAGGATTGAGTCAGCATGTGTAAAGTGCTTCCCACTGCATTGAAGACATTGGAAGTCAAATTCATGTAATTTTGTTTTTTGAATTTTTTTTTTTGCGGTACGCGGGCCCCTCACTGATGCGGCCTCTCCCGCTGCGGAGCACAGGCCCCGGACGCGCAGGCCCAGTGGCCATGGCTCATGGGCCCATCAGCCCCGCGGCATGTGCGATCTTCCCAGACCGGGGCACGAACCCGCGTCCCCTGCATCGGCAGGCGGACCCTCAACCACTGCGCCACCAGGGAAGCCCCATCTTTTTTTCTTTTTAAATAAATTTATTTATTTTTGGCTGCGTTGGGTCTTCGCTGCTGTGCACAGGCTTTCTCTAGTTGCGGGAAGCGGGGGCTACTCTTCATTGCAGCGCGTGGGCTTCTCACTGAGGTGGCTTCTCTTGTTGCGGAGCACGGGCTCTAGGTGCGCGGGCTTCAGTAGTTGTGGCACGTGGGCTCAGCAGTTGTGGCTCATGGGCTCCAGAGTGCAGGCTCAGTAGTTGTGGCTCATGGGCTTAGTTGCTCCACGGCATGTGGGATCTTCCCGGACCAGGGCTTGAACTCGTGTCCCCTGCATTGGCAGGCAGATTCTTAACCACTGTGCCACCAGGGAAGTCCCTACATCTTTTTTATTAATAATTAAGACTGCATTTTTACTTACAATATATTATTAATTAATTAATGTTAATATAATAACAGCAATGGAATGGTAACATATTATTAGTATAGTATATAGAGCTTTCTGATCTACCCCCCAGTTAAGACTGAGACATTTGCTTCCAGCAGAACTCACTCTCCCATGCTTGTACTTACATATAAAAATCATTGTCCATGCATGTGGATATCCATGCATGTCAGTGTCTTTACTGGGAAGATAACGTAACCCACTGTTAAAGAAAACATGAGACAAGTGAGCCAGAAAGCTCCTGTGGTTAATCCTCCCTCTCTAACACAGAAAGTATTTATAAGTTTGCATTGACACAGAGGACAATAGTTTTCAAAGTGAACCACCTGGGGTACTTGATAAAATTCAGATTTGGGGCTTTACCCCAGACCCACGGAACTGGAATTCGGAGGGCGGAGCCAAGGAATCTGCAACTGTCACGATGACCCGTGGTTCTGCTCAGGCACACGGAGTGTGAGGGTCGGGCTGGAAACCCTGAGTGCTGGCGGATTTCACCTGTGCTGTCAGTTATTCCATTCACCTGCACTAAATTGTCACTGTGCTGACACCCATGTTTGGCCCGTGTGTGTGTGGAGGCTGGAGAATCCCTAGGGAGCAAGCCCTGGACTGTCCAGTGGCCTTGTCGCCAGAGCATAAATAATAAGCTGATCCCCCACTAGTGGGCATTTAGGTTGCTTCCAATTCTCTGCTGTCAGAAACACCGCTGGAACGACCATCTTGGTGCATGTAGTTTCTGCACACGCAGGGTTTATTTCCTTAGGATATATTCCCGAGAATGGAATAACCGACCCCAAGGGTCTGGCCTTCTGTTTTTATGAGTATTGCTGATTGTCTCCACGATGCGATCTAATGTATTGTGGGTATCCCGACTGGTCTATTTATTTATAATTTATTTTGAATAGTAGATTTATTTACATGTATTTGGTTCAGAAACCAAAGCGATTAAAAAATATATATGGTGAGAAGACTTGCTCTTCCTCCAATCCACCTGATCACCTCCTTCTTAAATCCTCTTATCAGGTATTTCCAGTGCTTCTGTATTCCTATATAATATGAACATTTATTCTTCTTATCTCCATTTCTTACATAAGAAGTAATATCCTACGCAGCATGGTGTTACATCTTACTTTTCTCACTGGAGAATATATCTTGCAAATCTTTCTATAGCCGTCCATTTAAAGCCTCTTCCTCCTCCCCCTTTTTCTTATAACTGTGTATCATTTCACTATGTGGATTTACTTTTAAAAATTGATGATTCCTTTAAGAAATTTAATTCTACATTACACAAGTAATATAAGAATACATTTTCTTTAAAAAAAATCAGAACATTAAAAATACAGTCTCGGAAAAAAAAATAAAAAAATAAAAATACAGTCTCGGGCTTCCCTGGTGGTGCAGTGGTTGAGAGTCCGCCTGCCGATGCAGGGGACACGGGGTCGTGCCCCGGTCTGGGA
>NW_006780838.1:893378-899622 GCF_000442215.2 Lipotes vexillifer | reverse complement strand
GCTGGGCCTGCGCGTCTGGAGCCTGTGCCCCGCAACGGGAGAGGCCACAGCAGTGAGAGCCCCACGTACCGCAAAAAAAAAAAAAAAAAAAATACAGTCTCCAGGTCTCGGGGAGAGATAAATTAGGAGTTTGGGATTAACATATACACACTGCTATATATAAAATAGGTAAATAAGAAGGCCCTACTGTATAGCACAGGGACCTTATACTATCTTTTTCTAAAAAAATAAATTTATTTTATTTATTTATTTTTGGCTGCATTGGGTCTTTGTTGCTGCACGTGGGCTTTCTCTAGTTGTGGCGAGCGAGGGCTACTCTTTGTTGTGGTGCGCGGGCTTCTCACTGCGGTGGCTTCCCTTGTAGTGGAGCAGGGGCTCTAGGCGCACGGGCTTCAGTAGTTGTCTCCCGGGCTCTAGAGCGCAGGCTCAGTAGTTGTGGCTCACAGGCTTAGTTGCTCCACGGCACGTGGGATCTTCCCAGACCAGGGATTGAACCCGTGTCCCCTGCATGGGCAGGCGGATTCTTAACCACTGTGCCACCAGGGAAGTCCTATACTCACTGTCTTATAATAACCTGTAATGGAAAAGAATCTGAAAAAGAATATATATATGTGTATAACTGAATCACCTTGCTGTACACTTGAAACTAACACAGCATTGTAAATTAACTCTGCTTCAATAAAAAAATACATATGTTACAAAAAAAAAAAAAAAAAGCAACGGTCTCCTGTGGCCACAATGCCAGTCGCTTCCTTCTTCTGCTTCCCAGAGTAGCCACTGTTCAGAGTTTGGTACATATTTTTCTAAATATTAAAAAATATTTTTACATGTATCTTAAGTAACTGTCAATGTCCACACATACAGATTTAGTTCATTCCTTCTAAACATTGTATAGTATCTAGCTTATGACTATATCGCATCTGCTTAGCAGTCTTCACTCTAAATGGTTGCTTCTGGTATTTTTGACTCTTTTCCGAAAGTGCCGCAGTGAACAGCCTCAGACTCATCTCTCTACACACATGCGAGTGTTTCTCTAGATCTGAGTAAATCTTAGAGGTGACATTGCTGGGTGATAGGGTGGGTGACTTTTTATGTTAATAATACTGCAAAATTGCCCTCTGGTTTCTACGCCCACCGCTAGCAGGCGTGTGCATTTTGCCAGTCTGTTGGGTGAAACGCCCTCTTTGTTGTGGCTGCATTTTTCTGATTGCTCACCCCTGAGTTTCTCCAGCTGTGCGTTGCCTGCCACACCCTCTACCCCTTCCGGCACCATCCTCCCTAAGTCAGTGAGTGGATTGTTGCCCTCTGAAGTTCCTGCACCTGCCTGGGATCTTTGCAGGATGGTTTTTTGCTGAGGGTATCCTCAACCTCTCCTTTTTCAGAAGCCCAGGAACCCAGAGAGCTTTATTAACCGGAGGGGTGGCCATGGATTTGTCTGTGAGACTGAATGCACTGACTTCCCCAGCCAAGTTCAGAGGGGTTGGCCTTGGCTTTTCATT
Organism: Lipotes vexillifer; assembly: GCF_000442215.2. Taxonomy (NCBI): domain Eukaryota; kingdom Metazoa; phylum Chordata; class Mammalia; order Artiodactyla; family Lipotidae; genus Lipotes; species Lipotes vexillifer. The sequence continues at coordinate 898,123 of NW_006780838.1, read as the reverse complement.
GGTTCACACTTGTTAAGGCACTTCTGCCCTGAGGGTCCCTTGGGCACAGCTTGGAGCCCAAATGCATTTCCTTTGCTGATTGAACCAAGAGGCCAGTTCTCATTGGGCTGGTCCTGGATGTTGCCTGCTGATCTCAAACCCAAGTTCAAATTCTAAGGTTCCTTGAGAGGCCTAGAAATGGGCAATTGGGTGGGAAGGGGGTGACCTTGGAGACAGTTTCTGTCACCTACACCCACTTCCTTAGAAAGGAACCTTAAGATAGAAAAGACCATCTCATCTAGGCCTCTGGCTTCAGCTCTTAACCCCTTCACAGTACTACTCCAGCCACCTGAATGCTCATATACTGCATCTCATGGGTGTATATAGCATTTTCAGCCCTCATTTTACAGCTGAGAAAATAGACTAGGATAAAAGGATGTGTGGATACTGAGAGGACAGATCTGCTCCAGAGGCTGGTTCTGCTGACTCAGGCCCAGTGCTCTTTGCACACCCATCTGTTGGGTCACAGAATGCATGTACGTGTGTACATGCACGCTCCCTGCATGCGTGCACATATGTGTGCAGATTTGAGGGCACGTATCGGCAAGGGAGGTGTAGTTTCTTTTCAACTTTTTGTTTTGAAAATTATCAACCTATGCAACAATGAGAAGGATAATACAACGAGCAGCTGTATTCACCCAGAATCACCACTTATTGACATTTGCACAGGTGTTCTCATTTTCTCTGTATAATGAGAGTAAAGGAGAGAAAATAAGTGGCAGACATCAAGGTACTTCATACGCTAATATTTCAGCAGGTGTCTCCCCCAAACAGTATCATTTTCTGATATAACCACAATATTATGATCACATGTAAGAAAGTGAATATTAATTTAATAGTGTAACTTAATATACAGTCCATTTCCAAATATAGTTTTCCCAAATTTAAATGTGGATTGTATATTAGATTATGTTATTGGCTTATTATTAATGGTCACTCTTTGTACTTGGTTATCACATCTCTTTAGCTTCTTTAAATGTGGAACAGCAGACCTGGCAAAGTTGTTTTTGCAGAATGTCCTACATTTTTAGAATTGTCCAAATGTTCCTTTTTTTCAATGTTTTCCTCGAATAGGCCTTGATTTTACTGAAGAAAGATAAAATGAGTGACCCACATGCTGACAGTGAGGAGGAAGGGAGAAATTCCTGTTTTATCTTCAGGGTCGGATTTAGGCCATTCTGCCTTCCCCGAGAGTAGGGTCAAGAGGATTGTCCCCAAGCCTGTCACTCATGGGCTGGGTTGGTGCCTCCAGGTCTGTTTGGTGTTGCTAGGGGCTCCTCCTGGAGAGACTTTCCTATGCATCACTTTGAGGGATGCTCCCCTCGGGTAAAGTGATGTGCTTTTCTTACTTGTCTAAAGCTATTATTTTGCATGCCCATTGGGTAGAGATCTCATATGTTAATTAACTAATTTACTAGTGACAGAAATCTCACTCAAACTAGTTCAAGGGGAAAAAAAAAAGACACCAAAAGGAAAAACAGATCTGAGAACTGACTTCAGAAATGGCTGGATCCAGGTGGGTCAAAAAATATCATCAGTCTGTTTGTCCCTGTCTCTTGGCTCTGCTTTCCTCTGCGTTCACTTCACTCACAGGCAATTCTCCTCTCATAAGACAGTTTAAACATAAGACAGCCAGCAACTATGGAAATCCCAGGGGGTAACAAGCTGCTTCTTTCTATGGTGCCAGCAAAAATTCAGGTCTTCACTTGTTTGGACCTACTAGGTTTATATGCCCATCCCAGAAGCAGTCATTGTGGCCTGATGAATAGAATACATGGATTGGCCAGGCCTGGACCATGTACCCACCCTACAGCTCAGGGTGGATAGGTTGAGAAAGGGACAGTCCCATCTGAACCACAAAAACCAAGAGTGGTGTCAGGGTATTCCCCAAGGGAAAATCAAGGCCTGTCGACCAGAAGAAGGGGCCTGAGTGCTAGGCAGGTGGAAAAGCCAACTCCAGTTTGTCTGGTGACAGGCATGGTGAGCCTCTGATTGGTTGTGTCGTCTCCTAATCCCTTGGGATCTCCATCCTCTTCGTTATGAATATTGTGGGAGTCAGGAACTATGGAGACCTGTGTCTGGGTCCCAGCTCTGCTTCTTAGGAGCTGTGTGATCCTGGACCGAAGAGTTAACCTCTCTGGGTCTCAGTTTACTCATCTGGCAAATGGGGATGATATTAATATTCCTTCTTTACAGAGTTGTGAGTATCCAGTGGAATAAAAGATGTGAATGTGCTTGTAGCTGTCAAATGCTGCATCAGGGGGGTGGTGTTTATTCCCCTCTGGGGTGATTCTCCCGCTTCAGGGTGAGCAGGACCTGCCCTTGGAGCTGCTCCTTGGATACTTGGGATGGTGGCCTACACAGGGCCATGGACCCTCGGAATGGGTGGGGTGATTCCTCCACAGGTGACCATAGAATGGGGCACAGCACTGTCTCCCCAGGGGACTATCTGAGCCCTTTGGTCATTCTTTGATGAGGAAGGGAAGATGGTGGAAGTAAATGGGCTGGAGGAGAGGGCTCCAAAAATACTGCATTTCCTGCCAACCCTAGAAGACTTTATTTATTTATCTATTTATGGCTGCGTTGGGTCTTCATTGCTGCTTGTGGGCTTTCTCTAGTTGTGGTGAGCAGGGGCTACTCTTCGTTGCGGTGTGCGGGCTTCTCACTGCGGTGGCTTCTCTTGTTGCGGAGCACAGGCTCTAGGCACGCGGGCTCCGTAGTTGTGGCTCGCGGGCTCTAGCGTGCAGGCTCAGTAGTTGTGGCACATGGGCTTAGTTGCTCCGCGGCATGTGGGATCTTCCAGAACCAGGGCTCGAACCTGTGTCCCCTGCACTGGCAGGCGGATTCTTAACCACTATGCCACCAGGGAAGTCCAGAAGACTTTTTAAAAGGTATTTTTAGAAAAATAAAGGAATGTAATTTGTTTCATACCCAAGGGTGAGTGGCCAAACCCCTACCTGTCACCCAAGTGTGGGCCCCAGAGTCAGACCAAGCTTGTCCAGGGTTGGCCCTAGAGAGGTCCCTCCCTTCATCTATAAACATGAGAAGGAGACTAGTACCCTCCTCCGTAGGGTTGTCTAACAGTCAGGGGGACTTTCCGGTGTCCTGAAAGAGACCTTGGAGTTGGACCCACTGATCTGAGGTTTCTCCTTGCCAGACTCACGAGGCTGTGCCAGCCTGGAATGGGGCTTTCAATGTAAGCATCCTTTTAGCCACCCTGTCTGAGCTTTTGCACCTGTGAGAGGGTGGAGGGTGGGGCTGCATCCCTGGAGCAGCAATGTTCTGCCCTCCCGTCCAGCCAATCTAGTTCAACTCCAGGACACATGGTCCTCCTCGTGGGAATTCCCTCCCTCACTTTCTCTCTCTCCTCCTCCTTCCTCACTTCCAACAATATTTATTGAGGGTTAGAATGCATCAGGTGCCATTCTGGGCACGGGGTGAAGAGGGAACAGGTGATGGTGGCCTCTGAGATACCTACTGTGTCTGAGCTCATGGGGTTTACAGTCCACTGGGGCAAACAGACCAAAAAACCCAGCAAACAGACAAATCAGTACCACCCGCCCCCCCGCCCCCACCAATCCCCTCCCTAAGCTAGAATAATTGCCACAAAGGAAACAAACCAGGGGCTAGGTGCAAAATAACTAAGGGATGTACTCTACATTTGGACAGGTCAGCAGCTTGCAAGATTAATTTCCCCATTGGATGGCTGGGGATTACACTGCTAGTTGCCCCTCCTACACTAATTCGCACACAACCCACGGCCTCGAGGGCTGGATGGGTTGAGACTGTTTCTGCTCCAGGTTCTCCAGGAAGGGACCCTCACAAAGGTCACTGCTGGTCTTGCCTGGAGACAGTCTGACAGCATCTTCTTACGTGTCCTCTGCATGACAGGTTTGATGGATGGTGTTCACACACAGCTGGCTGCTGAGCCCAGCTCCCAATAACCTTGAAACTGCTCTAACGCATTAAGAAGGAAATAATTGGGAAACTTTGGTCCTTTAGTTATTAGCTGTGGCACATGCAGCCTCATGACTATGAGTGAGGGGGGCTGGGCAGGGGAGAAAGTGGATGGAAGCAAAGAGTTTGGAGCCTTGGGGAGAAAGGGAAACAGCTGGTGCAGTTTCTGAAGCTGCTTTGGGACTTGGAGGAGGGGTAAGATAGTGGGAACTAAATGGGGTTTTCCCAACAATGGAGGGAATTATTCACCAGAAGAGCTTAGATTACAACAGGAGTGCTGCAGGCTAGACAGCCGGAAGAACTTCTCCTGGTGGAAAGGGCAGAAAGGCCTCAGAAAGCAGTCCTGGCGAAAAGCTTGCAAATTGCAGACTCATAGCTGCTCACTGGGAGGCTCCTGGCTGGGCGAAGCTCAGGGAATCTGTGTCTACAAGGAAGATAAACTTTGTGTTTGTCTTTGAGGCTAATAGGACCTAAAGTCATCATGGGGAAGAGCAATGAACACATCAATGAGTTAGAGTCCAGAGTCCGTTGTGAAGCAAACTCTAGTTTGGGTTATAGGTAGAAAGCGTTTGATTATGGCCGCCTATAGGGCAATTTCCCTCTAGAAAGGAGCATCCGACCCAGAGTTCTTCCGGGACCCGTAGAAGCGGGAGATTAGTTCAGACAACAGGAAAAAAAAATTAGGGTTTATTAGGAATCAGGTCAACAGGGCCACGACCTATCTCTCTCTCTCTCTCTCTCTCTCTCTC